>NW_004955522.1:4011979-4037481 GCF_000276665.1 Chinchilla lanigera | reverse complement strand
CCGGGGCTCCGGGACGGACTCGCCCGGCCGCGGCCCCTCTCACCTGATGTACGGGCTGGCCGCCGCCAGGATGTTCTTCTGCACCGGGATCTCCTCCCCGTCGAGGACCAGGTGCGCGTCGCAGAAGCGGGACTCCTCGCGGAAAGAGCTGAGCGCTCGCAGCAGGCGCGCGGCGTGCTGAGGGTCGGACACGGCGCTGCCCTCGGCCATCGCGGCGCCCGCTCCTCCGCAGCCGGTCGGGCTCGGGAGGCGGCCGGGTCCGCGTCCCCTCGAACCGCCCGCGTCCCCGGCGCGCGCGCTCTCCACACACTCGGCACGCGCGCGCCCGCCCTCCCGGCCCGGCTCGCAACGCTCAGAAACGAAGTCGGAGCCCCCGGAACGCGCTTGCGCCATCCGCGGCGCGCGGCGCTGGTGTCTTTAAGGAGTCGTGGCGTTGCGTCATCTCCCCGCGACGCCCCCGCGCCCCGCCCTTTCGACCCTGGAGGCGACCAATCAGAAGCCTTCTTCCCCCGGGGCTGCCTGTTGGGGCGCGGAGCGGCGGCCCTGCCCTTGACCACGGCAACCGAGAAGGGTGTGCTCTAGGCTGGGACTCCGCTGTTCGGCTCGCCGCCTCCGGAGCCGCGAGTTTGAATCCGGTTCTTTGCTGTTCCACTTACTGATAGTTTGGCCTTGGGTGAGGTGCCCATCCCGTTTCCATCTCCGAAAGGAGGACGAGGACTTCTTGATGGCGTGGACGCTTGTGAGATCTGTGAGCAGGGGATCTGTGGGTGCAGCTTCCCCGGGTGAGAGCACAGAGGCCGGGGAGAGCAGACCCTGCACAGAGCGTGCTGGTGGCGCTGGAGAAACACGCGGGACGCCTTGAACTTGGCGCCCCCTGGGCTGTGGTTAGGAGGGTCTCGCTCCCGGGGGCTTCAGGAGCCAAGGAAGGGTTCACCAAGCCGCCGCGGGAGAAGGGACTCGGGTGGGGTGCTAAAGGCAGTTAGATACCTGGATATTGTAGTGCTTGAGAGAAAGGAATATTAGGGGCCTGGATGAAAGGGTGCTGAGGGAGGTGGACAGTAGTGCAGCACTTTACAATTGTGAGAGGGAGTCCTGATGCTCTCGGATGACCAGCCGCCTGGATGGACAGGGATAGGAGGTGCGCACGGGGTGGGAGCTAGAAAGGCCAGATGTTCAGATAGGACCGGCCTCTCAACCCTTTGAAGATCCGGGCTGTGACAGGCAACACCTCTGAGCGGGCTCAGCCTATAGGGCGAACGTTACACTTGTGAAGTTTCTCCCGAGGTTCTAAAAGCACAGAGGACTGTAGAAGGTAGCTACCATTTTGTGCAAACTTTAGGAACTTAGTAAGCCACCAAGGAATGAGCTGTTTTATGAGGACCAGAAGACTGGTCAGCCTTCCAAACGAACTGCAGGATGCAGCTTTTCACTGGATCAGCTCAGCCTTAATTAGCCAACTCGAAAGGTTCCCGCAAAGTTTTGTTCAGGGTTAGGAGTCCTGTGGGAACCAGCGTTAAGTGCTTTCAGGGCAGAAGACTAGGCTGGGGGAAGGAAGTTACTAATGAAAGAGCCACACATTCCAGTTCCTTCTTAACACTGCTCAGTGTATAGATTGAATGATAAAAATGTCTAGGACTTACTTGAAAAGGGATGGGGAAAGCAAGTGAGAGTAGGGAAGAATCAGAGGTAACCATGACTTACCAAATGTTGAAGCCAGGTAATCGGGTGGAGATACGTTGTACTTTATGTTTTTGTGTATATTGAAAAAATGCTTTCATAAAAAGTGAAAAACTTGGGGCTGGGGATTTAGCTCAGCGGCACAGCACCAGCCCGGCAAGCACAAGGTCGTGAGTTCGATCCCTGGCACTGGAAAAAAAAAAAAATTAAAAAATAAATAAACAAATAAAAAGTGAAAAACAAAAAAGCAGTGCAAGCTTACCTTCCTATACACACCCAGTGTCCCTGGGCGTAGTCAGCTTTCCTGTCTTTAAGTAGTTACTGTACTTTTGCTCTGGCAGGAAACTTAGTGTAATGAGTTTATTGTCTGCATTGCCTGCTAACTTGTATGTGCATTGTATCTGGCATGATTTCCAGGTGTCAGACACAGTGCTTAGCACATCGTACTGGATGGATGGAGTTTTTTTTTTAAAAAACAAACTTATGAATATTAGGCACTTAATGTTTTCTGAATTGTATTTTCTTAATTTATTTCTTTTTTCTCACTTGGACTATTGGTTGCTGGGGTCCCAGTGGTGGATGACTGGGACAGTTCGCTACACAGGGTAGGTATTTGATCGGATACTTACTGATTAATTGTGTAGAATGCTGGTCTATTCTTCAAATGCCAGAGCTTCCAAAAGAAAACAAAGCACTTCAATAACAGAATCACAGTTAGGTAACCAATTACCCCAAAATGGGAGGGCAGCCTTCGTTGAGGCAACTGCAGGTGAGTAATGAGGCAGGCTCTTGCCTGTGGAGGTGAACTTCTCCATTGTTTTGATGCAGAGAGGAACGGGATGACATAGGCAGAGACTCATAGACAGTGTCAGTCGGGAGAAAGGTATTTACTGGCTGGACAGGCTCATTTGTGCAGAAGGGAGCTAATCACCAGAAGAAGACCTCACATACACTTCTAATACTGCTCCCGGTATTCCTCACCACTCCACCTGCCTGGTGAACCCTTAGTCGTCCTTCAAAACCCAGCTCTAACATGTCCTTCTGGCAGGGCACAGTGGGTCAGCCATGTCCATTTCCTCTACTCAGCCACGTTCGTGCTTTCTGTGCTGCCCTTGCCATGCCCACACACTGCAGTGTAGTAGTTCATACCTCTCTTCCCCTACTGGATTGTGAACTCTTCCAAGGCGCGGGCTGTGTTGCACCTGACGTGTGTCCCCGGGGATTTGCGCAGTTCTTGGCGCTTAGCGCTCTCACCCCATGCCTTACATAGTTAGAGCTAGCAAGTCAGATAAATGAAAAGCAGGTGGTGGTGTGATGGGCTCCAGACACGGGTTACCAAGAACCGGAGAACATGTGCCCCTCAACTCCGGCTGAGTGCTGCATGGCATAAGGACCCAGTAGTGCCTGTCTCACAATTTCCCAGGAGGTTCTGACAGTTCAGATCTACATGTTGAATGTTCCAGTTATTCCACATTAGCGATTCATTCCATTTTGGGGGTGGTAACCTGGGTCTGTAGGCAGGACCTGGCTTCAGTTCATTCTCAGAAGCAATCAGAAAACCTTAGTTTACCTAGTTGGGTGTTGGCCCTCCGGAGGACACCAGATTGCCAATAAAAAGTGTTGAGTTCATTTGCCCCAGAAAAGCTCCTCCCGGTGCTGGGGGGAGGGGAGGGCCCAAGTGTGGGAGGAAGGAGTTGGCACTCGCCCTCCCACTGCTGCGGGAGCCGCTCCTGCTAGAGCCTTGGACTGTTTGCAGCCTCTCTCGGTGTTGCTCAAAGTGAGCCGCCCTTATTACTTATGACCACCAGAATGGGGCATATGAGGTGGTTTCCCAATACACTGCGTAGATATCAGCAGCTGTTGTTGTGAAACATGTCATCTAAGAGATCCCATATGATATTGCCCTGGCAGTTTCAGTTTCTGCTGACTTCACTGAACTCTTCTGCTTTACAGACTGAACAAGCCCCAGAAGGAGGATTTCTGTTCTCCTACTCTCCCGCTCACTTCCCCTCCTCCGCCTTTCTTCTTTCTTTTCTTCTTCCACTTCTGCTTCTGCTACTTCTTCTCATTTTTTGGTCTGAGGACTAAAAATGATGCTAGCAAGATACTAACAGTAATCATTCATCCAGCACATGCCCATAGGTGACGTGAAAGCGAGCGTAGTTCTCTTGTAATCTTCCATAGAGGCTTCTTTCTCTGCACTTTTCCCCATTGATATGGATCATGTATCATTTTTACAATCGGCAAAAAAAAAAGAGAAAAAAAAACCCCAAGCACTTTCCAAATGCATAAAAATCTTTTTTTTTTTTTTTTTGTTTTTGTTTTTGTTTTTCTCCGGTACCGGGAACCGAACTCACGACGTTGCGCTTGCCAGGCAGGCGCTTTTGCCGCTGAGCTAAATCCCCAGCCCTAAAAATCATTTTTTAAAAAACTTTTTTTTTAGCTTTGAAAAATAAGCCCACCAGAAGGATCCCCTTGTGAGTTTGGGCTTTCATTTCTTCATAATGTTTAGAGTCCAGAAGCGTAAATACTGTAATGCAAAGAGGAAAAAAAAACAGCAGTTGAAAACACTTTGGAAGACATGGGATCCAGCGGCGCAGTCTTGAGGAGCGCAGCAAAGCACAGATGCGCAGAGGTCCCGGCCAAGGTCAGGCCTGTGCCTGATCCCGAGGCACAGGCTGAAGTGCGGAACTTCTGCCTTCCAGCCCCCTATGCTTTTCCGTTACACCGCTTGGCTCTCCGTAAACATCAATTTGGCGGAGGCATTCTCTCCTGATGCATCTTCAGGTCGTCTTCCGATGTTTTGTTGAGTAAATCTGACATTTGTCCAAGTCTATACTTAGCTCTTTCCGAAAAATCTAAGCTCTTCCAGATTGCTGAGTCAGAGAACATCGCAGTATTTATAACGTTTGAGAGTTGATTCTATATATTTCACAGTACCCAGAGAAGTGTCTCAGAAACCAGGAAACAAAGCAAATGATAATGAAGTCTCTGTCCAAACCCGTGCCGTGCTCCCCACCCCAGAACCCAGCCCGGTGCCTGACGCACAGCATAGGTGCTCAGTAAATACCAGCCGAGTGAACGCGTGCTGGTAGAATGGAGATTTTTCTGTCCATAAGGAATGGCCTCGCATGTTTTCCATAATTTCTGCCTGAACTCCAGGCTGGTTTTTCCAACAGTCTGCATGCACCTCCAATGGATATCTTAACAGACACCTGAAACTTCATGTGTCAGGAAATAAACTGCTGCATTTATCCTTTAAATACAGCCCTCCCCCAGATAAGTCCCAGGGCCATTCATTTGCTCTGGAAGAAACTTGGGGTTGTTCTTGACCTCTGTCTCTCAGGCCCCTCATCCAGTTCATCAGCAAAGCCTGCAGCTCGCAGGCAGACCTTTCTGAGCCCAGCCTCCTCCCATCCCCCATCAGCACCACTTGATGTGGCCGCCTTCAACCCTCTGACCTTTCCTCTTGCCCCAAATTAAGCCACTTTCCCTCAGAAGCTTGCAGTGATTTTCCATCAAACCTAGGAAAATTAACACCCCTACCATGGTTACAAAGCCCTGTGCAATCGGCCTTGTTTCCTTTGTGCTCTTCCTTGACTATGCCTAGCACAGTCCCACCCTAGGACCTTTGCACTTGCCAGCTTCTCAACTTGCCAGTCTTTTTCCTCATATTTCCATCGCTTGCTCTTGTTCTTCTTTAATTACAGTTCTAAAGTCAGCTCCCCTGAAAGGCTTTCACTCACCCTCCTGCATATGCCTGCCCTTAGCCTGCTTCATCTTTCTTCATTACATTTAATCACTACCTACAATTAAATTTGTTCATTTGTATATTGTGTGTGTCTTCTGGTCATAGTACATGTTTTCATAAGGCCTGGCAAGCTTTATCATATTGCAGACTGAAATACACCTGAGATATACTATGTGCTCAATAAATGTTTACTTTTTGAATGAATGGTTTCCTGGACTTTTTTTGTTTCTTGTTGCCTAACCTGACACTGCCACCGTGGAGAAGGATGAATTATCAGAAGAGCCGCTGAAAGGGCCTGAAATGAAGCTTCCAAACTTTGGCAAGTTACATTTTAGCAGCTCTGACCATAGGTTGCCCCAATAACCTCTTTCAGACTAGGTCCAGTGCCAGAGCCTTTGTTTGTCCTGGTCAGCGTTCACCACTTTGCACCTCTTGCCATATAAATTTAGTTTGGATACTGTATGTTACTTATTTCCTTATGAACAACACGTAAAAGGCACTCAGATTTCCCACTTCCCCAAGAACTCTCACCAACGTTCTGTGTTTGGCAGCATTTAGATCGTGTAAGAAACTTGTCCTGGACCTTAGACTGTTTAACTGTCTGTGGAATCACTTGAAGCCTTAGTGTATTGAGTTTCCTTACTGCCTGCCCTCTGGCTGTCCTCCCAGCTTGGAGAGTATAGGTCCGTCACAGCGTCTTCTTCCATTTCTCCCTCTGTGCAGCTGGGATAAACGGCAGCTCCTCATGCAGCAGTTGTGAGGATAAGAGGAGATGGTTCTGGTGAACTGCTGACAACCCTCTGATACATAGCAGCTGCTCAATAAATACTGAGTTATTATCTCCACCATCTTTGGCCTTGTTTGGACTGAGACCCTTGCCCAACCTGGGTGACTAAATATTCCCTCCATCCGACATCCCAGGCCCTACCAGCTACACTTTCTCCAGGTCTAGGCCGCAGCTCCCTCCTTGGTCTCCCTGACAGTAACACTGGGAATCGGGTGGAGCTCATCCGTTTTTCGCTCCATCTGACACTTCATCGTCTTCTCCCAGTCTTTAAGCACCACGTTCTGCCCGTTTTATTTCAGGCTTCACGCATTTTTGCCCTATGTAAATCCATCTGTTTCTAACGGAGGGAGACCTTCTGCGATGGGAAGGGGAACAAGGGATGGAGGCAGGAGGTGGGAAGGGAAGTAAAAAGGATTAAGAGGCAATGTGTATGTGGACCAGCTCCCCACTGTGGACATATTCGTTACATAATGCAAACGTAATAAGGTGTGAGAAAACCTTTGAAGACACTAAAATAATCCATTTGTCAATTTGCTGAAATATATCAGACTTCTTTATGGGCTAATTTTGGAACTGATATTTTAGTACATTTATCATACTTGTGGTTGATTTTTTTTTTTTTTTCCACTACTGGGAATTGAACTCACGACCTGTGCTTAGCCAGGCAAGCACTGTCCCACTGAGCTAAATCCCCAGCCTCATTTATCATATTTGAAAACGTACCTCTTGTGGTCTAACACACAGTGCCCCGGTGCCACGCGTGCAGCCTGATGACTTCCCGCACTCGGGCACATGTGAAGTCGCTGGCCGGGTTAAGGCGGAGGACACTTCCAGTCACCCCTCAGCTCCCTCCCATAGCTCCCAGGGGAAACCCCTGTCCCGACTTCTGTCACTGTTGATTGGTTTCTCCAACTTCTCTGCTTGGCTTATTTCACTCAGTATGTCTTTGAAATTCTTGAGTTTTGTTGCTTGGAGCAGTAGTTATTTCATTGTGTGAACACGCCACGATGCGTTTATCCATTTCCCTACTGATGGACATTTGCAGTGTTGCCAGTTTGGGCTGTTTAATAAAGCTGTCATGGACTTTGGTTGGATAGATGCGCTTTTCCCTTGGGGTTGTGCCCGAGAGTTCCATTGCCTGTTCGTAGGGCGGCACATGTTCAGCCGGAGGAGACACTGCCAGAAAGTTTTCTGTGGTGGTAGCACCAAGTCATGCTCCCCCCAGGGATGTGGGAGCGTCCCAGTTTTTCTCTATCCTCTCGTAATGATCAGTGTCAGGTTTAATTACGCCATTCTGATGGATGTGTAGTGGCAGCTCACTGTTGTTTTATTTATATTTCTCTCATAAATAATAAACTTTTTATATACTTTTAGCACCTGGTAATTTTTGTTGTTAGATGAAAATTCAGATTTTTCTTCCTCCTCTTCTTGATACTGTGGATGGAATCCAGGGCCTCCTGCATGCTAGACAAGTGCTCTACCACTGAGCTAGGTCCCTGGCCCTTTTTATTTTTATGTATCTGTTTACTTATTTGAGGCAGGGTTTCCCTATGTGGTTCAGACTAGCCTTAAACTGACTCTAGCCCAGGCTGGCCTCAAACTTGCAGCAGCCTCCTGCCTCAGCCTCCTTCCTAAGTGGTGAGATTACAGATGTGTTCCACCATGTGTAACAGGGTTTCACTAAATTCCTTTGAACTTGCTGCCCTCCTGCCTCAGCCTCCCCAGTAGCTAGCACTATAGGCATGTGCCATCCTGCCCGGCACACCTCCTTATTTTTAAATTGGATTTTAACATTCATCTTAGGAGCTCTTTATTGTATATAATAAAGACAAATTTCTACTTCCAGTTTGTGGCTTGCCTAATTTTTACTCTGTAAGTGATACCTTTGATGAACAGGCTTTCTTAATTTTAGTGAAGTTCAAATTATCGATCTCTTTTGTGACTGGGGCTTTTGTATTCTGATGAAGTTTTTCTGCTCCTGACATTCTCTGTGCTTTCCTCTGGAAGCTGTTTTGTTTTGCCCTTCCCGCTTAGGCTTGTGATCCACCTCAGAAGTGTACATTTTCCTTAAATCCAGCTCAAATTCAGTTCTTCAGAGCCCTGGAGACTTGGATGTGCCATTCCCTCACTTTTTTCATTTAACAAAAGGTGTAAGCACCTCGCTATGCCAGGCCCTTGTGGGATACCACAAGCAATTAGAGTCAACACTGAATCGCAGGGGCTGACTGGCTTCTGGGGGAAGAAGGGATATCTGAGAAGTAGTCATTTGGTTGGAAGCGATAGCGTGGCAGGCTTGTTCACATGTACTGCCCAGGGGACCCTCCCCTTTGCACACGGCAGGTGTGTTCCATTCCTACATATCAGTGATCCTGTCTTTAATGTCTGCCATTGGTCCCCATCTCTTCAGCTAAAAATCCAAGTCCCTGTGCCTGACTTTGAGGCATCCCATTGCCTGATGCCCTCACCGTCTAGACCTTGCTGTCTTGCATGCTGAACCCTGCACCCTGCCCTCCAAGACCCCCCCACACAGTGGGCTGCCCCTCCCCGCTGGCTTCATGGGTTTGCTTTGCCCTACAGCCTGGGCTCCTTCTCCCGTGGCTTCAGTGCCTAAACACCTGTTCATCTCTGCAGTGCACCCCTGAAGAGCCCCTCCCACACAGCTCCTTTCTGTCTGTGCCTCAAGATCTGCCTGGAGACCAGGTGCCAGGTTCAAATCCTGCTTCTGTCACTTTCCAGCTCTCTGACCTGGGCTGGACGTATTATGTAAACTGCCCAGCCTCCCCCCACCACCAGAATAACGTCCCTGCCACACACAGGTTTGTGCAGGACAAATGGGATTATCCAGGCACCGTTGCTTAGCACAGTGTGTGGCAAATGGCAAGCGTCCAGTACATGTTAGATTTTGAAAACAGACATGCCCATCATAGTAAGGACGTTTATCTATACACATCGGGTTGGAGATCATTTCCTTAATTTTCCTACTATTTTTCTAGTACCACAAGTCCTTAGAGCTGCATATGGGATCAAGATTAGGCTCTCCATCTTCCGGTCTAAATGACTCAGGCTCAGAGAGGGAAGTGCTGTCCCTTGCCAATGTCCTCAGCCAATGCGGGAGCAGCTGAAGTCCTGGCTCCTTTGCAAAGTTCCAAGCCGTTATCATGCTTCGGCGCCTCTCTGTGCATCCCTGGCACTTCCACAGGGAGCTTGGTGAATACTTGATGAGTGGAATTGAATCTGAGAGACCCAGAACCTACCTACGTGTGTCAGGAAGGAGCATGGGTTTATCTGGGCTGCCAGAGTCCCAAATGTAACCCTTGAAGCCCACAATCAATCAGAGGCGGAGACCTGTGCCGCAGATAGCATCTGGGCAGGAGATTGTTTTCAGCTTTTCCCTCTTGGGAAACAGTGCTTTCAACATGGATAATTTGTACTTGTCTGTTCCAAGGCGTGAGCTGTAACTGACACAATGCTGCCGCTCCAGAGGAACAGGTTGTCACTTTTCAAAAAATTTGCCCTATTTAATGAAGTTTTTAAACAAAGGACCTACTGTTTCTTGTGGCACTTGCTCCCAGTACTACCCTTGACAGTGGTCTACCAGAAGTCCCGGGAAGGTCCTCTCAGCAGATTCTGGGAGCTTGGCCCTTCCAGTGCCACGGCTAGGTGTCTAGGGAGCAGAGGCCACAGGTCCTCGTCTGAATTTGTTGTGGCACATGGCTTGGATAGGCAGGAATTCAACAAATCAACATCAACTTCTTTATCTGTGTATTCGTTTCATGCTGGGCACTGGGCTGGGCTTTGGGAGGGAGAGAGAAGGAAGCAGATTCCAAGCATATCTTCAGGAGCTTCTATGCCAACCCAGGAGGCAAGATGCACACATAAACAACAGACCACTGATTTAGATGAGCAGGGTGTGGGGTAGAGAGAGTGGCAGAAAGCTATGTGAGGGTCCGCCCCTTTTCAAAGAATCCCCAGTACTTAAAGCCTGGTGGGAGATTCTTTGGTATTAAAACAAGCATGACACGATATGGAAGACACTCAATACGTGTATGCATTGCACAGATTTTCCTCACTGCCTCCTGGCAGCTCCCCTCTTCTCCGCCACTGGGATGTTTTGGTGGATACTACTGGCAAACATTGCTGTTGGCATGAGACAGAATTGGATTTTCAGCTCAAGCTCTCTCCCCCACTTGCTGCCTCTGTGACTTGGATCATGTGGCTTGAGCTCTCTGGACCTCAGTTTTCCACCATTTTTGAAGGACTAATGTTTTATATAAAGTGTTTGCCACACACGGTAGTGCTTATACAGTAAGGAAATGAAGGTTTATACACTGTGGATGGATGAATGGAGAGGTGATGGGTGGTTGGATGGATGATGGGTGGATGGATGGATGGATGGGTGATGGATGGATAGATGATGGGTGGATGGACAGATGATGGGTGGATGATGGATGGATAGATGGATCATGGATGGATGGATAGATGATGGGTGGATGGACAGATGATGGGTGGATGATGGATGGATAGATGATGGGTGGATGGGTAGGTAGATGCTGGGTGGATGGATTGATGGACAGATGGGTGGAGTGAGGAACGGGACATTCTGTCACTATACAGTAAAAGGCATATGTTCCCTTTGTCATTAATACTTTATAACTTTGTGCCCTTTTGTACCCTTGAAACACTTTCTTATCTTACAAAAACCATAGCTATCCCTATGTCAGTCATGAGAAGCCTTAAGCAATGCACAGGGCCTGGCAAAAGTCAACATTGGTCAACCTGAGATTTGAACCCATGCCTGGTTCAGCATCTTTTACACAGTGGCTCAGGATAAGGAAGGGAGAAGGGGCACAGCTTTCAGGGCCCTGCCCATTAACTTCAGCTGTAGGTCATCAGTCACAGAAGCACAGTCCTCAGTGCTGGGCCAGTGTGGAAGCACCTCTTGTTTCCACTTGAGACCCTGATGCTGTGGTTGCTGTGGATTCTGCTGTCCTGGAGAACACGCACGCAGGCGGGAATTCACATGTGATCTCAGGACGTCCCTGGGAACTCTGCAGCCCCTCCCCCAGACCTCCTCAGATGCCCAAATCCCTGCGGAGCGGACATCCTGAGCAAAAACAACCACAGAAATCACACACTCACAACCTCCAGGCACATTCATGGGGACACTGTAGCCCAACGTAGCAAACCCAGCCACTTCAGCTGGGGGGGCTTATATTCCCAGCTCTGCAATCATTTTAATTTTAAGAACTTAGTTCTTAATAAGTATTCAAAGCCAGACCATCCCTTTCCCTCTGAGACTTTCGCAAGTCTTGGTGGAGATGAGAATTGAGGTTATCTGCGTTGCAGAGATGAGCACTGCCGGTGCGTTAATGGCATGGGGTGGAGGCCGGCGAGCTGGGTAGTCCGTGTTTACCTAGCATTGATTGGCTTCACAGCAGGCAAAGCTGTCATTGCCATGAAAGCCAAGGATGACCATGGCATGACTGGGGCCCTGCTCGGTGGCAGAGTGCTTGCCTAACATGCATGAGGCCCTGGGATTAAGCTACAGCACGGAGAAAAAGAAAACAAAGAAGAAAAAAAGAAAGGAAAGGAAAGGGTTGGCCATGGATGGCAGGTACAGAGACTCCAAGCTGAGACCCTCGATAAGGCCATTCAGTTCATATACACTTGACACACATATGAAGCACCTACTGTGTGTCAGACACTGGCCCACATTCCTGGGGAGTATCTGAGACTAAAGTGGAGAAAAATCCTTGCCCCATAGAACTCACATCCTAGTGGAGAATACAGACAGACAGTAATAAATGTGAGAAGTTGTATGGTGTATTAGAAAGCAAACAGCAAGGGGTGGGGGAGTAGGAGAGAAGTGGGAGTGTGTGTGATGGAGGAGCGAGTTGTAGTGTTAAATCAGGGTCAGGGAATCCTCACTGAAGGGAAGACTTGAGCAAGATCTGAAAGACAGACCGCGTTGAACAGGAGGTCAAGAGGCTGCCATCACAGCCCTCAACAGACAGCATCCACTCAGCCACTCAGCAAGCACTCAGTGAGGGCCTTGAGGGCTAGCTGCTTGGGGTCATCTGAACATGAGCCCCAAAATACTCAGCTTCTCATGGATGGGACCTGATACTGCGAAAGGGGCTTTGCCCATGGGATCGAGTGAAGGACCCGGAGGTGGCAGCTGTCCTGGATCGTCCTGTGAACCCTCGGGAATCCCACGTATCCTTGGAGGGAGGCAAAGTGAGATTTGACCCTGGGAGGGAAGAAAGGGACGTGATGATGGATAATAGGGGACAGAGCGTGACTGATCCGGGACATAAGCCAAGGAAGGAAAGCTGAAAAAGCCAAGGAAATCGCTCCTCCCCAGAGCCTCCAGAGAGAAGTAGCCCGGCAGACGCCCTGGGTTTCACCCTTGAAAGACTCCTTTTGGATCTGTGACCTCCAGAATGGGGAGGAGGGGAGAATCACTTTGTCTTGTTTCAAGGCTTCACCAAGTTAAGATAATTTGTCAGGGCAGCGACAGGAAACGCTCCTTCGTACTAAGTGTATGGTGTTTGGCGGTGTGACTTGTCAATCGCATAAGCTGTTATTATTATTGTTGTTATCAGGAGGAAGCTCGGTCCCTGCTCCTACCTGAGAGGATATACAAACACTGACACTTACACTGTGGACGTCACCGTCCCTCCCACGTGAATTCCAATGGCGAGGGAAAGAGCCCTGAACTAGCCTGGGCCTCCCTCTTGTTTTCTCAAACCAAATGACAGACCGATGACAAACCTGGGACGCTAAGGCAACCTTCAGCCAGCAGCCCGTGTCTTTCACCAGTCCCAAGGCTCCCCACTAGCTTCCCACCTTCTGGAATGAGGTAGAATCTACAGGAATGCCAGACACCATCACCACTCCCAGAATACGGGGTAGCCAGGCATGGTGACACACACCCATAGTCCCAGTACTCTGGGAGGCTGAGACAGGAGGATTACAAATTCAAAACCAGCCTAGGCAACTTAGTGATTTAACCAGACTGTCTCAAAATTTTAAAAAAATGAAAAAGGAAATGGGGATATAGCTCAGGATGAAGGCCTTAGGTTTAACCCTCAATATCACACACACAAAAATAAAATAGAAAAAAATACAGGGGAGGAGGGAGGAAGATACTGGGTGATCCCACCAGAACACACAACTGAATTAAGCATAGATATATGCGGGGCATACCTGAATGTCACCAGGACTCTGCGATGAAGACAGGAAGTTGTTTAAACCTCCACTGAAGGAAGATCCCTGGGAACCCCCTCTGACTGAGGCAGGTGTGTTGGCCTCCTGGTTTTGAACCAAATCCTTGCTGGGTCCAGCAGAAAGCTGCCTTACAACTACTTCTTGCTGGATGAAGGAGGCGTCTTCTAGGGAATGGGAGAGGGGAAGAAGAGCCACTGTTTTCCTACATGGGAGATTTGTCAGCCCCAAAGGTGGTTTTTATGCTGGGAGGAATGGGTGTCCGTATGCTACCTCACACTGCATACAGCGATGATCTCAACATGGGCCATAGACCGAAAGCTAAGTGCCAAACTAACATTCTGAGAGGAAAACACAGGAATAATTCTTCTTCCTGTTTTATTTTCCCAGTGCTGTGGGTTGAACCCAGGTCTTCCTGCGCTATAACCAAATGTTTTATCTCTGAGCCCAGGAGTGATTCTTCATGACCATGGGTTAATTGATGGTTTCTTAGATCCAACGTCAAGGGGCTGGGGATGTAGCTCATGGGCACAGCACCTGCTTGGCAAGTGCAAGGTTGTGAGTTCGATTCCTGGTACCAAAAAAGAAAACCAACATCAAGAACACATATTATAAAAGAAAACTCAGATGAACTGCTTTTCATCTAAATTGAAAAAAACCTATGTTTGTACTTCAGAGGGCACCAATGAGAAAGGCAAAAGACTACCTATAGAATGGGACAAAACTTAAAATCATATATTGATGAGGGGTTTACAATATATTAAGAACTATTGTAACTCAACAATAAAGCCAAATACCCTAGTTTAAAAAAACAGTGAAGGATCTGAGTTGATATTCCTCCAAAGAAGGTATACAACTGGCTGAGAAGCACACAGAAGTATGTTCAACATTGCTAATCCTCTAGGGAAAGTAAAACCATAACCAGACTAAGCTACCACTTTTTACCCAGCAGGATGGCTGGACTAAAAATGCCAGGCACTAACAGGTTTTAAGGAGGACCAGGTCACATCAAAACTCTCATATGTTGCTGTTGTGAGTGTCCAATGGAATAGCCACTTTGTAAAACAACTTGGCTGAATTTGGCTGTTCCGTACAATGTTAAACAAAGTTAGCACATGTCCCAGCAACTTCACTCCTGGGTATATACTCAAGAGGAATGAAAACATATGTCCACATAAAAAACTTGGACGTGAATGTTCACAACAACATTATTCATAACAGCCAAAACCAGGAAGCAATTCAAATGTTTCCAGTAGACAAGTGGATAAGCAAAACACGGTACATTCACCCAATGAATATTATTCAGCCGTAAAAAGGAATGAAGTCGTGACTCATGCAACAGATGAGTCGTGGAAACATCCTGTGAGCAAGCCAGTCACAAAAACCTCTGCATATCTGATCCTACCTTTATATAAAATGTCCAGCACAGGCAAATCTGTGGAGCTAGAGAGTAGACTTGTGGTTTTCCTGGGAACAGGGGCAAGGAGTGCATGGAATGGGGGATGATATCAACAGGTGTAGGGATTCTTTTGGATGTCAATGTTCCAAAACTACACGGTGGGACACTGGGGATTTAGCTCAGCAGCACAGCGCCTCCCTGGCAAGTGCAAGGTTGTGAGTTCGATTCCCGGTACCGGAGAAAAAAACAAAACAAAACAAAAAAATGAGTGACATGAGAACATGCACATACACAAAATTACACGGTGGTAATAGTTACACTACTCTCAATATGCTGAAACCACTGAGTTATACAACTTCAATGGGTACATATTTATAGATAAATTAGATTTTGAAAAACTTATTACTTGAAAACAAAAACCACGACTTCTCTTTAGCTAATGCCACTTCTGTTTTTTACGTTTGGGATGTGCCAAAGCTCTGTCTTTTGCTGCAGCCTACTTCGTACCCACAGTCAGTTTTCCAGCTTTGCCACCCTCTCCCTTGACTCCAGGCCTAGGCACCTGGGCTGGCCATTTGGCCAGGCCACCTGCTGCCACCCCTCCCTAGGGCCCTCCCAGGTGTCCCTCTAGGCAGCAGGGATGCTCGAGTCCCAGCGCCCCCTTCCAGGAGAATTGTGCCGCAGGGAGGGGAAGCTGAGGGGAAGGGAAGAGGGAGGATGCGGAGAGGGAAGTTATATTACTGCGCACCCACTGCTTCCTGTTTCCTGACAAAGGCGTTTCCTCAGCCTCACAGCCACTGACAGTGTCAGCCTCCAGCATCCAAGAAAGTCTCCTCAGGTTCCGTCTGTGTCTCAAGCCAAAACCTGTAGTCTTTCAAGAAAATAGCCCCAAATGGAAACAAAGCTTTCATAAATGGGGAGGGGAAGAAGGGTATAAGGGAGGGGAGGGGAAGGAGAAACAAGGAAAAATGAAGATCTATTATGTACAGATACAAATTCTCTATGGTGAAAATGATCACTACGCATGACAAGTATGTGCTCATTTTAAAAATCAAATTTAAAAACAAATTTTAAAATACCTCCAAGTTTGTTTTTCTGCTCTTTAGCTCAGAAATGTCAAGATGTACATCTAGCCAAACAAACAAAAAAACCCACTTGTATACGGGGTGGTGATGGATGCTAGAATTCCACACACAAAGTGACTCATCAGGCACTATTATACTAGTCAAAGACTGGGTGCAGCTTAAATGTCCAACAGTACGCCATGCCCCAGGGAGGGAGCAATATTCACCCATGAAAAGAATTTAATGACCTGGGAAGATGCTTGCATCATACATTAGGTGAAAAAGAAAGAGCAGGTTATAAACTGGTGGGTAGATTGTAAACTGATCACTAATAAGTGGACGGTACACGGAAAAAGCTTCCGGAAAACAACACCAGAATGACACAATGGGTGTCTTTCTCATATCTTTCTTTAACTATGCCTCCCCACTCTCTTCACGGCTTTTCTTGGGAAAGTCACTGTTTACCTGCCTTGTTCAGTCACCCACATCCGCCTCCAGTCCTCGTCCAAGCTGCACGCTCCACCTGCAGTCAGCAGCCTCTTGCAGGTGCTCTGCCCGGCCGCTCGGCAGCTCCTGACATCCCACCCGTCCAGGAAGCTGCTCCTCACAGCCAGGAAGCAGGAAGCCTTGCTCATCCCCCGCCAGTGTGTACCTTGCTTGTGGGTACAAGAAAGTACCCTGGGCCTCTTGGCTGGCGTTGACCTTGAAGGATGTTTCTTGATGTGGTCCCGTATGATTCTGCACGTGGCCTCAGAGTCGCAACTTCCAAAAGAAGTTTTGAAGGAGAGAAGTGTTAAGACCACTTGTCTCATCACTGTGGCATGATGAGGATGATGATGAGGATGACATTTCAGCTTCCAAGTCCTAATTTGCCACAGCCGTGACTTCTGACCGTTTACAAATCATCCGGACCGCCATTAAGAAGTGAGCGACGGTGCTTTCGCTTCGCCTGGACCAGCGGCTTTTTGTAAGGGTATTAACTCTATGCCAACAGAAGCTTGGCCCGGAGGAAATAAATAGGAAAAAGTGCTGCAGACATAGCTCCCATGCATTTAGGTTGCTCATGAGTTGAAATCATACTGGAGACGCCTTCAGCGGAAAAATTTAGAAGGTCCGCAGACACCTAAGGGCCAAAGGACACCTGCTACCTAGTCGTAGAGCACTTGGGAAATGTGTGACCTCATCAGAGTAATAAACAAAGCCAGAGTGATTTTTCCTGCCAGACTTTCCGCTCTCCTTGACACCCACATGAAGCGTAACGATGAAAGCTCTGAGGACACCGCGGAGGGTCCTATGGTTCCTTCAGGAAAGGAGCGTGCCTCCTAACTCGTGGGAAGGTTTGGGCCGACTCCCCAGGCTGTGCAGGTATGAAACACAATGGAATCGGAGATCCAGACAAATGGACTATCCAGATGGCAACCTTGGATGTTTTTGAAACTGAGAAAACAAGATTTGGTGTGCCAGCCTTCCTTGTCCGCCTGGTACGCCAGCTGTCATCTCCAATAAGGTAAACAAACCACAGGCATAGTTTTCCTCCCCACAGAGCTGCACCCTTTTTCGTGATTAGGTCTGGGTACTGTTTGGCAATCAGCACTGAGCAGAATGGGGGTGGGGAGGCCTTTCTGCATTCCACCTTCTTTCACGTGTTTAAAATAGAAGAATAAGTAGGTGAGTGACCGCCATGTTTGTCGGCCCTTCTCCATTCCTGCCACCAAAATGCAGACTTTGCTCATGCTTCCCGGAGGCCGCCAGAGCTGATACTTCCCCTCAGTCCATCTGATGGTGAGGCTGGAGGTTCTGAGATTCCCACAGGAGATCCCGAGGAAGGTTCCTGCACCCTGCCCCTTCCATGCTGTGTGTTCTTGTGGAATGGGACACAAACTGAGGGAGAGATGGGAATGCTGAGGATGATGGAAGGGTCTCGGGGACCAGCGAGAGAAGACAGAGTGCGGAGATCAGACACAGCAGGAGAGAGGAACCTGAGAGGGGAACGTGGTGTTGTCATCGAGTTCCCTGTGGACTATCTTCCCCGTCTTTCAGGTCTTCAGTGAAACTTCTGTCTCTTGCTGGTGCGTTGTAGAGTTGAAGCTGTGTGCCTGGGGAGCTCATTCCTTCAGCGATATTTACTGAGTACTGAGTAGATAAGTTACACAAGGAAATGTTATCAGTGCCGAGGACAAAGTAGTGACAACACATCCCAAATGCACAGCAAGGTGGATGAACACACCAACTGGATGAATCTCCAAGGAACACCGCTGTGTGGGGAAAGCCCACCCCAGAAGGGTACTGTAATTGCACTTAAGCAACGTTTCTAAAATGACAAGGTTTTGCAAATGATGGTGAGAATGGGTCAGGGAGTTAGAGAAAGGTGAGTGTAATGATTAGAAAGCAACTTGAGGGATCCTTGGGCTGACGGAGCTTACGGTGTTGTTGATGGATCTTACTGTGATGGTGAATACAGGAAGCTACCTATTTTACACAGGTGAGAAAATTGCCAAGATTTCAACACATGCACATACAAAAGAGCACAAGTAAAACTGGGGAATCTGAACCAGCCTAGGGGGTGGCGTCACTGTCAAGATCCCGGTTGTGATACTGGACTCTATATAGTTTTGCACAATGTTACCACTGGGGAAACTGGGTAGAGTTGCCTTGGGATCTTCCTATACAATTTCTTTGACCTGCACGTACCTGTACCATTATCTCAGAGAGAATTTCAATTGAAAAACAAACAACTCTCTGGCCCAGTGGATCCTACATTGGAATGGAAGCTCAGCATGGTTTCATGGTGGTTGAGGGCAAAAGCCAAGGACACCCTGGATGCACCACCGCCAGAGATTTCTCCCATCCTGGAGACCCACTACTGAGTTTCCATCGGTGACCAGATGGGATTCAGACTTGGGGGAGTGGCAGGTGCAGAACAGGGGTGAAGCCTCACTCTCCACACCTCACAAGGTGGGCACTGGGACTTACCCAGGCTGCCTTTAGCTGTTTACATCATGATCCATTAGAGTAGACCAGAAAGGCGACACGCAGATGCCATGGCCTCCTGGTGACCGGATAGAAGCCCAGCTGGCTTGCTGCCAACTTCCGCCATCCCCGTAGCCACCTTGTGGGCGACCCTCCGTCTCCTTCCATTCTGCCCCGGTGCCCAGTCTGTCCTGGTGGTGCATACAGTTTGGAGAATCTCCTTTCCCCTCAGCACAGACATGGCTTGCTGCTGTGGACTTTAGAAACTAGCAAGAACTCTTCCTGCAGCCCTGGCCGAGAGCTCAGTCCGGGGCTGGCCCTCCGCCACACGGCTGCTGTGGTTGACGCCTAGCGTCACCGCCCTGGAGCCCTGCACCCATCAGTCCCAGTGATCTCGCTGACTGGGAGTCATCAAGGTCTGCAACGCTGTTTTATTGCCTTAGAAGAACTTCAGAGGGTGAAGCCATGTAAAAATAAAATAAGGTCTGAACAGACTTTAAACTTTTTATTCTTTTATATTACACCACGTCTTGCGTGGAATGATCACAAAGCAGCAAGCCTTCCTGGCCACATGGCTCACTAACAGGGCACGGCTGAGAAAGCTGGAACTCCACACCCAGGAGCGGGTCCGAAAGAAAGGAGGGAGGCAGAGGAGGAGAGGAGGAGAGGAGGAGGGAGGAGCAACGATCAATAGGTATCTGTCTTTTCTCCAGCATATTTGTGCAGCCTATTCCAAGAACGATGATATGTGATTGAATACAATTTCTGATTCATGACCAAGGTCTTCATAATAAAGGAAAAAGGCTTTCTTAGAAGTGTTAGAACTAAACAATAAATATTTGGCTTGCAAATAAGCCCTTTATGGTGTTTTGTGTTAGTGTTTTGGTTTTTTGAGACAGGGTGAACTGCTATGCAGTTCAGGCTGGACTTGAGCTCACTAGACATCTCAGGCTGGCTTCAAACTTGGAGCAATCTTCCGGGCTCAGCCAGCTGAGTGCTGAGGTTACGGGTGTACACCATCACGCCCAGCTCTCTGGCTAAAATGAAACGGAAGAAGAGATGCTAGCGATCTCTGTCTCCATGCTCCCACACGGCACCCACAAAGAGGACACATGAGAATGAAGTTTGGGACCCTCCACCAGTGGCAAGCTTAGTCCTGAGCGGCCTGCCAGGGGAGCCCAAGCCCGCCAGCTCCTTCAGGTCGGTGGGGCCCCTGGCAGTCTGAGGCCGGGTCCTGCTGTGCCTCAGAAGCGGCCCGCTTCCTTGCAGCCCAGTCCGACTCGGGGATGAACAAGCCATGGAGGTCCAGGTGCATCTCCACCGCAACAGAGGCACGAGCCAGTTCGGTGAAGCTCTTGGCATCCAGAATCAGCAGGAAAGGCAGCTTTTGGGGGTCAGTAGAGACAATGGCTGACAAGATAACTCCTTTAGGGGGAAAAAAAGAAACACTTCACTTTTCTCTTTCACGCCTGGAACCCGGGACCTCTCACATGGCAGGCTCTACCAAGTGCACCCCCAACCCTAAAGAGAGAGACACCTGGTAAAAGCTCAGCCTGAAACATCCCCCGCTGGACGGACACCTTTCTTAGCCGCTGCAGGGTGGCTGGGCACCTCTTGCACACACAGCGTGTGTGGCCTTGAGCGCTGTCTCCCTCTCGGAGTGCTCCCCTCATAAAATAACGGCAACAGCACTCCCTGCCCGCTGAATGCAGGGGAAGCGCGTGCCCAGCCGAATGGGGGAGCAGCTTCAGCAAGAGTCTGTGCCAAGCACCCCTCACTGTGGAGGTCACAGTGGCAGGGTCCCCACCTCAGTGTGCCAGGCCACATGCGTCGGGAAGACAAGGCCAGGTGGGAAGCCTCTCCCTGAGGCAGGCAGGCAGCCCGGCCTCGCCTGCAGATGTGTGCAGCCCTGTCACCGCTCAGGCGGGTGCATCCCCACACGCGATTCTTCTCACCCTCCTTAGCATCCCCAGGGCAAAGGCAGAGTCAGGTGACAAAGGGCATTTAGCCACGTGGAACCTAGGAAAGGGTGCTGGGCCACAGATACACAATTTCCAGTGGCTCCACAGAAGTCACTTGGACGTCTGGATCCAGCCACCATGGTGAAATTAAAGCCAACATTCCACATCATGGAGAATTTAGCGTCACTCTGTGGAAGGGACATGAGTGTTGTGCAATAAAGCATTTAACCTTGCCCAAAAAGAGGCCTGGCTTTGTCCCTGGGGGGTTCCCTCTAAGCCCTCCTGGAACGTCCTTGTATGCCTGGGGACCCCGGGCGTGGCAGAGGATTTTATCCTCACAACGTGGTCTATGGTGGGGCTGCCGGTCACATGGCACCAGCCCAACCCTGAGGGGCGGAAGACCAAAGGCCGCATGGGGGTGGGTCAGGCCCACACTGCTGAGCCTCAGTAACAGCCTGCACACCGAGGCTCTGGGAGATCCCGTGGCTTGGTGCCCCTTGGGAGCCAGGGCCCCCCATCCCTGTCACGTGGTCACGCTGTCTACGGCTCCCCCGGAAGAGGACAGCCAGTCTCCTCTGGACCCCGTAACCTTTCACTGCAACGAACCCTAACCCTAAGGCTAACAGCTTTCTGTGAGGTCCAAGCACCCTCCTAGTAATCACGCAACCTGGCGGGGTCCGGGGGCCGTGAACTTGTGACTGGTGTCAGAAGCAAAAGTGGTCATCAGCCAGACCCAGGCTTCAAAGAAGACCTCCTCCAGCTGTGCGTCTGGGTGGGGCTGGATGTCCCCAAATGATGCCTCTACTCTAGGGGTGGAAAGCAGACTGGCCTCCTTGGGGTCTTACCGTCGTCCTCATCCTTGGCATCCGGTGCGGGCACAAACAGGGGCTCTGCCGGCCAGCAGTTCTCTTCTCCCCATTTTAAGGATGACTTGGTGAGAATGTCGTACTTTAGTATCTGTATGTCCAAAGAGGGGAAATGAGGGAATCATGTGTTATAGCTTCCTGGGAACAGGAAGGCCTGAAGGCCCCACAGATGGGAGGTTTCATCCTCAGATCCAGACTTTTGACCCTTTTGAGCTTCCCTCCTCAGCCCTCTGCAGCTATGGCTATCCTGCAGCTGATATTATACCATGAAGTCTCAGAAAAATCCTGAATTTGTTTGGTGTTTAACACTACACTGAGATCGTATATGTTGAAAAAAAAAAAAAAGCCTAATGTGTTAAATGCCAATAGTTATAACACAATCTTCTTTGTTGGTTTTTGTTTTGTTTTGTTTTGTTTTTTGGTATCAGGAATTGTACTCAGGACCTTGCACCTGCCAGGTAGGTGCTGTGTTGCTAAGCTATATCCCCAGCTCAATTTTCTTTGTTGTTTTCAAAGTAGAAATTCAGCTGAGCATGGTGACCAAGGCCTCTAATCCCCGTATTCTAGAAGGCTGAGGCAGGAGGATCACAATTTTGAGCCCAGTTTGGGCAACTTAGGGAGACTGTGTCTCAAAATAAAGAAGGGCTGGGGACGCAGCTCACTGGAAGGTCCCGGGTTCAATCCCCAGGACTACAAAACAGACAGACAGACGAGTGAAAGTCCTGGGCCTCTCCTCAACTCCCGAAGGCCTATCCCATTTAAAGTGCGGGATTAGTGGGGAGTGGCTCAGGGTGTGTGTGCGAGCATGTGTGTGTGTTTCTGGGAACCTTAATTTTTGGCTTCATACATTTCTGCACTGTTTGCAATTTTTTAAAATACTAAATGATTGAAGAATCAAGTGCCCAAGGAAAAGTGATTTCTGTGTAGCATTTTGTAGTACTGGGGCGTAGTAAGTATTGGTAGAGAGCAGCTTAAAAAACAAAAATCCTGCAAGTTCCAGCTACACCCCTCCACTCTAGAGGGTGAGCAAGTTCCTTAAAGACAGGAACTGGGGGGGCTGGGGATTTAGCTCAGCGGCAAAAGTGCCTGCCTGGCAAGCGCAAGGTCATGAGTTCGGTTCCCGGTACCGGAGAAAAACCAAAAAAAAAAAAAAAAAAAAGACAGGAACTGGGGTCCCACGCTGACTTCCACATCCGCACTGACTTCCACATTCCACACCGTGGCACATAATAGGTGCTCAGTAATATGGATGGAATAAAAAAGTCAACACCTAAACTCCACCCATGACCTCACCCCCTGTGCCCCAGTCCCTTAGGTGCTGCTCCCACTCCTGGAGGGTCCAGCATTCCCACAGCCTTATCCTGAGATGACGTCCCTCTGCCCTCCTGCTTTCTGATCCAGGTCACCCAGTCTCAAGACCTGCAGATTCAGCTTTGTGGATGGGTACGATTACCCCGTCACTTGGGCACCCGCTACCTTTGTTGGGATTGGACTCCACTGAACCCCAGCAGCGAAGATGTATCTGTACGGCTTCCCGTTGTGAGCGTAATTGATCCGCGGGAGCTCCAGCCCTGGAGGGAATCGAGATGACACCGTGTCGTAGCTAAGGCTGGAGCATCTCCCTTCACGCCAGGCTGGCGTCCTTCCCACAGGAACGGTTCCCAGGCAAGATCCTGACCCTGATCCAGATCCCAGCTCACAGCCAAGGCGGGCAAAGGCTTGATCATGACCCTGGCTCTACCAGGTTCGGGAGCGAGGCAGAAGAGACCTGGGGTTCTCAGTACATAAGCATCTTTAATTACCCAAGATAGAAATCAAAGAGAGTCCACAAAGGATTTTAATAACATGTTCAAGGTGGTCCAAGAGAGTCCTCAGAACCGCGCTCAACACTAAGGGGTGCAGGGGCATGGGCTGCACAGGGACCTCCCCGGAGAGGGCCCATGGTTCTGTTCTTTGTTTTCTTTTTCTTTCTTTCTCTTTTTTCTTTCTTTCTTTGCCTTCCTGCCTTCCTTCCTTCCTTCTGTGGTACTGAGGGTTGAATTAAGCCCTTTGCACTGAACTACATCCCTAGCCCAATTTTTATTTTAAAATAGTGTCTCACTAAATTGCTAAATTGCCTACTCTGGACTCGAATTTGCAATCCTGCCTCAGCTTCCTAGAGTACTGGGATTACAGGGCTGCACCACCATGCCTGGTGGGTTTCTTTTCAATGGGGTCTCACTATACTGGCCTTGAACTCAAGGGATCTGCAGGCCAAAATGTGATGGGAAAGGTGCTTGTTTTCAGCTGTTTAGGGATCAAACTCAGGGCCTCATGCGTGCTGGGCAAGGGCTCTACCCCTGAGCTACACACCCAGCCCCGCCCAGAATGTGGATTTAAATCCAGAGCCCAGCTCCACCGGCTGTCTTGCTTGCCTGTTCCCTTTCAGGGTGGGGACACTTGTGGCTTCGAGTGGGCGGAAGCTGAGGATGCTGCTAGGAACGCTGTGGTGGCAGCAGGACAGCCCCCACCAAGAACTCTGGCGCAGGTTGAGAAGCCTCGCCCCCTCGGGCGTGGCTCCTGCCCTGGGGGGCGGGGTTGTGCACACCTAGCTCTATCTCTCTGCAGCCAGTGTCTTCTGGGTCTCTAACGCTCATTTCGTGAGCCTGCACAGTAAGTCCCAGCCCTTTGCAGATGGCACCTGTGAAAGTCCTCTGGTCCAAGGAACAGAGGTATTAGAAACTATCTGAAAGAGAAAGGTCCCCAAATGCTTTTCCTTGGGGGGGGGTCCCAAGAGCCTTTCCTCTGTGTCCCTTGTCTTGCAGTGGAGGGGGGTATTTTATAAAGATGCCCCTGGAGCCGCTATTAAAATCTCCCTGCCCAGATGCAGCGAGAGAGATGGATCGCACCTTCAGACAGCAATTCAGGCTGGCAGTAGACCCGGTCGTCCCTCTCCTTCCGGGCAGTTGCTGTTGTAGATGCCACTTTGATCAGATTGGAGCCCACTTCTGCATTCTGAAAAGAATCGGTGGGGAAAAAAAAAAAAAAAAGCATCACCCTGAGCAAATCCTCCCTTTAATGTGTATATGTAGAAAATGCTTTTAGCATACATCAGTTATTTAGCATACATCGTCTTGTCTGACCTCACATTAACTAGGAGAGGCAGCTATTTTATTGGTCTGATTCTTAGTCTGTTTTTTTTTTTTTTTTTTTTTTTTTTTTTTTTTTTTTACCGGGAACCAAACTCACGACCTTGCGCTTGCCAGGCAGGTGCTTTTGCCGCTGAGCTAAATCCCCAGCCCAGTCTGTTTTTTTTTTTTTTTGTTTTTTTTTTTTAATGAAGATTGGAAATTTAAAGTGATGCCCCCAAGGTCTCAGAGCTGGTGGGCAGTAGAACCAGGACTCCTAACCTCGGGGCTCTTTTGTCTCACTCTGCACTCCTATGTTCCTCCTAGGGAAAATGAAGGTGCTTATGAGACAAGTTCTCACTTTTACAGTCCTACCTGATTCACCTGTAAAAGGCTGCACCAGTCGTTAAAAGGGTGTTTTATGAAGAGTTTACAATAACATGAGAAATGCTTATGACATAACACAGATTAAAAGCATCAGAACAAATTACATGTGCAGTCTGAGCTCAACCATAAACACAAAATTACATCAAAAAGCCAGTGGGGGCCGGGCGTGGTGGTGCACGCCTGTAATCCCAGCACTCAGGAAGCTGAGGCAGGAGGATTGTTGCTAGTTCAAGGCCAGCCTGGGCTACAAAGTGAGCTCAGGCCCAGCCTGAACTGCATAGCGAGACCCTGTCTCAAAAAGACAAA
>NW_004955522.1:3994112-4011879 GCF_000276665.1 Chinchilla lanigera | reverse complement strand
AAAAAAAAAAAAAAAAAAAAAAAAAAAAAAAAGCCAGTGGGAGAAATATACCATCTATTAACAATATCATAGGGCTGTGACGACTTTCATTTATTTTTCTACACTTCCAGTATTTTCTCCTGTGAAAAATGTGTCACCGCTGATATGCAAACAAACCTGATAAAAATACTGAAGGAAAAAACAACTTTCAAGGATACCTCTTGGTCCTAAGGTGCAATTCGACTTTGTTCTGCACAGTACCTGACTCTCTTCATTATGATCCAGGACAAGAATCTTCATTATGATCCAGGACAAGTATTTATTGAGTACCTATTAGTCTACATTTCCCCACATATTCACCATGGGACAGACTTGAGCAAGTTAATTGGCCTTGCTGTCACTGAGGTCCCTTGTGTACATGATGAGGACTAGAACAGCATATGCACCTTGGAATTACTGTGAAGGGTAAATGAGATCATCCTCACAAATGGTTTGCAAGAGTCTCTGGCTAACGGGGAGTGCTGGATATTGGTAGCTGATTTTGCTGAGGATGGTATCTTTGTTCTTATACAGTTGTTGTCTCCCCTTATCCTCAGGGGATACATTCAGTGGATTCCCGAACTGCAGACGATATGGAACCCTATATATACATATATGTACTTGATATGGCCACAGACCATCTGATAATTAGAACAGCTCCTGGATGACTAATGGGCAGGTAGTACATACAGTTTGGATACACTGAATGCACCCTGGGAAGGACAAAGCAGGATGGCTTGAAATTTGATCCTGCTACTCAGAATAGCGTGCAGTGTAAAAGTTATACGTTGTCTGTGTCGGTGTTTTCGGTGTTTCTCATTTAATATTTTTGGACCACAATTGATCATAGGTAACTGAACTGCGGAAAGCAAAAAATTGTAGCTGAGGAGGTGCTGCTGTGTGTTTATTCTTATTACCATTATGATGATAATTCCTCTTATTACGCTGCTGCTGCTACTGGCAGGCACGCCCGAAAGCACCAAGGAACAAGTCCATAGATCTTTGTTGTGGCTGACTTCTCATTTAAACTTCTCTTCGTACCAAATTTTCCAAAATGGCTTTTACGATTAAAAGCAACCTCCTTGAATGATAGCAGATATTTTTCTGACTGAGAAGAAAGGGAAGTTTATTGCTTCTTGGTGGTAGAACTGCAGGGGTCCTTAGAGATTTGTGTAGTTTAATCCTTCAGTTTATGGAAGAGCAAACAAGCTCAGAGAAGAAAAGCAACTGGCCCAAAGTCACCTGAGAGAAACAGAGCCTAAGTCTTGGCCTTTGTACTAGGAGTCCTCTGCCCCTAAGAGCATTGTGGCGAGAAGGCAGAGCAAGTGCAAAGGCCCTGTGGCTGGGCCAGTCCCACGCTGTGGGTCTCTGCTTAAACATTCCCTCCCCTGCAACTCAATCTGAATGTGCAGTGTCTCCAAGGCATTTGTCCCAAACTGTAATTATCTCTTTCTGTCATGCTTGTCTTCCTCGTGCAGGCAGGGACTGGATTTTGTTCCGTGCGTGGTACAGTCAGTGCCCCCAGGAAGTAACTGTGGGACTTTATAAATGAATAACTCAGTGGGCGTTTCCTTCTATCTTTCCACTGCCGAGGGGCAAGCTGCCCGCTTTGTGGGCCAACTGTAAGAACTACATGAGTTGAGGTGGGTGAACCATGGAGCCGGGCGCCCCACACATCCTTGGTGTCTGATAAACAGAAACACGTGTGCAGCTCGCCAGCCGGGCACGTGACAGCGACAGGCCCCTGGGCATGTCTCAGCCTCGACTCTCGGGGAGTCGCTCTTAGAACTCCAGCCTGAAACTGGTCAGACTGGTTGAGGGATAAACTGAATTTTTCCACACACAGCAGTAGCTGAACATGACTTGGCTGCTTTCGGCCCAGCTTTGGAAGGAAATCGCTTCCAGCCACAGCTCAAGAAAACCCCGCAGGCTTGCTCGAAGACCCCGCCTTGATCCCTGGGGATCTCTCGGGGAGCAGCAGTCTCAGTAACCTCTCCAGCCCCACATCACGGCTTCAGGGTGAAACCTGACTTTACAGCTCCCTATGTGACCTTGAGCCGACCCTTGACGGCGCCTGCTCCCCCACCTGTGAAATGGGGGTGTACAGGACAGCGAGGTTGTTGCGACCTGACCCGAGGGTTAGCGTCAGGATTAAGTTAAATTACACTTGTGAAAAGCCTTGGCTCAGGGCCAGACACACTGTGTTAGGAACTTGGAGACAGACAGCCACGTGTTCAACTCCCGAAGAGTTACTTTCTCTCTCATCTGCAGACACGGGGGTAGAAATAGCTCAGCAGGTAGTGCTGTGACTTAGCAAAGCACTGAGCAACTCCTACAACGTGCAGGACCCGGGCAGGAGAGCAAGAGAGGCCACTGGCCTGATGTACAAATACGTCGTGCAGATGGAGAAGATGCCTTCTCTCTTCTACCTGGACACATCGATCTTCCTAATGCTGCAGCACCACTGGCCACGTGTTAATTAATCAACTAATTTACTTTTTCAGTGGAACTGGGCATTGGACCCAAGGACTGAGCTGCATCTTTTCCTCTTGTCAGTTTTTTCATTTCTTGAGTCGGGGTCTCACTAAGTTACCTAGGCTGGCCTCCAACTTGCAATCCTCCTGGCCTTGGCTTCCCAGAGTGCTGGGATTAGGGACCTGCAGTCACCACGCTGTGTTTACAATTAATTAATTTAAGTAACATTAAAATGTCAGCTCCTCAGCTGCCCCGGCCACATCTCCAGGGTGAGCAGGAAGAATGTCCCAGCTCGCAGCAGGTTGGTCTGGATGGAGGGAGGAGGCTGGTCGGGAAGTCTAGGACCCGGGGAGCTCAGAGGTGGACGCGGGGGCACCGTGAGCCACCCTCTGGGTCCTGCTCCCTCCTTTCGCATCCCAGGCCACGTCCCTAACTGATGGACCTGCCTCTAGCACACCAGGCCCACTGCACCCCGAAGGCACAGCCGGCTGTTGGGGGACAGAGGCAGGCGCGGAGCAGGCCTGGAACCCCAAGCATCCAGGGCGTGGGGGTGGGCAGGGCCTGGTCCCTGTGACCATCTCACCCCGTAGAGGAGGAGACGGAGCAGGCATTTCACCCGGGCCCGGCGCACGGCACACTGTACGGACGGCGGCTCCTCTTGCTACATCAGGCCTCCAGTTTTGCATTTGCAGTTGCCCAAGCCCACATCTCTTGAGCTAGGAGCCGAAGCCACTGCTTCTAGGTGCACCGCGCCCCTCCCGTGACGGCCTGGCGGGCTCTCTGGTGGGGCTGACGGTGCACAGAGCACGCCTGCGAGAGCCCTGCGTCTGCACGTGCCACGTGCTCGCCTATGCATCTCCCGCTGTGGAGCCTGGCCCGAGACTCCGCTGCCCCCCACTCCCAGGCCGGGGTGTCCGGAGGCCCCTCCCCGCCTTCCTCTGACCTGAGCCAGCCGCTCACATGAGAGGGGCCTGGAAAGTGCTGCTCACGTGAGGCACACACCAAGGGCTAGAGGACACCCTGTGCGCTCATAGGGATCTTGCTTCGCAGTTCACCCACTCACCCAGTCTTCCTTCCTTCCTTCCTTCACTCATTCTTTCGTTCCCAATATCTAAGAGCTTCACGAGTATCCTCCGAGCCAGGCTGACCCACTCCCCGCCCCCCTGGAGCCTGTGCATCGGCAGGTGGAGGGGACCGTGCAGATTTGCCTACGTGGAATTTGTGTCCAAACTGCAGGGCGCCCCCGAAGGGGAGCAAGGATGCCGGATCTCACAGAGAAAGAACTTGGAAGGCCCTGGCTGGCGTTAGAATCGCGTGGGGGCTGAACCCCCCCTTCTTTTTTTTTTTTTTGCATTGTTGTTTTTCTGAAACAGGGTCTTGCTATATAGTCCAGGAGGCCCTCAAACTTGAGGCGATCCTCCTGCCTCAGCCTCCTGAGTGCTGGGATTACAGGCGTGCGCCACCACATCCAGCTCCCCCTGGTGGTTCTGCAGTCACTAGACTGGCCAGGAGCTTGTGGTTTGGCCAAGCTCAGCTGTGATTCCAGTGTGTAGCAGAAGTGATGATGGGATGGGTGAGCGTGGTGGGCAGTGGGGAGAGCTATGCATAAAGCTCCCGAGCAGGAGGACCTCTGCACCTTCCAGGTCACCTTAGACCAAGCGGGGCCTTGCCCCTGCAGGTGACCTCTGTCTGAGGCCTGCCTGCATGACTTGCACGTTTCCCTATGCAGGCCACCCAGGGGCTTAAAGTAAAGAAGATATTTTATTTTATTTTATTTTATTTTGGTCCTTTTGAGACAGGGTCTCGCTATGCAGTTCAGGCTGGCCTTGAGCTCACTTTGTAGCCCAGGCTGGTCTCAAACTTACAACGATCCTCCTGCCTCAGCCTCCCAAGTGCTGGGATTACAGGCATGCGCCACCATGCCTGGCCAAGAAGACATTTTAAAGGGACAATAAATAGCAATTAAACAGCATGGTCAGAGCTGCCCATCCCAGGGTTTGCTCTTCTTTGCTAATTTCAAAGCAGCAGATGGCTGCACGGTGGCTTTTGAAAATATCCATGCTCGCCTTCTAAGCCTGGTGCCGAGGAGGTGAGGCACTTCCCGGTGGGATAAAAGGTTATAAAATCTCCAGTGTGTGGGCAGCAGGAGGGCGGGCTCTCCTCTCCACCTGTCCTCTCTGGGATGAGGTCAGCCTGGGATCCGCCCATGATTTGTGACACCCCGTCCTTCCAGGACTAGGAGATAGCCTTCCCCCGCCCCCACTGCTCTGCAGCAGTTCCCAGGGCAGGGGCGCAGGCCCAGGGCCTCGGGATGTTTGGATGGGTGTGGCCTTGCGTTTGATGGCCCTGATCATGTTACTGGGCCAAGCACAGAGTCTTAGCAAGGTGCCACGTACATTTAATGCCAAATACTTTTTAAATCTTTTTGTCTTTTATAAACGGAGTGCTAGGAGTGGAAGCCATGTCTCGCCCATGCTAAGCAAGCATTCTACCACTGAACTGCCTACCGCCCCCTAAAACTCTTCCTAAGAGACCAGGCCTCGGCCACAGCAGCCCTGGGCGGACCTCTTTTGGTTTTCTCTTTGCAGTGAGCTTTCCTTGCTTTCTGTGTTTCCTGCTATGTGTCCTTGGACACGAGTCAAGAGTGAGTTGAGTGAAACACACCAAAACAGTTTCATACACGTTAAACCAAGGCAATATGGGACACGGTAAGAACCACAGCTGAGGTACACACTGGAGGAAGTGCTGCAGAGACAGGAGAGGGCCCTGTGCTGGAATAGACAAACTGGGGTTCAAATCCTGGCTCCCCGCCCCTCAGGCAGGAAACCAGCTCAACTCCTGCACTTCCCAGCCAGACGGGCAGAATAGGAAAGCACCCTGCTTACCGGAGATCAGTCCCGAAACTGCAGTGCCCTGGAAGGACTCAGACGCACCGGGGCTCTGTCCAGGCGCCTGGTCTTGGGGAGCAGAGCAGAATTCTGACCCCTAGCAGGCGCGTGAGTTTGGAGAGGGAAGCGCAGGTTCTGGTCCTGGCCAGCCGTGTGACCTCGGGCACCTGCCTTCACCTCTGGGGCCTCTGACTTGCATCCGAGAAGGGAGGCTCACGGGGACCTCCCCCCCACAGGCTGCCTTGCTCAAGTGATGTCAAGACGGTAGAATGCTTGGCGAAGCACCTGGCCCACAGTGTGCGGTTAGTAAATGTGACCCATCAAAATGTAATTGAACTGAATGGGCTTCGTTTAAGTTAATTAAGTCATGAAGTCAGTGAGTTCTGGAGCCAGAAGCCTATCTCTGGCCTCCCTGTACCCAGAGCCAGGACAGCAGCGTCACCTAATTAAGGATGAGTCCCAGCCCGGGGCTCAGGGGTAGCGGGGGGAACAGAACTGCCGGACATCAGGGAACTGGGTTAGCAGATGGTGACAAATCCCCGCCAGAGACTATTAGGGGAGAGTTTAAATGACACCGGCAAGGAATATCTAATGCCAGGAGAGATGCTTTGGTGTATAATAGGTAAAGAAAGGCAGGAGGCAAAACTTAGAAAAACTGCCGAGCACAAGAAGCCGCTCACAGAGACTGTCGCAATGCAGGGCCCCGCTGACACCACCAAGGCAGGCCCTCAGGAGGGGCAGGAGTTAGCGGTGCCCTGGGGCCGGGGGAGGGCAGCCGAAGGGCCTGGGGTTCTTCTTGGAGTGATGAAAATGGTCTAATACTGATTGTGCTAATGGGCGCAAAACTCAGGGATGGTAGCAAAAGCCACCGAATGAAAGACTTGGAATGGGAGAATTGCACGGTATGTGAATTGTGTCTTTGTAAAGCTGCTAGAATTTACATGATTAAAGTTCAGAGACAGACACAGAGGAGGGCAATGCAAGCATCTCCACAATGACTGTTGTAAGTTTATGGGGATTTTTTTTTTTTCCTTTTTTTTTCAGACAAGGTCTCACTGTGTAGTGTAGGCTGGCCTTGAACTTGCTTTAGCCCAGGCTGGCCTTGAAGTCACAGTGATCCTCCTGCCACAGCCTCCCAGGTACTGGGGTTACAGGTGTGCACCACCACGCCTGGTGATGATTTTCCTTTTAATTTACCTGTACTTAAAAAAAATTTTTTTTTGAGACAAGGTCTCCTTATGTAGTTCAGGCTGGCTTTGAACTCACTATGTATCTCAGGCTGGCTTCCAACTAGCAAGGATTCTCCTGCCTCAGCCTCCTGAGTGCTGGGATTGCATGCACCACCATGGGTGACTCAGTGTACCTATAATTTCTGAAGTCCGACACAAAAATAGACCATGTTTGGAAAAATAATGAAAGATATTTTTTGTCTTCCTTTAAGACCAGTTCATTTTGGATTTCAGGGCCAAGCACTGAACTAGCCGCTCTTAGAGGCCCCTACCTTGTCCACGTGGAGCGGCACGGCAAACCTCCTGAGGGCTGGCACCGACGTGAGCCTGGAGTTCTCCTCGAAGTCCTGGTTCAGGTTGGCCAGGTAGAAGAGGTCGTACAGGCTGCTGTCCTCATAGGCGATGACGTCGAACACAACGCAGCCGTCTTCCTCGTAGGCGTTGACGTGATGAAAGACCACCATGGCATCCGTGTAGAACTTGGTGGGCACCGGCTTCCGGGTCCTCTGGTCGATGATATGAATGTGAGTCTGAAAAAAGAGGCCCAGTGGGTGGTCAGCTCTCCCGCCGTCCTATGTGGTAGCGCCTGGGGACACTAGCTTGTGATCATGTGGTATCTCTGTCTCCTCAAAACGGCAGGACAGGCAAAGTGCTTGGTTTGTTGCTGTGATCTTATCTTTGAAGTGCATGGAGAGAGCCGGCTGTGGTAGCACACATCTGTAATCCCAGCACTCAGGAGGCTGAGGCAGGATGATCCCTGTGAGTCTGAGGCCAGCCTGGACTACACAGCGAGTTCAAGGCCAGCCTGAACTACATGCTGAGACCCTGTCTCAAAAACCAAAGCATACAGACAAAACAGAGAAGGACACCTGGGGGGAACTTTTGCTGCCAGGACCTTGGGGGGCTCAAGAGGGCCCTCTTCCCCTTGTCCCACTGATTGTGACTTAGGTGGGCAGTGACATGCCACCTTCTGCCAGTGACCAAGGTGGGGAGAGCCTGCCACATGCCAGACTCCACTGAAGATCAGAGCCCCTAAAGCCCCTGCCCTCTGGGCCCCCTCCCCACCCCCACTGTACGGTGGAGCTGGCCTCCTGCTCTTGTCACAGGACACCCCTGTCCTGGGCAGCAGCCGTGGGTGACCCCGGCTGTAGCCAGGTGGCATGTCAGCTCATGAGGTCTCCAGCTGTGTGCCTCCAGGTGTCACCGGGCAGCGTCACTCTGGGTGGCAGTGAGCCGTATCTGCACTCTGGTTGCCCATCCTAGGGGCCTGCGCCTGCTCCTGGTAGCTCACGCCCAGCCGCCTCCTCGAGGGAGGGAGGGAGCCTGCTCCTCCGGTCCAGTGGCCTCTGCTTCCTAAAACCAAGCTGTGGTGTTGGGAGGTCCCAGAGGAGGGGCCTTGAGAGCGTGGCTGGTGCAGGCAGGGAGGCGGCAGTGATGGGGTTTTTCTTCCCGTAATCCCTATTCCTGGGCCAGCCACCGGGGCTTGGACAGAGTTCTCTTCCAGATGTGCTCTGGAGCCTTCTTGGGGACTGTCATCCTGCCCCGTCCACTCTTTCTGGTCTCCCTTGGGGACTCTCTGAGGGTCTCTCGAGGGGCACAGAGGAGAGGCCTGGGGGGCCCGCAAGCTTCTGCCAGAGGGAGCCCCCAAGGTCATCCAGGGCGATGACGCAGGACACAGTCCACGCCAGCTGGCTTCTCGTCCCGCTCCGTCTTGCTACACACACTCAGAAAGGGCCTGCTGCACAAGGGGGCGCGGAGACAGTGATGCCAAGCCTGGGCCCCTGCCAATGCCTGCTTCCTTCACATAGGCGCTCCTGGGGGGAAGCCCACCATAAACATCGCATCTACAACACGTTGGGGAGCTGGGGGCTCCTGAGAAAAGAAAAGCAGGGTGCGGTGTGTGTGTGTGGGGGGGTCCTGTTTTACACAGGCACAGTGAAGAAGGCCAGGGAAGCCGAGATCAAAGGAGAAAGGAAACCAACCTATTCCAGAGGGCAGACAGTACAAAGGCCCTGAGGCAGGGACACGTCCGGCTGGTTCACTCCAGGAGGATGTGTGGGATAAGCAGGGTAAGGGTGGTCAGGATGAGGGTGAGTGTGGTAGTGAGTGCAGCTTTAGCAGGTAGTGAGTGCGGCCTTCAGATCTTACTCAAAGGAAGATGGGAAGGTTCTGAGCACGGACGGACCTTAACAAACACCTTCATTCCCTGAGAGGGGACAGAACAGCCTTCATGAAGGTGGCCAGCGTCTTCTGGTGCTCAGGAAGGGCTTGGACAGTTGCCCTGGGGCAGCGGCACCTTCCTCCAGGGTGGGACAGGGAAGTGGCCAGGGGACTTTATATGCGCTTTCTGTACTTGGGTACTATTGGAACGGGTACCACTGAGAATTTCTTGCTGTTTTCCAAAAATAAGGTAACAGCAGCAAATAAACAACGAGTCCATATATGCTGTGGTCAGAATGTATAACAAATGTTTAAATTTTCACAATTTATCACAGTAAGACAAATTGCCATTAATCCCCCTCAGAATACTCCCCGTCACCCCTCCCTTTGTGTGTACGTATCCCACCATCCATGTCACTTTCTGAAGCAGTTCTGGAAGTTCTCTTTTGTGAGTGTCTTTATAAGCTGTGACCAAGAATACGGAGAATGCCATTGCTGAGGGCCATCCAATGGGAAGCCGGCTTCGTCAAAACATGACGGGGTGGCCTCACCTTCCTCATTCACCGGATCTGGGTCTGTGTGACTTCTGCATCTTCCTCACGGTCAAAATGACCAAGAAAGATAAGTGTTGTGAATGGATTCAGACACTGAGGCAGCCATGACAGCACCACTAAAGACACTCACAGAAGAGAACTTGCAGAACTGCTTCGGAGAGGCAAGAATGATGGGATAAGTGTGCTTGAATTGAGGGGAGTATTTGGGAGGTTAGTGGTAATGTGTCTTTTTGTAATACAATTTTTAAAATTTTGAAGCAAAGTAATTTTCAATTGTACCTTGTATACCTGTATACATTCCTACATACACGCACATATATACATATATACACATACACACGTACACTTTAAACACTTGGGGGTGCCTGAATCAAAAGACCTGTTCCTACTGAACCGTCCTATGGAACTGTCTATCACTGTGTCCTCCTCCGGCACCCAGTGCCTCCCATGTCACGCTGCTGTGGCAGAGATGTCAGTGGGTGGTGTAGGCTGTGAGGGACCCAGGTATCCCTCAGGATGAAGACTTGTTCCCTTTGCTGCTGGGCCTGTGGGGACTGTTTAGAGGACTTGGCTGCCCAAGGTCACACCCTGTTCCCAGTACAGTCTGTATCCAATGACTTAGTGAAGTGCGGATCTAAAGGCCAGGCCCTTGCCTTAACTTGGGAGCTCTTCAAAGGACAACCAGAGCTTCAGAACTCTCTGGCAGGTTGGCAGCTGCCTCCGGAGAGACTGTGCCACCTCGCACTCTTTCCTCCCGTGCAGCTTCCTTCCCTAAGCGACTCTCCCTCTCCAGCTGCTCCTGTGGCGGGTCGGCATCCCAGGCAGCCTCACCTTATCCTCCCCGTGGAAAGCCAGGCAAGACGCCCAGCTCACTCCCCGCATGTACGCGGTCGCCATCTTGAGAATGTCCAACCTGAACGGCTGCTCCAGAAACACCACGTAGTTCTCGGTGACCCCGAAGCTGTGATAGTAGCTGGGGGAGAGGAGCGAGCGGGCGGGGATGGAGCAGAACACCTCCGCGTGCTTCAGGGGGCTCTTCCCCTTGCTCTTGGCCTCTGGGGGAAGGACAGACTCAGAGTCACACAGGAACTGGAGGCCCCAAGGCCACTGTCATCGCCTTGAGACCCACTGTGTTGCTAAGAAGGGCCTTTGAGAAGGAGCAAGCAGGCCAGACACGGGGCCCAGAGCTTCCTGCTCAGGTTGCCCGCGGTTAGCCGAGTTCCCCAGTGCGGAAACCACCGCCGTAGGCCAGGGGTCCCCATTAGCAGCCCGGGGTGAAATGGGGCCCTCCTGTCTCTGCAGATACACTCTTGTCTGGAACAAGGCCTCCTCTCGTTCCTTTGTGTATCCGCTATGGCTGCTTTTTGCTCTTGTCTGCAGCGGGTGAGGCTTTGAGATAGCCGTATGGTCCTCAAAGCCGTAAATACTCACCATCTGGCCCTTTTAGAGAAAATGTGCGCCAGCCCCTGCTCCAGACCAGCGCTTTGCAAATTTTACTGTGTGGAGGAGTCACTGGGATCAAGACAAATAGGTTTTTTTAATTTTTATTTTTTTCCTTTGGTACCGGGAATCAAACTCAGGACCTTGTGCTTGCCAGGCCGGTGCTTGTGCCCCTGAGCTATATCCCCAGCCCTATGGGATCATGATAAAATGTGGAGTTGAGCTCAGTGTGGGGGAGTGAGGCCCACACGTCTGAGTCTCTGCGGCGCTCCACGGGGATGGGTGGGCTTCCCAGGCTTCCGCCCTGGTACTTCTCTGGGAACTACCAATCAGCATGCAGCTCACAGGTTTCCCACGAAAATTCTTGGCACTGCCTGTTACAAAACATCAAGGAAGGGACTATCTACTGCGACAAGGGGCTCCCACATTTGCTGTACAATTGAAAAATACAGTGAATGTGACTTTTTTTAAAAAAATTTGTTACAGTAAATGACACATAAGGGCCAGGATTGTAGCTCAACAGTACAGTGACTGCCTGGCAAGCACGAGGTTGTGAGTTCGATTCCTGGTACCAAAAATGAAAAAAGAAAGACACTTTGCCATTAATCTCCCTCAAAATACACCCCCCACACACACACATGTACTTCAGACACACTTATCCCATCAAACTCCCAATATGCTGAAGCACTTCTGGAAGTCCTCTCTCATGAGTGTCTCAGTAGCACTGTCATGGCTGCCTTAATGTCCTGAATCCACTCAAAACATTTACCTTTCATGGCCACTCTGACTTTTGAGGAAGAGCCAGAGGTCAGGCGGTGCCAATCCAGTGATCAGAGCAGAGGACAGCCTGCCATGTTTTCGCGAGCCTGCCCTTCTTTTGGATGACTCTTGGCAGCAGTGTTTGCCGTATTTTTGGTACACTTTGTTAAGAAGCTCACGAAAGAGCACTTCCAGAGCTGCTTCAGAAAGGAATGCCGGGAGAAGCGCGTTCCAACTGGGAGGGGGATTTTGAGGGAGATTCCTGGCAAAGTATCTTTTACTAGAGTAAATTTTAAAATTTAAATTTTCACCATGTATTTTGAGCACCCCTTGGATTCTGGGGCAATCAAGCTAGGCTGCAGGATGCCCCTTTTACAGATGGAAATTGAGACTTGGTGGAAGGTCTCTCGCCATGGTCGAAGTCCAGGGTTAAACCAAGAAGATGCCGACCCTCAGTCTCGGGTGGGTTCCTGCTGTTACTAAGCGGCGTAATTCTCAGAGAGTACAGGTGAAGAGGATGACGCACCGCACTGGGGGGGTGTAAAGGCCTGGCCCCTGTGCCCTGACAGTACTCTAAGCACCCCAGGTGGTGCCTGGCACCGGGACGATCCCCGCATGGATGACTTTCCCATTCCTCTGCAAGGATGAGTCAGCCCTGGCCAAAGGCCTCCCTGCCCAGGCCTGCGGCAGGTTCTTAATGAGTTCCCTGCAAGCGTCCCCACCTCTGTGCCACCTGTGCCCGGTGTAGGCAGCCGGCGGGTGGGAGGGATGTTGCGTGGTTGTGGGCTGGTTCTTTCTTCACACATCAGGTGGAGCACACTGCGGAGGGAGGTGAACAGCACCCTGGCCTGGGAGGCACGGACGGGCAATGAAGCCCGGGAGCCCCAGCTCCGAGCAGGACTTAGAGAGCGGCTGCTTGTGCGACCTTAGAAGACCCTTAAGCCGTGTGACCGCCAGCATGTCACCTGATCCCCTGAGCCTCAGCCCTCTTCTGTAATAGGAGGTGACAAACACAGATGCCTAGAAGAGCCCCCATCTGATGTTCTAGGATTCTGGGCTCGATGTTATCTGCATGATTGGCCTAATTCATGGTAGTTTCATTTAATAAGAACACTTCTGTCAGGTTTCTTCTGACCTCGGGGACTGTGGCTCCCAGCACAGCCTGGAAATCTGCTCAGAAGTTTCTACAGGACCACGGGGTGCAGCAACCAACAGGATCACCGACGGAAACTGGTTTTTCTAAGCCAGAAGGTCAAGCGAGGCACCTCTGAGTGCTGTGCTGCTGCCCTCGGAGGCCCGGTCTCCTGGGTGTGGTTCCCAGCAGGGTCCTGGACAAACATGGGCCGGGAGCCTCTCCCTCATCCCCCTCAGGAACACGCAATCACTCAGCCTGGGCTTAGCTCCAGAATCCAGCCCTATGTGGAGAAGATCCAGAAGGCCTGAAGAACAGGGTGGGGATCTGGAGCAGAGCCCAGCAGGGCTGAACCCCATAAACAACCCCAGGAGCCTGGCTGCAGGGCTCAGGGGAGAGTGGGTAGCAGAGTGCTGGCATGCAAATGTTTGCAGAAGACTTGAAAAATGGATGGACAGTAGAAAAATTAATGAAATAATGAACTGGAGCCTAGAAAAAAGGTTAGAAATGGACATGTGGATGAATAGGTAGATGGATGGGTGGCAGACAGATGGATGGTAGATGGGTGAGTGGATGGATGGATAGGTGGGTGGATGGATGGATGGATGGATGGATGGGTAAGTGGATGGGTGAATGGATGGTGGGTGAGTAGGTGGATGGGTAGATATATGGGTGGATGGATAGGTGGGTAAATAATAAATTACTGATGTGGATCTTAAAGTAAAGGAGGTTAAAATAATGAAGAGCCCCTCTTCATCCAAAAAGAATCCCAGAAACTTCTCTTTCTCCTAAAGAAAAAGCTGAGTCTCTGGCCATCTGAATGAGTGATCTATTGATGGAGGAAAGTATAATGAATGCTGTGTCATCAGCACAAACAGAACTCTTCAGCAAGAGCCGCTTTGGGTGTCTGCTTCCCTGGACTCTCAAGGATGACGTACCTGGCACTGCGGCGGGGATTTTAAATATCACGTATCTTGTCCTCCCCTTGTCCACAATGGATGTGCCCATGTTGAGAACATTTCCAGCCCCATCATAATGAGGATGTGCTGTTGCCAGATTTATCGCCACATACTTCCGGTAATCCACCTGCAAAATATGGCAGTCACCTGGCTTTATAAAGAGGAGAGGCGAAGTCCCACGAAGACCCAACTGATCGGAAGTCTAGAGAGAGGATGAGTACTCCTGCACATCTCCTGATTGGAAAATAAGAGTTTGCATTTAGAGAGGACGTTCGCTCTCACCTGCTTCAGCCTTGTGTCTGGAGGGGCTCCTGAGGCACTGGGTCTCAGGAGAGGGAGTAAGCTGTGGTTTTTGGTGGCTTTGACTCCCATTCTGCAGCCTCGCCCTGCTGGGGTCCTCACCACTGAAGACTCCCAGCACTGACATGGACAGAGAGCTCACAGCCTTCCAGCTAACCCTGGCCGCTGCTTGGGTGAGTTATTTCAAGCTGCCCCTTTTGCACTCCACAGAGGCACAGCGTTCCAGGCCTGTCCCGAAGTGCTGCTCCGGGAATAGAGGACCAAACCATTTAGTCAAAGTGAATCTCCACTCACAAGCTGAGTAACCGGGTGAGCAGAGGCCAGCTGTCCACTCTTTGCCCACCCCTGAGACAGCACAACTTCCAGCCAGGAGTCAGGTCTGGCTCTGTGCCCTCCGGTGCCTCTTCCTCTCCTGTGGAAAGCACACACCACTTGGACCCATGCCGTCTAGCTGAGAGGGAGCTGGACAAAATTTCTCAGCTAAGGAAAACAGATCTTTCACAGATCATTAAAATGCCTTGTGAAGGGCTGGGGCTCCGGGCAGCCGGTTGGAGGAAATTGAAGCCAAATCTACTGATTTCCACAAAAGAGTTGGCTTGATTCTGCCCAGGGAAGGCACCTGCTAGGACACATATTTTGCCCTTGCTCTCTGCCTCAGGTCTCCCTCTGCTGATGGAGGTGGGTAGGGCTGCTAGGATCCAACCCTCCTGAGCTCCCTCTGTACTAAGCACTGTACACACAGTTATGAGTTGAACTGTACCTTCTGAAAAGACATGGTGAAGCCCTAACCCCAGGCACTTGTGAGTGTGAACGTACTTGGCAGCAGGGTGTTTGTGGATGTAAGGAGAGATGAGGTCACAGCGCACTGCGGTGGCCCCAATCCAGTGACTTGTATGTTTATGAAAGGCGGGAAATTTGAATGCAAGGACTCACAAGGAGAACACCACGTGCTAACGGAGGCAGATGCTGGAGCGATGCGTTACCAGATGGGGAACAGTAAGGGTTGCTGGTCACCACTAGGAGCTTAAAGACACAGGAGAGAGTCTCCCCAGGTCCTCCAAAAAAGTCTGGCCCTGAAAACACCTGGATTTTAGACTTCCGGTTTCTAAAGAAAATAAATTTCTCTTTTTCCAACACCAGAAGTTGAAACCAAGAGCCTTTGCACTGAGCTACTCTCAGTCCTGTTTTATTTTTTATTTTGAGACAATCTTGGGAATTTGCTCAGCCTGGGGTCAAACTTGAGATCCTCCTGCCTCTGCCTCCCAGAGTGCTGAGATTACGGATGTGCACCACCACACCTGACTTGAGAGAACAACCATGTTAGGCCACCTAGTGTGTAGCAGTCACGCATCCCTTAGCGATGGGGACACTGGGAGATACCACTGTGGCATGAGCCTCCTGGAACACACTTGCACAGACTGAGACAGCGCTTGTGTCCCTGGGCAGTACCTGAGCGACCGTGGGTGATGGGTTTCGGTGTTGAGGGACAACGGTTACATGGCACATGGCTGCACGTGGTCTCAACAGCCACAGGAAACCAGGACAGCCGCAGGACACCAGGACAGCCGCAGGATGGGAATGATGCAGCCCCTGCCCAGAGCTTAGCATTGAGGACCCTGTGCTATTGGGGTAGCCCAGGGTGATAGCACTGGGGACAGCCCTCCCCGGAGCCCCTCAGCATCAGGAATGGATGCTGACCATGGCGCGATACCTTCTCCAGGGTCTCCAGTGTCCGAGGGTCGATCCTCCTCACGTAATTGGTCTCTGTGGTCGCATAGAAGTCTTCCCCGCACCTCATGATGTTGATCAGGCAGTTGTCTGTGAAGTCGGGGATGGTGTGGGACAGGTAGGAGAATGCTCTGCAGAGGACAGAAAACCAGCAGAGGTAGTGGCTGTGACTGCCTCGCCAGAAAGTGCTGCCCGAGACGGCTTTAGCTTACCTGGTGCTTAAAACCCCTGATCCCACTGTGGGAGGAAAAGTACCGGGTCTCAATGAGTCACTTGAAGAATCCCAAGGACTCAGATATCAGGTTCCCCAAAGATCCCACCTTGTGGTGTCAGCCAAGGAGTGAGTCGTGGGGACAACATGGCCGCCAGCTGACCACCGCCACTCTGGGGTACAGAAATCATGTACATACCCATAATGCCCGCCACCCCCCCCCCACACACAGCCTAGCAAAACAGCCAGTCCCTGCTTTGGCAGGAGTGTGAGTCTACACTGGTTATCTCAAGCTTGTCTAGGAAATTAGCTTAAAAAAAAAAAGCTAAGTGTGGTGGCACAGGCCTGTAATCCCAGCACTCTGGGAGGCTGAGGCAGGAGGGCCACAAGTTTGAGCCCGGCCTGGGAAACATAGCAACTTAACAAGACCCTGTTTCAAAATAAAAAATAAAAAGTGGGCTGAGGATGTAGTTCAGTGCAGACGCACTGGGTTCAATCCCCAGAACTAAAAACAACCAGAAACCAAGCTAATGTGAAGAACTCTCAGGGTTCATTTGATCAGAAAGTAAAGTCACAGCAAGAAGAAAAACCCAATGGGTTTACTGGAGCAACTGGCAAATACCCCTGGACCAGGTACTGAGCAGTGCTCCCTCTCTTGACAAAGGGTGGAACTGCAAGGATGCTCCACCCTTGGGGTCTAAAACTCATGCCCTCTCTTTTACTCTCCTTGGCTCTGCCCCATCTGCCAGATGAGTGCAGGGCTTGCCTGGTGCCAGGAAGAGATGATGTCAGCTGGGGTAATGCTTTCACAGCCCCTCTAGCTGAAGGACCTCAGAAAGAAGAGGCTGACCACAGGCCTGCTCCCCTGGACAAGAGCAACTGTGGAGCATGTAACACACACACACATGCATGTCGTAACTGGGTGACTGCAAATGCACTTGGTGAAAAGTCTCCTACCCTTGTCCTCTCACCAGTTTCCCATTACCCCTAAGCACCCTTTCAGATTTCTTCATGCCTATACAAGCAAAAATGAATGTAGACTTTCTCCCACTTTTTAACATAAAACGTAGCATATTGCGTGCACTTTCTAAATCTTGCTGTCTTTCTCTTTCTCACTGAACAATATATCTTGGAAATATTTCCAGACAGCACAGAAAGCATTGTTATTCCTTCTTATGCCAGCATGGCCTTTTCTTGCATAGTTTTAATGGCTATTTGACTCTTTTGTTGTTGAACATTTAGGTGGTTTTGCGTTTCGTGTGATACCTAAGGATGTAGCCTTGAACAACCTGTGCATTTTCATTCCAGACACAAGTGTGTATATCTCCAGACAGGAGGAAATGTGCATTTGTAATCCTGACAGATAATTCCAAACTACTGTTCCACCCACTGCGTGGTGGAGTATCTAATAATTGGTTGAATGCTCTTTGCCTCTCTCAGGTCAAGAATTACTCAGAGTTTCTAGTCAAAGGCCAGCCCATGGAGTTCTGCCCACCCTAAAGAGAACTGTCAAAGGAACAAATGCCGGTTGTTTTGGCCACCAAGGATATAAAAAAATAAAGCATGAAACTCAATCAGGTTCAAAATGGCCAGTTACGGCTGGCTCACTTCCTGCCTTGTAGGCCCCCGGAGGGAGGGCCCCCGGCGCACAGGGAGCCATGGGCTGGGAGCACCGGTCTTCTGACTGGCGGCTCGCTCTCTGCCTCCTAGGCCCCCGGAGGGAGGGCCCCTGGTGCACGGGGAGCCACAGGCGGGGAGTGCCTGTCTTCCGGCTGGCTCACTTCCTGCCTCGTAGGCCCCTGGAGAGAGGGCCCCTGGCACACGGGGAGCCATGCAGCCGAGAGCGCTGTTGCACGCCAGCCTTCAGGCCGGCCGCCGCTGCTCAGTTGAGAACTATCATGACACAGAGAAACA
>NW_004955522.1:3954110-3993418 GCF_000276665.1 Chinchilla lanigera | reverse complement strand
TTGATAATCTCCTTCCTCTTTTGTCTCTAACTCACTATTATTTGTCTATTTGTTTTCCTGAGAAACTATCTTGTAGATAACAATATGTAAAACAATAACCATTGATAATTTCCTACCTCTTTGTCTGTAATTTGGTAAGCACCCCCATTATTGTTATCCTTCTCTTACTCTTTAAAAAAAAAAAAAAACAAAAAACAAAACAACAACAACAAAAAAACAAAATGGCCAGTTACTTGGAGAAGATGTTTTTGCAGGGGTCGGGGTATGCCATCGTTCCAAACTCTGACACCACGATCCTGTTTGCCTCGATATTGGCATTGTAGGTGTCACTTCTCAGGTATCTGCTCCTGTAATAGACCTCACCTGAAAGAGAAGCAGCAGGTTAGTCTCAGGCTGGCCCCTTTACAGAGCTTTAAAGGTGATGCCCACCATTCTGGGAGCTTTACTGGGGGACAACAGTCCCCGAGGATGGGCTCCTTCAAAGTGAGGGCTTGATACACCAGCATTTGGGGTACACTTTCACACCCCACATCTTCTCATTTGAGACTCAGCAATATAGTAAGGAAAGTATGCTTGCCTTAGCTGCATTTCTGCATGGGGGAACTGAGGCACAAACGCATTCAACTGCCTTGCCCAGCCTTCTTCAGACATTGGTCATCCCTCCCACTGTATTGGCATCCCTCCGACCATGTTGCTACACCTTCCACCATATTGATATCCTTCTTGCTGTGCTCACACTCATTCCTCCATTTTGGTATCCCTCCCTCCATGTTAGTAACCCTTCAGAGAAGGCAAAGTCTTGGAGGATGGGTCCAGAAAACTGTATTCTCCCCATGATTCTATTCAGCGGGAGGAGTCCTGCCTTCAGAAGCCTGTGTTGACAGTGTCAGCCTCCTGGAGTAACATTCACTATCTAATACAGCCAGGGGGCCACCTAAGCCCAGTCCTGGGTAGAGGGTCAGAACTCTGTTTGATACAGAATTCATCTAGCTGCTGGAGCAGCTTTCCGTGACTGCATAAAGCAGGGACTCGTGGCCAGGCCGTGGAGGCCAACCTGAGAGTACCCAAGGTGGTTCTAGATCAGCAATGGCGAACCTTTTAGAGCCTTTCAATGATGTAAACGGCCCACTGCAGCACACGTGCTGTATGTTTCCTACCATTGCTCTAGACTCTGTTAGTTTCTTGTGCTGCTAAAACGAGTGGTCACAAACTTCATGGTTTAAAACAACACACATTTGTTTCCCTACGGTTTTGGAAGACATAGTGAGGTGGCTCCTGCAGGGCTAATTCCTCCCCGAGACTGGCAGGGAGTCCACCCCTTGCTTTCTTGAGCTCCAGGGACTCTTGCATCCCTTGGTTTGTGGTTTTGTCACTCTGGGATCTGTTTCATCGTCACTTCTTGTGGTGGATTGACACCTGGCAGTCAATTTGTAACCCCCAGCTGAACTGAGTGAGCATGGTACTGGGTGTGGGAGGCCCACCTGAGGATTGTTCCCCCAGCATAAGAGGCAGAACTGGAGAGGAAGAAGGAGAGAGGCTATTGGAAGCTGTTAGAGAAGATGTTGGGTGTTGTTAGAACTGTAAGGAGCTGTTGGTTCTCTTGGAGGAGCTTGTCATGCTGGCTTTCCTGATGAACTTGGCTGTTTTCATCCTTCGAGGAGCTCAGGAGCTTGTTGGCACTGAGAATGGCTTCAGTTCACTTTGGGGAGCTCTGGTCCTCACTTTAGCAGTACTTCCTGGCGCTGGAGGGGAAGAAGGTGCACTGCTCAGTCTCCTGGAGAAGCTTGTTGCGTTGGCTTTCCTGATGGGAACTCGGCTGTCCTGATCATTGAAGGAGCTCAGGACCTCACTTTGCTGAGGATGACTGTGGGACTTTATGGGGGAGCTCTGGTTCTTACTTTGAGCATCACTTTCTGGCTCCAGTGCAGATCCCTCAGCCTGCTAGCACAGATCCTTCATCCCAATGGCACAGACTTTCTAGATTCCATCACTGAACTTTGGGCCTTCCCAGTGCAGATTGCGAAACAGGCCTGCATGAGACATTGTCGTGTGCTCTAGGCCTCCAGTTGGACTTGTGGGAGGCACTGTTGTGGGCTCTAGGTCTTCAGCTGGACTCATGCAGGACATTATGGTGTGATCCAAGCCCTCAACTGGATTCTTTGGTCTTTAGTGTGTGGACAGATTTCCTGCACTCTCTTTTTGTATATGATTCTTTGTAATTATTAAAAATAATCTTATAATTAAGTGTCCCGTATTGCACTGTTCCCCTTGCAAAACCCCAAACTACAACACCTCTCCTTTGACTCAGACCCACCTTTCTCTTTGAGGACCCTGTGATCCCCTTAGGCCACTCGGGTGCCCCAGGGATCTCCCCGTCTAAGATCTCCCCACCCAGTCTTCTGTGCCAGGCAGAGTGACACACACCATGCTCAGGGCTCCCTTCTGGGCAGAGAAGAGGGGATGGGAGCTGCAGAGGGAGACAGACTTGGTCCTCAGCCTCCGGCCGCACACAGCGGGCTCCAGGGTCAGCGAGTTCTCTGGTCGCACTCGCTGGAGATCACCGCCCACAAGGCGCGGGCTCCGGCGCTCTGGGGCCCTCAGGTGGGTGCTTGGCCCGAAAAGGCTGAATTCTTTTCACCTGAAACGCAAACTCAGGCCACGCTTTTCTTTGAAACATCCAGCAGCGCCCGGAGCACGGAGCCCCCGGGGCCAGAGGGAACTGTCTCTGGAATCACTCAGTGCTGACGCAGGACTGTGAGTTTGAGATTAAAGATGGAGCCACCAGGTTCCCTTCCTCCCAGGACTCAACTAGCCACATTCCTTCCAAAGGGACACAGTAAACAGACCGCTCCGGCCCAGCCTCTGCAGCAGGGCCAAGTGTGACATCTCGCTGGGCCGAAGGGACACACACACACACACACACACACACACACACACACACACTCCCCAGCATGCGAATCCTGGTAGGCTTAGGGAGGAGAACACTCCTATACCATGCAGCTTCCCCCACTCCACTCTGCCTCCTTTGCCCAATCTATTGTAGTTATTATTATTATTATTATGAGACAAGGTCTATGTAGCTCAGGTTGGCCTTGAACTCCCAATATAGTCCAGCCTGAGCAATTCAGTCATCCTGACTGAAGGGGAAAACAAAAAGTATAAAAGCCTTAGGCTCAATCCCCAGTCCTACAATAAAAATAAATCAATAAATACAGAATACACAAATAAATGTAAGACACCGTCTCCCTAAATTGCCCAGGCTGGCCTTGAATTTATAACTCTCCTGCCTCAGCTTCCCACTAGCTGGGATTGTAGGCCTATGCCACCATGCCTAGCTACCTGGGCACTTTTTAAACATTACAGAAGTCTGCCCCCCGGGGAGCCCACAGCATTTCTGATTACCTTGGTTGTGGGGCTGGGCCAAGGGGCTAGAGGTCATCCTTAACATTTTTGGTTTATATTTCTATTGTTAGACAACAGGGAGCCACTGAGTGTTCTAGAGGGGTGGTGCGGCCAGGCTGTGCTGTGTCAACATTAGCAACAAGAAGACTGAGCTGGGGAGGTAGGGAGAGGCTGGTGGGAGGGGGACCAGGTGGAAGTGCACAACGATTAGGATTTGAATTCTGACTTGGGGCAGCACTGGGTTTTCAACACCTCTTCCGAGCGCTGTGCATTTGGGCAAGTTACTCGGCCTCTCTGGGCCTTGGTCCTTCACCTGGACCCAGTGGTGCCTTCTTCATGAGGGCTGAGCTGTGTGTCTGTTGGGGGCGCACTTAGGGAAGCACCTGGGAAACTCTCTGTAGCAAATATTAAAGAGTGCAGTTGGGGAAACATTGCCCCTCTACCGACAGGACTGTCCGCTGCGTCCTATGGTCCTGGCCCCGAAGAGTCCCTGCTCCTTTTCAAAAGGGGGGAACCTGGCAGATGACACTGCCCTGCAAGGCAGGCCACACCCCCCCCAGGCCCTGCCCAGGCTCGGGGTCCAGAGAGCGGAAGGGCAGGGGACAGTGCAGAATTTCCCCGCTTCCCGTTCCTCCTGCCGACCCCAGATTATGACTAAGACAGATCGCGCGTGATGCCTTGTACAGTGCCTGTGAGTCTGAACACCTGCCCGGACATTTTAGATACGCTCGCTTCCGGTCTTGTCCAAAGCCTGTAATGGCCCTCAGCTCTTCCTGCATCATGAAAAGAGCTCACTGCTTTGCAAGATGACCTGAAAAGGTAGCTGGCTGCTTTCCCAGAGAAACTCAAGTTTGTAGAGGGCTGCGTGATGCCCCATCCCCGAGATGTCCACTTCCTGATTCCAGGAATCTGGAAATCTATTCCCTGGCATAGCCAAGGGACTAGGTAGGTGTGATGAGGTGGGGGTTATCTTGGGTTATCTGTACACGTCCTCCTAAGAGGGAAGCAGGAAGCCAGGCATAGCGGAACACGTCTGCAATGCAGCACTCAGGAGGCTGAGGCAGGAGGATCGCTGAGCTCAAGGCCAGCCTGGGGTACACAGTGAGTTGGCCAGCCTGAGCTACACAGCAAGCTCATCTCTCAAAGAGGAAAAAGAAAAAGAAGGGGGCAGGGAAGTAAGAGCACAGAAAGAGTTGTGCCAATGGAGGGAGGGGATAAAAGGAAGGGAGAGACAGACAGACTGAGACTGCAGGACTGCTGGCTTGGAGGACCGAGATGGAGCCACAAGCCATGAAGCGCTGGAGACGGCAAGGGCGTAGCTTCTCCTCCAGCGCCCCCGGAAGGAACCGCCCCACCTCTGCCCTCACTTCCGCCTGCGCCCCTCAGCGCGGACCCCCACCCTGCGGACCTGGACGGAATCAGCGCATGCGCGGCATCTGCCGGTCGTCACACAACACTCACCGTCCCTGATGGTGAAGCTGTGCAGCAGGGCCAGGCCGTCAAACCAGTGGTTGTACCTGCTGTCGCCCACCGTGTGCATCCCGGGTCCGTTGCGAAGCAGAGTCCCCTGCAACCAGGGCGGAATCCTGCCTGGGAGAAGAAAGAATGTTTAGATGCCATTTTCCATGTCGCAACCAAACAGCTCAAAGGAGCAGCCCTGGCAGGACACTGAGGCCGGACAGCCCCGACCCTCCTCATGGCTTCTGTTCCCATATTCCAGCCACTTCTAGAAAGGGCATAAGTGCCAGGCATTGCGGTGAACACCTGCAATCCCAGCTACTCGGAAGGCTGAGGCAGGAGGGTCACAAGGTCTAGGCCAACCTGGGCAACTTAGCGAGACCCTGTCTCAAAATTTAAAGTGAGGAGTACAGAACTTCCACAGGGAGGAGAGCAGGAAGGTGCAACCGCCCTTACTACAGGTGACCTGACAGAGCCTCACACAGACATAAGAAAGAACATTCTAGAACTGTGCTGTCCAATATGGCCACCGTCAGCTGCATGGGCAATTGAGTAGTCAAGGTAGCTGGTCTGAGTTAGAGTGTGCTGCCTGGATAAAACACCCGGGGTTTCAGAGACTCGGTATGAAAAAAAGCAAAGTATCACTTGCCATGTTTCATAGTAACTTCATGTTGTCTTAAATGGAAGATACTATTCAAATTTATCAAAAACAATTTTAAAAGTTTATTTTGACAATTTCCTTTTACCTTCTGAATGTGTCTACTAGACAGTTTAGCAGTGCCCACGTGGCCTGCTATGGGCAGCAAATGCTGTTCTAAGACGGTCTGTAACCAGGCATGGTGACTCACTCCAATAAGCCCCGATCTCTGGGATGCTGAGGCAGGAGGATCACAAGTTAGAGCCCGGTCTAGGTGACACAGTGAGTCCCAGTCTCAGAAATAGGACTGGGGACGTAGCTCAGGGTGAAGACCTTGGGTTTAATCCCCGTATGCAATCAATCAAAACTAAGATGGTGCCACAGCAGACACTGCTGGTGTCCCACCCAAGGACTCCCTGGTCATTGTACCCTGGAGGCTGATTTCTGCCTTAATACACCGCGGGACTGAAGCCTGAACCTTGGCCCCCCACCCCTGCACAGCGTGGACCCAAGCGCCCCAGCTGTCTGTTCAGGCCCTTGGCCTGGATACATCGTTGCAGGCTCATTACTAGCGGGCCGTGTGGCCTTGGGCACATCACAGCCCCTCCTGTCTCAGCTTCCCATCTCTCACTCAGAAACACCCAGAGGGCTGTGAGGATAGGATGGCGGCTGTACCCTGCTGTCTGGTCTGGGGGGCTGAGGGCTGGGGGCTGAGGGCTGGGTGTTGGGGGCAGGGGGCAGGGATTGGTGCTCTCCTGGGTGCTTAGGGGCCCCCTTTGGGAGCCACTGCTCTAGAGGGTCTCTGGTGTCCATCAACCCCTCAGGGTTTAGGATCTGTGTTTTCTAAACTTTCCAAGGATTTCCATGAGGTCACTGACCATAAGGGGAGGCAGGATCCCAGAGCAAAAGGGTGGGCATCCTGGCATATTTTTAAAAGTAATAAAGTAGCCAGGCACAGCAGTGCGCCCCCTGTAATCCCAGCACTCAGGAGGCTGAGGCATGAGGATTGCCACAGGTTAACGGCCAGCCTGGGCTACATAGTGAGTTCTAGGAACTGCATAGCAAGACCCTGCCTTGAAAAAACCAACATTAATTTATTCATTGTAAACACACATTTGCTTGTGGAAAAATATTTATATATTTCAAAAAACATTCATATCTATTTATATTGCTCAAGTATAACGTAGTTATATATATCTATATATCTATATCTATCTCTCTCTATACATATGTACCTGTGTTGTAAGAACTTAGAGGGAGCAGGACTCACATATTAATAGTGCTTAAGATGGGAGGCTGAGGCAGGACAATCATAAGCTTGAGCTCCACTTGGACAATTTAATGACTTAATGAGAATCTGTCTCAAATACAGAATAAAAAAGGACTAGGGATATAGCTCAGTGTAAAGGCCCTACTAGATTCAATCCCCAGTACAGTACTGAGAATAAGGAAAAGAATAGTGCTTAAGAGATGGGGATACAGCTTTTTATTTCGTTATACATCCTAATTTACTCCCAAATTTTACATACAAAATATTCATCTACACACATATAGAGGAAGAGTTATGGGCTGAGTCTTAGTTTTGTAACTAGGAAAAGTATACACAAAAGCCTTTGCTCTCATCCTCTGCGGGTGGAAAACATCCCCAACCCACCTACCGAAAGGTGAGCACCTGAGCTGTTTTCAGATGCGAAGCCCTGGGTCCCTGCGAGCGCAGAGGAGGGCCTGCCCTGGTGAGTAGGCGCCGGCTCCAGGGACATGGCACCCAAAAGGGAACAGGGGAGGGGGCGGCAGGGGAAGGAGCAAGCCACGAGGATCGGTCTCCTCCGGCTCTGCGGTGGCCCGGGGCGTGCAGGGTGCGGCGGGAGCGCGCGCGCAGCTCGGGGCGCTACAGGCGGAGGCCGGGATGCGCCCACGCAACCGCTCAGGCAGCCGGCTAAGCCGCATGTTGCACCGTGTCCCATCGCCTCGGCAGCGACAAGAGCGCCCCCAGCACTGCTCCCGGAGATCGTGAGAACGACTCCTGCCCTCTCGGCAGACTCTTACCCCACATACGCACAGACAGTGTGTCTGGACTCCACGTCTTTTTACCCCTGTATGCTGTTTTCCAAAAGCAATTTACAAAAAAGAAAAAAAAAAAGATGTCCACCTCGGCGTGAGGAGAGCCAGTCGTCTCTGCAGAACGCTCACCTGTCACCTGGGCCCGTACAGGCTCCAGCTGCTCCTTCTTGCTCCTGCCGAATATAACGTCCATGGGGCTGGCGGGTGTGAGCGACCCCCGCAGGGACCGCCGCGTCGAAACGAGGAGCCGCTCGGCGCTCTCTCCTTCGCACGCCCCTCTGCTCTCCGCCCCGGCTGCTGCCTGGCCTTATTTGTGTCCCTCGGTCAAAGGTCAATTCCCGAAGCGTGTGTCCCGGCTAATCGTCAATCCTCTTAGCGTGTCCTCCACTCTCCTCCCCGCTTTCACTTTTGGCTTAACCAAGGAAAGCGCATTTCCAGGCTTAGTTAGCCTGCCCACAGTGACCCATTCTGAGAGCCGGGCGCGAAAGAGAGACCCTCACCACCAGCCAGAAACCAGGAGGCGGGGAGCCCGAGTCCTGGGTCACGCTGAGGCTGCTGCCCACGGGGTGGGGGCCCTCTGGAGAGATGGGGAGGGCTCCTCGCTTTTGGTTTTACTAATGGATCCTGATTCCCCCTCCTAAAAATCACTCATACAGAGCAATTTAATTCATTATCTTCTTTTTTGGAAGAAGACAGAAAAAGTGTGTTAGGAACCCATTTAAAAAGTAAAGACAAGAACCCAGACTTTTCTCCAGAATGGAAGAATTGTAAAAAGCAACTTCAGTTCAACTTCCTGGTCTATGAAGGGGGTGAAACGACCACTCCAGACAGTTCCGGGGTGCCCCAGTATTCGTGTGTCTTGATGTCACCACAGCACCTTAAATCCATATTGCTGTGAGTATTGGGTAAAGAGTTAAGGGATTCACTTAACTAGGCTGAGGCAGGAGGATCCTAACTTCCAGCCCAGCCTGAGCAATTTAGCTCCTTAGATCTGTTCTCAGAATAAAATTAAATAATTTTTTAAAAGGCAGGAGAAGGAGAAGGCTGGGGATGTACCTCAGTGTGAAGATCTGGGCTTCAACCTCCAGTACTGAAGGTAAAAAAGAAGAAGAAGAAGGAGAAGGGGAAGGGGAAGAAGAAAGAAGAAAGAAGAAAGAAGAATCAGCCATTCCCTCTCTGGTTAGAATAAGAACAGGCTGTGACTAATTTGCTGATTTAAACATCATACATCGTATATGTTCTTTTTGTGTGTGTGTTTTTGAGACAGAGTCTCACTATGTGGTTCAGGCTGGTCTTGAACTCACTGTGTAGCCCGGGTGGCCTTAAACTTGCAACCATCCTCCTGCCTCAGCGTCCCGAGTGCTGGGATTACAGGCATGTGCCACCATGCCCTATGTGCTCTTAATGCGTACAACTTTTCTGTTTTATGTGGCAATTAAAATAAATGTAAAATAAAACTAAAGAAGAAAAACAGGAAAAGAAAAGGCTGTGCTGCTGACCTCTATGGATCCGACCGAGTGGGGCCCACCAGGCCCAGGACTGCAGAACCTCTTCAGTCCTGACCGGCTGGGCCCCACCCTGGCTGCCTCCCTGTCACCTGTGGAGAGTTTCAGTGGGGTGTCTCCAGATGTCCTGGCTCAGAGCCTCTGGATTCGCAGCCAGCCCTTGGCACCTTACTCGCGCCCGGCTCTCAGTGTCCGGGTGTGAGCACGGCAGCAGAAGCCAGAGAGGCCGGGCCCCAGGTCCCAGAGGCTGGAGGCTGCGGGGTTATGTGGGTGCTGGATTCGAGTTCCGGCCCCTTCTTTCTGTGGATCTGGGCTGCAGTACCCCATCTGAGCCTTTTTCTTTAAGCAGAAAAGGGATATAAAGACAGCAGAATCTGGAGGCCATGATAAACAGCAGGTCCGGCCAAAGCACCTGGCCTCGCACCATCACCAAGCAGTGTCATTCCCCCCGCCCCCCATTGCCAGGAAGTCGAATAGTAACTGCCCTGTGTCTCACCGGCTGTCCCGAGCCCGCGCACCCGCGGCAGGGTTGCTTGCTCCCAGCTCAGGGTAGAATGCGTCTGGCGCTGGCCAAAGGCTCGGGAAGATGACAACGAACACATGCAAGTGAGAACAGGACTGTGTCCTCCTTTCTCGTCCCTCTCTGTAAGTTCGGAAAACTGACGGCCTCCATCCTTCAAGCACTTTCCATGCGTCAAGTTCTCTGCAGGGCCCTTACAGGTCCCGGCTTGCTCCGGCCCGATGCAAGCCTGCGCATGCGTATTCCTAGCACCGTGGAGGAGATGACAGAGTCAAAGGACCTAACCAGCTCGCCCGGGTCACACAGCAGCCAAGAGATGGAAGAAAAGCCGGCAGCCGAACATCAGCGGGTGCAGCCCCGGGGCACGGTGGAGATTGGCTGGATTCGTACTGAGGAAGCAATGGGCAGATATGTCGCTGGGAGAGGGGCACCAAGAAGGCCGGGCATGGGCTGATGTTGCACTGCTCATAACGCTGGGGCCGCGCTGTGTCATCCAGGTTCCAAGCTGCGGGAACAATGGTGAGATAAAGGGCTATTTATTCGTAAATAATGGTGATAATATATTGATCATAACAACAGATATCTGAATTTGTTTACTGGGGAGGCCATAACAAACAGCATAGACCGAGCGGCTTAAATTCCAGAAATTTATTTCCTCACGGGTCTGAAAATGTACTTTCTCACAGGTGTGGAGGCTCAAAGTACAAGAGCAAGGTGTTGAGCTGGGCGTGGTGATCCCAGCTCCCCGGGAGGCTGAGGCAGGCAGGTTGAAAGTTCCAGCCCTGCTTGGGGCATTTAGCAATTTGGTAAGACTCTGTCTCAAAATTAAAAAAAAAATTTTTTTAAAAAGTGTTGGGGGAGCTGGAGATGTAGCTCAGTGTGAAGGCCCCGAGTTCAACCCCCGGTGCTGCACTCAGGTCTGGTTTCTCCTGCAGCCCCCTTAGCTGTCTCTGTCCTGTGTGTGCCAGGCTGATGTCTCTCTGAGCATCGCTTCCTTTTCCATGAGGACCCCATGGTCGAACTGGATCGGGGCTACCCCAGGGACTTGAATCTCCCTGTAAAAGACTCTGTTTCTAAATAGTCACCTTCTGAGGCCTGGAGGTTATGGCTTCACCGTATACAGCGCAAAGGGATGAAGTCCAGCCACTTAGAGTGGAGAAGACGCTGGCCACAGCGAGCCACCCTGCGTCTGTCCGGCCTATCCAGCCGCCCTGAGGCTGGGGCCCTGGTCCTTCGGGTGCTCCCTGGGTCACCCCCCGCCGGGGCCCATCCCCGCCTTCTCTGCTGCCACCCTGAGTGCAGCTTCCTGTCCTTGGGCTGTCGTGCTTGGTTAGAGACGATGCCTTGCTCCCGGCCTCGTGTCCATGTCACCAGAGGAACGTCCCTCGGCCCCCCAAGGTTTTCTCTCAAGCCCCATTGGCTGGATGTGACTACTAGAGACCAATCAAGAGCAAAAAGGGCAGGGCGGCCTTAATCTCTTTGAACCAATCACAGGTGTCTGTCGGGGAGCGGTTGCCGCCCAAATCGGAATGTCATGGTTGAGGCAGCAGGAAGGAACGGCCTGCGTGTGACAGGGAACAGGCAGTGTCACCACGGGCGGTGCGACCCCCACCCGCCATCCAGCGTCATTCATGCATTCATTCATTCAACCCAGACCTCTGGGCCCCCACTACGCGGGGAGCAATCCTGCGCCCTCAGGCCGGACACCCACTGTGTGCCAAATTCTGGGGACACGGAAGTGGTGGCGGGACCCGCCTCTGCCCCCCTGGGCTCCCACGATGGTCTCTTTGTTGGGAGCCCTGGCCTAGCGGCATCCGTTTTCCAGAGGCCTTGGAGTCCTGCCTGCGGAGTCCTGGGGTGCTTTCGTGTGGAACCTTTGTCTTCCCGCTATGAACAGAGCTGGCAAGGAGCCGCGCATGGTCTGGCCCTGTGGGCCCCACACCCCGTCCGTTTTGTGTCCTCACGCTCTGGGAAGGGCAGGATGCGACACTTGTCCCCAGGAGGCGCTGTCTCCCACCTGGCCGTCCCGGCCCCTGGGCCGGCCCTTCACGGCTGTGCTGTCACTCGTGGTGCAGCCCGCCCCCTCAGCCCGCAGGGCCGTCATCCGTACGTTGTGTTCATAGCAGGAACTCAGCTGTCTGGTGTGTCCCCGAGCTGGGGGTGGGCAGAGAAGCCCCGAAGAGCCGAGGTGTGCACCCCACCATTTCCGCAATGCATTTGCTGCCCTGAAACAGGGCTGGAAATAGCCAGGGCACAGGAAGGCGGGGGCCAGATGTGTGGCACCTGCTAGGAAGCCCAGCCGTTTGGGAAGCTGAGGCAGGAGGATTGCAAGTGCAAGGCCGGCCTGGGCACCTTAGTGAGATCCTGTCTCAGAATAAAATAAAAGGGCTGAGGATGTAGCTCAGTGGTAGAGAGCTTGCCGAAGGCATGAGGGGTCCTGGGTTCAACGCCCGGTACAGGAAAAAGCAAGTACTGTCCAGGTATTTCTGTGTGACAAACTCTGCAGCACTTGGGACCACTTGCCTTGCTCCCTGCTCTGGCGGTTGGAGGGACGGTTCTTCGCCTTCAGTTCTTGGAGCTCCTCCCAGGGCCGCATGCTGGCGGGCACCTCTGTCTCTCCTCGCAGCCTCAGGACCTGTCCTGCCCTCCCGCGGGGTCTCCAGTGGAGCAAAGGCTCCAAAAGGAGAATCCCGACAGAGGAGCAAGTTAGCCAGGCTCCTTCCAGGTGAGACCCAGCCCTAGCGGTGTCCCCTCCCCGCCGACCCTCACGTGGTGCCAGTCACAGGGCCGGCCAAGACCCAGAGAGGCAGCTGTGTACCACAGGAAGTGGGGCCCGAGCCCCAGGGGTCGCTGGGACCATCCCGGAGATGAGCCGCCCCCGCCGCCCCTCTGCACGGGAGCCTCAGCCTTTCTGCTTACAGAGAGTCTGCGCCACTCCCTCCAGTCTCGGACGCTCAGAGTTCTGAGCTCTGAACTGGAAATGATAGCCAGACCTACTGTCATTCCAGCTACTCAGGAGGCTGAGGCAGGAGAACTGCAGGTTGCAGGTCAACATGGGCAACTTAGTGAGACTCTATTTCAGAACAGTAAATAAAAAGGGCCTGGGGTGTAGCTCAGTGGTACAGGGTTTACCTAACAAGAGTGAGGCTCTGGGTGCTATCCCCAGCACCAACCCCCCCCAATTAAATTGGCAATTATGATAAATGGGTGATCAAAATATATGGTGAATGTTTAAGTTTTTAAATTTTATTACAGTGAAAAACATATTGTTGACCATCTCCTCAGAATCCTCCCCCTCACCTCAAACACACTTATCCCGTGCTCCTTGCGGCTTTCTGCAGCAGCTCTGGAAGTCCTTTCCTAAGTGTCTTTAGGAGGTGTGATCAAAAACAAAGTGAGTGCTGCTGGTGAGTGCCATCCAGCGGAGAGGCAGCCTCATGAAAACGTCGCAGTGCGTCTTCATCTACCGTATTCGCCAGATCTGGCGCTGTGTGACTTCAAAGTCAAAATGACCGTGAAAGTTCAACGTCTGGAATTGACTCAGGACACTGAGGCATCCAGGACAGCAGAACTACAGGCTCTGGAAAAGGACTTCCAGAAGAGCTTCGGAAGGGGGGCAAGAACAATGGGACAGGTGTGCTCTAAGTCTGGCACATGGCTGTTGTCCAGCACTCAGGAGGCTGAGGCAGGAGGAGTGCCATGAATTTAAGGTCAGCCTGAATACTGTAGTGAGCTCAAGGCCAGGCTACATATTGAGGCCAAAAGAAAGAAAAGGGGGGAGGGAAGGGAAGGGAAGGGAAGAATACTACAGATGCTGGAGTCCTAAATCAGAGACGAGGTCCAAGGCAGGTCCCATGTGACAGCTGAGCTGTGCTGTCCAACACAGCAGCCACTAGCCACATATCGTCATTTTTTTTTTTGTACTGGGAATCAAACTCAGGACCTTGCATTTGCAAGGCAGGCGCTTGTGCCACTGAACCAGGTCCCCAGCCACGTATGGTCATTTAAACTAAAATATAAATTAATTCCAGTGAAATTAAAGTCAGTTCCTGGCTCACACTGGTCCCCATATTGTATAGGACAGAGCCGGAACATTTCCAGAAACTTCTCTTGACAGTGCTCAGCCAGCATGAGAGCCGTGAACATGGCATTTCATGTGTCTAAGGGGACAGAAGTAGTTATGACTGGATGCCCAGGGTTCAGTGGCACAGAGGCCGGGGCTGACAAGGGGAGAGTGTGAATGAGCCCGCATGTTCACTCACCCATCCGTCCATCTGCTCCACAAACATGGCGGCCCCTGCATGCTCCCACCTCCAGTGAGAGCAGGTCCGTGTCACAGGGGACAGCCCTGTGGCAGCAGAGGAAGGAGCGGGAAGTCCTCAGAAGGTGCACGGTGGGGACAGGGAATATCACAGAGAGCTTCCTGGGAGGCCAGTGCTTGAGCCAAGACCTGAGGGTCCCCAGGCGTTGGCGGACGGAGGTGAGAGGAGGGCCCCACTGACAGGGCAGTACTGGCATGGCCGCACAGGTGGCTCCGGGCTCTGGAGGGCAGGAGGGCTCTGTGTGGGGCTGAGGCAGCAGGGCGGGACATGAGGCAGGGCCGGGAGAGGCCAGCGGGAGAAGAGGGGAGTTGTCAACAGGTGTAGGGAGCTGAGGTTCCTGTTGCTGAGAGAAAAACAGAATAGAGGGAGAAGAGGGCTGGGGTTGCGTGGAGGCCTGGCCTTCTGGGCTGGGGGCTGTCCTGGGTGGCTGGGGCCCTCCTGGCACTCTCCCACGTCACACATTTGGGCACGTTGGCAGCGCCACCTCAGTAGCCATCCAGAGATGGTAGCAGAGGGCCTGCTGGGTGTGGGGGCTGGGTGTGCAGTCACATCGTCTGTCCTGGGGGGCCTGGCACCCCCACTGGAAGCCTGGGCCTCCTCCTTCTGGGAAGAGGAAGGACGTTGGTTAACTCTGGGGCTGACGAAGGAAGGCAGCTGTCTCTCAGGGTGCTGGGGCTGCTCTGGGCACCCGTGATGCCCCTGCTCCTCAGGTAGAAGCCGCAGTCATCCCCACCTCATGGAAGAGGTCGCCGAAGCTTGGCAAAGTCGTGCTCTGGGCCAGAGGTCGCACCCTGTGTGGAAGGTATGCGCGTAGGACCCTCTGACCTGGGGGATTTGGGCCAGGGGTAGGGGAGGTGGCTGCCCTTTTCTGAGGTCAAACAACCGTGAAGTTAAGAAATAAAATCTGAAATCAAAGAGAGGTTGTGTGTGTGTGTGTGTGTGCTTGTGTGTGCTCGCACTATAAAAACACCAATGCCTTATTTTGCAACTCTGTATCTCTTGTTACCAAGTTAATGTTTCCCTTTTGGAGACCACGTTATCATATCTAAATTACTTTGCAATTTTCCAATTAAGTTAGTCTCTAAATTGATGCTTTTAATTAGCCAGGGTGATAAGCTGAACAGATAACGAGGACATCTCAGAGAGCAGGGTGCAAGGTGACAGGCAAAGTCCCCACAGAGGTGGCAGCCGCCCCTCTCAAGGGAGAACAGCGACGGTGGCCGGACAGCGTCCTTGGGCTCCCAGAGGGAAAACGCCACTGAGCAAAGGAGCGGAACTATGTCGCTAACGCGTGAGAGGGCTCGTCCCTCTGGAAGCCCTACTGAGCCTCAGCGTCCCGCTGAGCACTGAGGACAGGAGGCAGGACCAAAGCTTCTGGTCTCAATGAGCTCAAAGTCTAATGAGGGAGCTGCCATGACAAATCCTGAAGAAAGTGCTAGAATTTATAAAACAGCACTATGCCCTGCTTAGGAGGAAGAATTGACCAGATTGGAACACGGCGGGCATTCCTGTCTTCTAATGCTCGAGACAGAAAACTTCCATTTCCTGTCATGTGCTTTAGAGCTCAAGTGGCAATGCCAGATAAAAATTCAGCTTAAAAAATGACTTTCAGATTATAGCCTGGGCGATAGCCCCGACAGCTCTGCCTCCTAACTAATTGATAGGGTGCTCTCCTTCAGTTGTGTCCTCTCTGGGGCAGCATCCGAATGGGCCACCCTACCTCTGGTCCCGCCTCTGCAACCACCTTCCCAGGGGCCACCAGGTGACCTGGCTGAAACTTGCACCTCACCATGTTGGTCTCCATTTAAAACCCAAAGTTTAACAGTGCATGGTGTGTAGCAGGTGTTCACCACACGTGCAGTGAATGGGTGAACAGGTGATTGATGGCACGTGACCTCATCATGTTAGTGTCCCAGGGCTGCCACAGCAAAGTATCACGAACCAGGTGGTTTCAAGCAGGAGTTTATTTCAGTGGGGCCAGAGGTCCAAACTCAAGGTGTCATCAGGGTCATAATCTTTGGGAAACTCCAGGGAGGAGCACTGTTGACTCTTCCAGCTGGTTGTCCACAGCCGCTGGCACTCCGGGGCTTGTTCACAAGCCATTTCTACACAGTGCTCTTGCCTCTGTGTCCCAGTGTCTCTTTCCCTCACGGTCACCATTCTACTCCCATGTGACCTCATCAGAGCTTGATCACAGCTATTGAGTCCCTATTTCCACATAAGGCCACATTCAAAGGTACCAGAGAGTAGGACTTCAATAGATCTTCCCGAGAAACACGTTTCAACCTACAATAATCATTAAGCAAAATGATTTCAAACGTGGGAAGTGGAAAGTCTAGAAGCGAACGTATTTTCACAGTCAAATTCTTGTAGTTTCTTTTCTACTCTTCTCTTACTCTTTTTTTTAAAGCTTGCTGTTACCTTTATTTTTTTATTTTTATTTTTTTCCAGTACCGGGAATCGAACTCACGACCTTGTACTTGCCAGGCAGGTGCTGTGCCTCTGAGCTAAATCCCCAGCCCCGCTGTTACCTTTAAACAGTGTTAAGACACAAGATGAAACTACTTTGAGGATAGAGGAGATGTGACAGTTAGCTCCTGTGAGATGTGAGCAGGCTGCGGAGAACAGGTTGATGTGTGAGCTATTCTGGAAAAAGAAGGCAAGCGTATGAGCAAGTGTGGAGGGGAAGAAACCTCAGCAGAGGAAACAGCGTCTCAGAAGTATAGAGGTAGACAGAATGGGAAAAATATTTGCCAGCTACTCTGACAGAGGTCTAATATCTCAAATCTACAGAGAACTCAACAAAGTCAGACCCCCTTCAAATAAAAGACCATCAAAAAAATAGGCAACGAAAATGAAGAGACACTTCTCAGAAGTACAGATGGCCAGTAAATACACTAAAAAATACCCGACATTGCTGGCCCTCAGGATACATGCTGCCAAAGTGAACACCGTTGCTGATCCTCAGAGAAAGACGAATTAAAACAACACAGAGACTCCATCTTATCCCAGAAAGAATGGCCATCATCAAGAATTCAAAAATAGCACTGGAGATGGTGTGTGTGTGTGTTGGGGGGGAAGCCCTTCTACATTGCTGGTGGGAATGTAAACTAGCACAACCAACATATGTACCCACCCTACCCGCTAAGATGAATGTAGAGAGAGCCCTTCCCTGTCCTCCTCACGGCCCAGGAAGTTATATTTGTGATCCCATGAAGGGTTATCGGAATTCTAGTGAGTTAATTCCAATCTACCACTTCCAGTGCAACCCACGGTAAGAATAAAGACACTGAGGCATAATTATAGTTATGGGGAGCCAAGGGGTCCTAGGTCCAGCCATGATGATAGCCATCTGGAACAAAGGCCTTGACCCAGGACTGAACCCAGATTTTATTCATCTGTGAAGAAGGCAGTGGCTTAAGGATGAGTGACTGTGAGAGTGGTGGGAAGTACATGAGTGCCATGAGCTGGGCCAGGTAGGAGGCCTGAAATCACCTCCGCCATATGCAGAGAGAAGGATATGCAGAAAGAGTAATCACATATCTCGACTGAGATAGTATCTAATGTTTTGGGGTCTGTGCTTCGGCTCTGATGTGTAATCTCTGAAGCCCCAGGAAGCCATAGCCTCTATTCCTGAGGCTCAGTCCCAGCTGACAGTATGGAGCATTGGCTCACACATCCTGCCTCATCCTGGTTCATGTAAGGGAGCACGAGGGAATCAAGGAAACAACGCCTGCCATCTCCAAAGATTACCATCAGCACCTCGGCTAGACCGATACGCACTGCTTAAAGTCAACTGAAGGGATAAGGAAAAGTCCTAGCCAGCTCTGTACATATTATGGAAATAGGGTCAAGCTCAGCCAAAACGGAGGCAATTGCACCTCTTTTAAGAAGAGTCACCTCCACATGTAAATATTACACACTACAAACATGTACTAACTGATAAATCATAAGGCAACCTGCCCCATGGGGGACTTAAACTCTCGGTAATAAAAACTCCTTCCTCTTCACCTGTTCCCCCCAGTTCCCCTTGACAAAAGCCAACCCCACCCTCATCTGCTTTGGCAGAACCAGACGTTCAACTCTGACGGACAACCCACCCCCGCACAGGCTGTTCTGACCCATGGACACCCATGCTGGAGCTGTTCTGGCTCTCGGACACCCTCCCTGGAAAATAGCTTAAAAACCCCATGGTTTGCTCAGTTGGGGTTGTCCTCGTCTGCTGGGCAGCCCACCGTGTCACTCTCCAGCCCAATAAAGACTCCTCTCATGTCAGAAGGTCTGGTCTGGTTCTGTATGGGTCTCGGTCCGATCACTAATCATTGTTTTTAAATGTGTGAAGGCAGGACCAGGAATGATAGAGCTCTCGGTGGTGGAGAACTGGAGTAATGGCTGTTGATGTGGTTCTGGGTGCTCATGAGAAGCCAGGCTTTGCCATTCTGACCTGTCCCTGAGACACCCTCTCTGCAAGGTTCCCTGCCCCCAACTTGCTCTGTATCCCAGGCTGCGAGTCCTTCGAGGTCCATGTCACCAGCCACCCCACAGAACAGCACACTGAGGGCGCATGAGCAACCCGAGGCTCACCTGCAGACAGCTGCATTCAATATCAAGAGAATTCGCTCACCACTTCAGGACTGAGCGTACCGGCTGCCCTTGAGGCTTGGTCCCCAAGTGTGAGATTGAAACACTCAAGAAGGCACCCAGAGCTGCTCGGGATCTATAAGCTAAAGGCTTCAGGTGGGATCTGTGACAGGCCCAACAGGAAGATGATTAATTTCACTTGACTAGGGCCTGGCATCATGGAGCTGCTTGTGCCCTGTGGTCCAGGTGTCCCAGCTCTGGATGTACCTATGTAAGCCTGGGCTCCCCAAGAAGCAGACCTCAATGAGGATTGAGGTGCAAAAGAGTCATCTGGAAGGTGAAGCTAGGAGATACCAGCAGGAGAGTGGGGAAACAAGCAAGGTGGGCAATTCACGAGAACCAGAGTAATGATGTGACAAGGAGGCACCCTGACGTCACAAACAATGTGCACGGGATGTTATTTATAATGCACTGTAGACGACGGTGACAAGGAGACAGTGGACATGGCTTATCAAACCAGCTACCACGGAGGGCCAGCTTGCATTCAGAAGCACTCAGTCGGGGCACTGGTGGTGTCTGCTACAGGCCACGCAAGAAAACGCTCACAGCAGGGGTGACTGTGCATAACAAAGGAAAACGGGTGTGCAGAACCCCTGCCAGACTCACAGAAGTGCAGGACCAGTACAGTCAGCGTCCATGTGGTGAAGAGGCTCAGGCACTGCCCTGAAGACTCGGTGGTGTGCGCTGGTGAGTGGAGAGAGCAAGCACGGTGTGGGCCAACCACACTCCCGCCACTGTGCCGGGCAGTGCCTGTCCTCCGGGGAGCAAGTGCGTAAGGAGCCACAAGAAAATGGAAATATGTTAGGGCGATGGGAAAATTCACAAGAATTCCTTTCTAAAAGTGTGATCAGTCTGCGTCTGTAGTCCATAATGATCGCATTCATCACGGGAGCTGATGCCCCACCAAGACCAAACGCATCACCTTTTGGTTTTCACACTAAGCCCTCATGGAGGTCCGGTGGTGGGATCGGATGGTTGGAAACACGCTGGCATCATGCTGATTCTGTCCCGCTCACTTTCCGTGTGAGCCTCATGGACACAGAGGTTAAGGGACATCAGAAACCGACATCACCGAGGTGAATTCAGCGCCTAAGGGCCTGCAGTTTTTATCAGAATGCGAAAATGGAATTTAGCCTGCAGATCTGCCTTGTTATCAAGAGTCTCCAGACATGTTCCAGTGGGGACATAAATGAAGCCTGTGCCCAGGAGATATATTATCACAGCGTGGGGCTTTCCGCATGGTTTCCTAATGGAAGTCATTAAAGTTTGGCCCCTAGAGATAACGGGCCAGGGCTGCCCAGCCTGTGTCCCAGCCTGTGAGTCAGTGGTGACACTCATCCTCCCTGGGTGCTGGCCCTGTACCTCCTCTCTCTGGCAGGGCTGCTCCAGAGGGCTTAGAGCGACTTCCAGCAAAGGGTGAAGCCAAGGGTCAGGCCAGGGACCTGGGAGATGGGGCCACATTAGTGTTCATGGAACCCTGCTCTGAGCCAGGAGTGGAGCAGTGGGATAAAGTGATGTCTGTCACCACAGACTCAGGAAAACAACCCTGTAGCCACCCACTGAGGACAGAGAAGCAAGATGTGGTCTCTCCATAGAATGGGCACTACTGAACCATTTAAAGAATGAAATATTCCCTACAGTCCTGAAGGCACAATGCTAAGTGAAGGAAGCCAAACACAAAATGGTACAAATTGAGTAAAATATCCAGAATACTCAGATCCACAGGGACAAAAAATAGATTCATGGTTACCAGGGCCTGAGGAAGGAAAATGGGAAGCACAAAAAAAATAGTCAGTGTGGGGCCTGGGGATTTAGCTCAGCGACACAGCACTGGCCTGGCAAGTGCAAGGTCGTGAGTTCGATTCCCGGTACCAGAAAAACAACAACAACAACAAAAATAGTCACTGTGTCAGAGCAAGCTGACAACTTAAACCAGATATTAGACATCTGTGCTCTCTCAAGCGTGGCCACAAGCTGGGTTTGGTCGTGTACCTGTAATCCCAGCACTCACCTGTAATCCCAGAACTCACTATGTAGCCAAGGCTGCCCTCAAATTTTCATCAATCTTCCTGCCTCAGCCTCCCACAAGTGCTGGAATTATCAGCATGTGCCACCATGCCCAGCAAACCCAACATTTTAAGCGAACTAATAGAATAGTATTCAAACTGTACCTCAATAAAGTGATTACTAAAAAAGGAAAAGGAAATTCACAGGGGAGAAAGACATATTCTAAAGAAGCAAGTTCTAAGATGGCAGATTGGTAAACCACAGAGAAAGAGCCTCTCTGAGATTTGGTGTCCAGACACTGGAATATAGCAGTGTGAAGAGGAGGAGGAAAGTGGGCCCCCAGGACCCAGGAAGGAGCTGAAGTGAGAATTCAAGTCCATGGGGAGAGTGAAGAGAGAATCTTCAATGAAAAAGGTGGTGGCAAGCTTCACCTTCTCCCTGAGCTCTGACTCACTGAGTGGGAGAGATAATCTGCAGATGCATGGTAACTACTGGTGATCACTGAGTGGGAGAGTCAACCTGAAGATGCATGGTAACTACTGGTGACCTCAGAGACCCCCATGGAGAAATGCACAGTGGAACACAGCAGTGGATGCAGCATACTGCACTGGCTGGTGAGTTATTTGGGTTCAGATATCCCCCAGGAAAGGGTGATTGGCCAGGAGCCACCTTGAAGAAGGGCCAGCTGAGCTCAGAACTCAGAGCAACTGCTGGCTCCATCAAGTGGCTCATGGTGTTGGGGTCATGGAGCTGAGCTCAAGTTGGTAGGAGGTCAGGGAGCAGAGTTCAAGGCAGCAGGAGGTGCATGGATTGCTGCAGGCTGAACAGGTCAGGTTCCAGCTTCACAGCCAGAAACCAGCCTGAACTTCCGTGGAACTAAAGGTGCAGGCACAACAGGATTATCCACCACCCTGCTATAAAGCTGCAGCTGGCTTGCTGGGACTAATCAACTTGGATCTGGACCCTGCCTTCCCATGTTATCTACCAGAGACAGCAGAGACACACCATGAAGTGGACATTTTTTTCTTATTTTCTTTTTTCCTCTCTTTTTTTGTTTTGTTTTTCTTGATTATTTTGTCTTTATATGAGCTTGAATGTGTTTTCTAGTTTTTTTGTTGTTCTGTTCTGTTCTTGTTTTTATTTCTTCCTTCTCTCTTTCCCCATCTTCTTCACAAGCTTCCCAAAGTTTGCATGATCTTCCTTTGTCCTCCAGCCTTGCTTCTAATCTCTTCCTCCTCTTCTATTTCTCTCCTAACCCATTTTAATTTTGTTCCACGAGGCTAAAATTGTCGTACTGAGGGCTTGTTTACTGCCCAAAACTTTCTGGCTTGTTTTAGATTTTGTTGTATAACTACAAATCCAGTCCATATGATTAAAGGTGGCAAATTAATGGCTACATAAGTTTGTCATTTTCTAGACTGTGTTTGATGCTGTTGTTATTGCTGATTGTATCACTTTAGCCAAAGTGACATAATTGTTCTAACCGGTTGTTCTTCCTGGTATATGAAGACAGAGATTGCCTAAGGACCATAAAAAATACTATAGGCCAATGCCAAAGAACAAGGGGATGGGCCAAGTAGGCAGCAACTTCTTAGCCCTTGTAAATTGAAGAGGTAGGATCTTGCAACAGACTCAAAACCCAAAAGCCACCTACACCTGGAAGACATCTCTGAGCAGTAGTCATTTCCTAAGCCTTCTAAATATTATCAATAAAGCTACTTGCTATAGGCAATTTACAAGCATCAACTTAGGAATTAAACTAAAAAAATAGAAAATGAAAAGACACTTAAACAAGATGCAATCCCAGACATCTTCCTCACCAAAGGCAAAGCCAGGAGGCAATGAGGTGGAACAATCCAAAAGTCCACCCACCTGGGCTCTCTGAAGTGCTAAGAGTAGAAGTAATAAAGCAGATGAACAATACTCTAGCAAAAATAAAATCAGAAATGATTTCTCAGATAACTACAGACATGGTGACCACAATGAAACACATGCTTAGTCACTGTAGAACAGATATAGATGAAAAAAATTAGAGGAATTTAGATAAAATATAGAAATCATGAACATCCAACATATAAAAAAATGGAATCTATGAAACAGATCCAAACGGATATCCAAGAGATTAAAAATTTCATTGACTGTATATGCAGCAGAATGAGCCAATATGAGGGCAGAATCTCAGATATAGAAGACAGGATTGTAGCTAGCAATCATGAAGAGAAAGATTTCTTAAAAATAGCAAGGAAACATGAAAAATCAATCCAGCAGTTGCTAGATGATGCAAGGAAGAATAACATAAGATTGATCAAAGACAATGAAAAAGCAGGAGATATTGCCAGTGACATTCAAAACCTGTTCACAGAAGTCATTGTAAAAACTTCCAAAGCAGGGAAAAAGAATCTGACATATATATAAGTGAGGTAGACAGAATTCCACTTAGCCATGATCCAAAAAATCTACATCAAGGCATAATATAGCCAAGATTCCAGAAATTTAACACAAGAGAATATTAAAAGCTGATAGGGAAAAGAGACATATTACCTATAAAGAAAAATCCATCAGAATCACAGCAGACTTCTCAACACAAACCTTCAAGTCAAAGAGAGTTTGGAGTGAAATATTTCAAGCCCTAAAAGAAAACAATCTCCAGCCCAGAGAGATGTACACCCACAGAACTCTCTTTGGAAACTGATGGAGAAAGAAGATACTTACATGACAAAGAACATCTGAGGAAATTCATGAATACCATCTAGCTGAAAATGCCACCCCCAAGCCAGTATTCTTCAGTTGCCCAGGTGGTAGTTCCTGTTCCAGTTCTGGTTGCTTCTGTCTCTTAGAAATGGCTGGTCACTGTGATGCACAGCTGGTTACTATTGTGAGACGCGAACCCCAATTGACAAGCCATTCTGCCTCGGTACTTCCTGCTTGCTTATCTTATATAAGTCCTAGACCACCAGAGATTGGGGCCCGACATTTTGAGGAAAAATTGATTCCTGTTCAGTGCCCATCTGACATTAAATACATCTGCCTCCAAATCCGGGGTATGATTTTGGTGTTTCTTCTTGCCATAGCAATCAAACCAACACTCCAAAATGTTCTGAAGGATATTCTAGAATGAGATAACAAGGATTACAACTCCATGAACCCAAACTGAATGAATCCAGGCAAGGTGTCTTGATTACTTTTCTCTCATTGCTGCGACGAAATACTCGAAGCCCAAAATTAAGGAAGGAAAGGTTTATTTAGCTTACAGTTTGTGGAGGTTTCAGTCCATACTTGGCTGACTCCAAGACAGAGTGGCACGAGACAGAAGGCAACAGTTCATGACTGCAGATAACAGCAAAAGCAACAAAAGCAAATGGAAGAAGCAGCAAGCAGCCTCTTTCCCTCCCTTATATTGTATGCAAACTCCCCATGCCAGGGTGGGTGTAGCACTCACACCCACAATCCCAGCATTGGACCATGGATCAATCATAAACTCTAGAAGACTGCCCCATGACTGCATGAGGCTTTGGGAGGACATCTAGACACAAACCATAACACAAGGCAAGCAATTAAATGGAGGAGGGGAAGGGAGCCACAACAGGAAATTAACATAACAAGGATAAGTCAATACATATCAGTTACAACCATCAGTGTAAATGGGCTTAATTCACCAATCAAAAGACACAGACTGGCAGAATGGATCAAGAAGCAAGATCCAATGATAGGCTGTATACAAGAAACAAATTCAACAAGAAATTCAACAAGAAATTCATTGATTGAAAGTCAAAGGGTGGAAAACAATACTCCATGCAACAGAAACCCAGAAAAATACAGGATAGCTATTGTATTTTCAGACAAAGTGGATTTCAAGCCAAGACTGATGAGTGAACCAAAGAAAGTCACTACATCCTTGTAAAGGGAACAACCCAGGAGGAAGAAATAACAATCATAAATACATATGCACCAAATACTAGTCCACCCAATTATATAAAACAAATATTAATGGACATGAAAATTCAAATAAGCACTAATGCCATTGTAATGAGGGACCTCAATTACCCCACTGTCACAAATGGACAGATCAACTAGACAATAAAAGCAAAAATGAAATATTAGAACTAAACCAGACTTTTGAATAAATGGACTTAGTAAATATCTACAAATTGTTCCACCCTACAACTTCAGACATTCTTCTCAGCTTCATATGGGTTATTTTTCTAAGTAGACCACATACTAGCTCACACAATATGCTTAAGTAAATGCAAAGGAATTGAAATAACCTCATGCTTATTCTCAAACCGTAGGGCAATGAAATTGGAAATCAATGGCAAAAGAAATCACAACTACTTCATAAACACATGGAAATTAAATAACATCCTCCCGAACAACCAATGGGTCACAGATGAAATTAAAGAAGAAATTAGACAGTTTCTACAACTAAATGATAATGCCAATACAACATACTGAAACTTATGGGACACAATGAAAGCAATCCTATGGGGGAAATTTATAGTGGTGAATAAAACAAGAAAACAGGGTGAGTTCAAATACATAACCTAATGTTGAACTCAAACTTCTACAAAAAGAACAAGTCAAGCCCAAATCTCATATGAGAGAGAAAATTATAAAGATCAAGCAGAAATTATTGCAATGGAGACTAAGAAAATAATACAAAAAATCAATGAATTGAAGAGTTTGTTCTTTGAAAGATAAAAGAAAATTGGCAAGCTCTTAGCCAACCTTATCAAAAAAAAGGAAAGACTCAAATCCATGCAATTAGAAATGGAAAGGGTGAAATCACAACAGATCCTACAGAAATCCAGATCATCAATACCTAATTTGAGATCCTCTATTCTAATAAGATGGAAAATGCAGAAGAAATGGACAGATTCTTAGATACATGTGAATTACCACAGCTGAATCAGAAGATATAAAAATTCTAAAAACCAATATCAGTCAGTGAAATTAAAGATGTAATTAAAAACGTACCAATAAAGAAAAGCACAGGCCCTGATGAATTCACTGCTAACTTCTTTTTTTTTGTTTTTTGTTTTTGTCTTTTTGAGACAAGGTCTCACTATGTAGTTCAGGCTGGCCTTGAGCTCACTTTGTAGCCCAGACTGGTCTCAAACTAGCAATGATCCTCCTGCCTCAGCCTCCTGAGTGCTGGGATTACAGGCATGTGCCACCATGCCTGGTTTTCACTGCTGAATTCTATAAGAAATTTAGAGAAGACCTAATGCCACTGCTTCTCAAACCCTTTAATGAAATAAAAAGAGAAGAAATACTCCCAAATTCATTCCTGGAACCAAGCATTGCCCTGATACTAAAACCAGAGAAGTATCCAACCAAAAAAGAGAACTATAAGCTAATCTTTCTGATGAAAATAGATGTAAAAATCTTCAATAAGATACTGGCAAACAGAATGCAGCAAATCATTAAGAAGATTATACACCATTGCAAAGTAAGATTCATCCCAGCAGTGGTTCAATATATGCAAATTTATAAATGTAATACACCATATTAACAGAGCCAAGGACAAAAACCATATGATCATCTCAGTAGATGTAGAAAAAGCTTTCAACAACATCCAACACCCCTTCATAATTTTGAAAAACCTACAGAAGATTGGAATAGATGGTTTTTATTTCAATCTGATAAAAGCCTTCTATGACAAACCAACAACCAACATCATACTAAGTGGACAAAAACTGAAACCTTTCACTCTAAAATCAGGAACAAGACAAGGATGTCCACTGCCACCACTCTTATTCAATATAGCTCTTGAAACATTAGCCAGAGCAATTAGACAAAGGAGAGGAAATAAAAGGAATAAGGAGAGGGAAGTAAGAAGTTCAATTATCATTGTTTATGTATGACATGATGCTCTACACAGAAGACTAAAATTAATAACCAAATTCAGTAGCATAGCTGGCTACAAAGTCTATATTCAAAAATCAACAGTGTTCTTGTACACCAATAACAAACTCACTGGGAAAGAAGTTAGGGAAACAACAACTTTAACAACAGCATCTAAAAAAATGAAATACCTAGGAATCAATCTAATGAAGAAAATAAAAGAACTCTACATTAAAAACCACAGTACTAGGGGCTGGTGATTTAGCTCAGTGGCACAGCTCCTGTCTGGCAAGCGCAAGGTCGTGAGTTCGATTCCCTGTACCAGAAAACACACACACACACACACACACACACACACAGTACTAAGCACAAGGTCCTGAGTTTGGTTCCTGGTACCAAAAAAAAAAAAAGAAAAATTAAAAAAAGAAAAGAAAACAATAGTACTGTGAAAAAGGACATTGAAAAGGGCATCAGAATCTAGAAAGATATCCCTCATTCTTGGGTAGGAAGAATGAATGTAGTGAAAATGACCATACTTCCAAAATTGTTATATAGATTTAATGCAGTTCTGATCAAAATTCCAATAGTGTATCTGTCAGAATTAGAGAAAACAATCCTAAAATTCATCTGGAACCAGAAGAGGCCTAGAATAGCAAAGGCAATTCTGAGCAAGAAAAACAAAGCCAAGGGCATCACAATCCCTGATTTGAAACAGGATGGTACTGGCAAAAAAAAAAAAAAGACCTAAAGATTAGTGGAACAGAGTAGAAGATGCAGAAAGAACTCCAAATGTATTCAGCAACCTTATCTTTGACAAAGGAGCCAAACACCTTCACTGAAAGAAAAATAGCCTCTTTATTTTCTCGTACTTGGAATCAAACTCATGATCTCATGCTTGCCAGGCAGGCACTGTGACGCTGAGCTATATCCCCAGCCCAGATAACCTCTTTAATAGATGGTGCTAGAAAAAACTGGCTTTACACATGCCAAAGATTAAAACTAGACCCATATCTTTCACCATGTACTCAACTAAAATTGAAATGGAAAAAATCTAAATATTAAAATAGAAACACTAAATCTGCTGGAAGATGGAATAGGTAGAACTCTTGAAGACATGGGTATAGGCACAGACTTTATGAGCAAAACCCTGATTGCACAGGAACTATTACAAAGAATCAACAACTGGGACCTCATCTTATCAAAAAGCTTTTGCACAGCAAGGGAAACCACCAACAGAGTGAAGAGAACCCACAGTGTGGGAAACAAAATTTGTCAGCTGTTCCTCAAAAAAGGACTACTATCTGGAATACATAAAGAACTCAAAAATCATACCCACCAAATTTAAAGACCCGTCCAAAAGTGGGTATCTGAAATTAATAGAAACTTCTCCAATAAAGAAGTAGAAACAGCAAATAAATATATGAAAAAATGTTCAACATCACTTGTCATTCAAGAGATACAGATTAAAGCAATGCTGAGGCACCATCTCACTCCAGAAAGAATGTTTATTATCAAGAAATCAACCAATAATAAATCCTATGGGGCTGTGGGGAAAAAGGAACCCTTCTCCACTGATGGTAAGAGTGTAGACTGGTATAGCTACTGTGGAAATCAGTATGGAGATTCCTCAGAAAACTAGGACTAGAGGTTCTACTTGACCCAGCTATTCTCCTCCTAGGTATCCTCTGAAATAATTAAAAGCATCATATCACAATGATATATGCACACCCATGTTTATAGTAGCAGTTTGTAATAGCTAAATCTTGGAAACAGCCCAAATGCTCATAACTGATGAATGGATTAAAAAATGTGGTTTTTTTTATACAGTGGAATACTACTCAGCCATAAAGAAGGATAAATTTGAGACATTTCTAGGTAAATGGATACACCTTGAGACTATACTCTTAAGTGAAATATGGCATTGTTTCTCTGGTGTGGGAAACCAAAAGTATAAATCAGGACCAAAGTTTATAATAGATATTGTGAAATAGGAAGAAAATGTTCAAGTGGGAAGGGGAACTAAGGAGGAGAGACGGGAAAAGAAAGAAAGGAGAAAAAGTAAAAAATAGAAACCAAGCTTTTGTAAATAAGGAGAGGAACAGGGGTTGAAGGGAGGGCAAGGGAAGGGGAAAGAAATCAAGATACATTGTGTATAGGTACAAATTCCTTCAGATGAATGTGATCACTATGTAGATCTAAAGTATACCAATAAACTTAATAATAAAAAAGGAGCAAGTTCTGCAGAGCTCACAAAGGAAGTGGTTTCTGAGCTAACCCTCAATGGGTTGGGGGCGGGGAGAGGCTGGGAATTTAGCTCAGCAGCACAGAGCCTGCCCGGCAAGCACAAGGTCGTGAGTTCGATTCCCGGTACCAGAGAAAAAAACAAACAAACAAAAAAACAACAAACAAACAAAAAGGGTCAGGGAAGTCTGAGGACAAGTATGTCCCTGGCAGAGGACAGAAAAGCAAGGGTACAGTCACGTGGAGGATGGTCACAGCCCGAGATTATGACAGCAGAAGAGTGATGACTTTGAGCTTGTGGGAGAATTTATAATTTTCCAAGAAGTAATACTTGCAAGAGTACAAAATAGAAAAGCTGCTCCTCCCGGGTAACCAGTTCCCTCCCAGGCAATCACTGTGGCTGGTTTCTCGAAGGCTCTTTGTAGGATACATGAACACATATGAATACACGCTTGTGTATGTTTTTATATAAATAGGACTAGCCCATACACAATGGCTCACGTTTGCTGTTAACACTAACAGGAATCTTAGCTTCCAAGTTTGTATGGGAAGGCTTTGCTTGTTTTGTAATAGATTCCTAGGAGGTAACCCACTTTGTTAACCAGTTTATCAATGAACGATTGGGTTCCTTCTCATCTTTCCCCCTTTGAAGTTTTTACAGTGTGTAACCCTTAACATATGCTATTTTACACATGTACAAATTAATCTGCGGGAGAAATTCTCAGAAGTGGAATTGTGATATCACAGTTTGTGCTTTTTACATGTTGACCGTTATTGTCACACTGCCCATCCTGGCTCCAGTCCACACCCCCACCTGCAGGGGCCAGACAGCCTGCTTCTGCGCACTTTGAAGGATGGATTTGTAACGACTATCAGGAGCCACACTCTCCAGAGCCTTTGCACAGAGCTAAGAGGTTGCAGGGGATCCATCACACCCTGGAAGCACATCAGAGCGGTTGGGTATTGGGTGAAGATAGATAGGTCTGAGTTCTGAAAGAAAGTTGATTTTCATGATGACATCAATAAATTCGTGAGGCATTTTTACTGTCCAGCAGGCATGAGTGATAAAGTGATGAATGCAAGAAGGACCCAGGTGTCCATTGAGATCCCAGCCTCACCAGGGACGGGATGGTTATCTGTGGGGCCAGCTGCCATTCCCACAATGGCGCTGCACCTGGGCAGCACGCCATCCCTTCACCATCCCTAACTCTGAATTTCCTCTGGTTTTCTTTATCACTACTGGCTTCTTCTGAAACATTTCACCATGGACACAGCATAAAATCAAAAGTGAGGCATTTTTATCGAGCATGGACAGTTGACCAGATGACAAATAGGTGACACAGCCATGGGATCTTTGTCTAAGACCCTCAGGAACTAATTGGCTTGGCGACAGGCATGGAGCAAAGGGGGGGGCAAAGCTAAACTGTGGATGCATTCATCCCCGGGCTTTTGTTTCTGAAACAGAAAGGGTGGCTATTTTTTGATGCAAAGAGACGGGAAGATGGATGGGTGAGGATTGCAAGGCACCAGGATATGAAGGACCAAGAGCGAGCTCCATCCAGCGGTTCCAGCAGTGGTCCAGGATGTGCACTGCAGGCTTGGTGCTCCTGGGGCTCGCCCTGAGGCTTCAGGCCGCCACTGCTCAGCCAGAAGACCACAGCTTTTGTTCTAAGAACCAGGTGGCCTTCGGAAATGCTTGCTATGAGTTTGTGCCACTTGGACGCACCTTCCGCGGTGCCCAGAGCTGGTGTGAAGGGCAAGGAGGCCATCTGGTCTTCGTTCGTGATGAGCGCACCCAGCACTTTCTGCAGCGGCACCTCTCCCAGGACAGAGAGTGGTGGATTGGGCTCACAGGGACCTCGGCATGCAACGGGACCACGGGAGGTAGGTGCGGGCACAGCTGGGGTTTGTGGGAAGCTTGTGATCAAAATCCTCCTTATCACTTGTCACCCGGAGACCCATTGGGGTCGCATTCTTCTTTAGTTGTCTTGTGGATTAAATAAAATAACTCACTGTTCATGATGGGCGCAGACTCTTCCACGATAGCCTGGACACGTTCATTTCTTTCCGTGTGCTATGTGTGTGCGCACATGTGTGCACGTGCGTGTGTGCCCGTGCTGGGGCTAGAACTCAGGACTCAAGCCTGCTAGGCCACTGAACTGCACCCCGCCCCAGTCCTTCACGCACTTATTTCTAATTCTAGCCATGGCTTCTTCAGTTTTAGCTAGAATAGTGCCAGCCACTGTCGTGAGCACTTCACGGCCATTGTCACATTGATCTTTACAAGACCAATGAGAAATGTCTTACTGTTGTCCTTGTTTTGCAAAGAAGAAAGCTGTTTCAGGAAATGATGCCTTCCAAGTCTTTCCCCAGTTGCTATGACACTGAAGCAGCTCAGGTTAACACAGCGCCTTTCACATCAGATGTGCCTTTTGTGGTCTTCCTGGAAACTCTCCTTTCTCCTCCCTCCCTCCCTCCGCCATCAGCACAGTGAGGAGCATCCTTCTCTGCGCCTCTCTGGGACCCGTCCACCCCTCTGCAACAGTGGTTTGGCCATGGCTGAAAGAGACTACAAGCCCCTCAAAAGAAGAAAGGATACATTGTGTTATGGTTGATATACTGTATCAACTTGGGGAGTCCGGAGGCTTGGCTAAGTGACTCAGCGGTTTACATCCTGGGGTGAAAAGGACATGCCCTTCCTGCTCTAGGATGTTGTTCATTGTGTCAGTGTGGGAAGTTTAGAAGGTGAACTGTGTGACTCAGCAGGGAGCCAGGGTGCTTCCTTTGTATTCATCCTGAGCCTGTGCAAGAGGAGGGCATGGGGATTATGTGAGTGCTACACGCCCTGGGTCGGGGTAGCCTGCTTACAATATAAGGGAGGGAAAGAGGCTGGCTAGCTCTGCCATTCCCCACCTTTGCTCTTGTTGCTTTGCCATCTTCTGCCACCATGAACGTTTGCCCTCTGCCATGTGCCACGCTGCCTCAGAGCCAGCCAAGTATGGACTGAAACCTCCACAAATTGTGAGCTAAATAAACCTCTCCTTCCTTTATTTTGGGCTTTGGGTATTTTGTCTCAGCAAAGAGAGAAAAGTAACCAAGACACATTGGTATTTAATCCTGATAGGAGGTTGGCATGGCAACTCTTATTTACCAGTGAGGACAATGCTGAGAGGAATCGCCTCATCCGAGATAATGTGGAACGTGAGGCAGCAAGGTCTTAAGCGACTCCCAAGCCTGCCTTCTCCTGCCTTGTCACATCAGTTTTCAGGGTTCTCTCGGCTCCTGTAGAAGCTACTTGGGCTCAGAAATGAGTAGCTTGGTCTGAGCTGAGCACCCACAGAAATATACAGAGTACGTGGAAATGTCTTTAAAAGCCAGCAGGTGGGGGGAATCACTTAAGGCAATTCACAGCCAAGGGGATCCGAGTTTTTACGCTGCCTCCTCAAGCAATGTCTGTTGCAAGTTTCTTGACTTGAAGACACGGCAGTTGTGGATTTCTGTATGTTTGGTTCATTCATACGCAGCTGAAGAATTTGCATCTAATAAGATCTCCCAAGGGTTGCCTTGTGGTTGTTAGGTTAGGGTTAGGCTATTAAGGTTAGGGTTAGGCTGTTAAGGTTAGGCTGTTAGGGTTAATATTAGTCAGTCAGGCAGCACCCTGCAAAACTTAATGTTATTGAAGAAGCAAAGGCCAGAGTACCATGAGCAATAGGATAGCATTCGTGTAAATATATTTCAAGTACTCCTAAATGCTGATACGTGCGTACAGGTCAGCCTGGAAGGACTTACAGGAAACTTAGTGATGGGAGCAGTCCACAGATTGGGAGAAGGAGGGTGCTTTAGTTTTGCACCCTTTCACAGTGTTTGAAATTTTGACAATATTTGCATGAGTGTATGTTCTTTCTGAAGGTAATGATTACAGTCTTTGAGGTTTTTGGCACACATAAAAAAGTTGATTTATTCGTTGAATACCAAGGTATTCTTCAGAAGAGATTCTAAGAAGCAGGAACAGGGACAATGACAGAACTGAAGAGGGGTCATGAGTCACAAGGATAGCACAGAGGCATTGAGCAGAAAACAAACAAGCGGTTGTCACAATACTGGGATAAGAAGAAAAGGACGAGAGCTTGTGTAGTGTGGGGGAAGGGGAAGGCGCAGGAAAATTTAGGTCTCACCCACTGGCTTTGACGGAGGGGGTGTTCCAGGCTCAGCCAGAGGGTGAGCTATTGTTATACTACTTCCCTATCCAAGAGTCTGTCTTCTGATTGTTAGAAGACCGGTAAATGCACTGACCTTGCCCTCCTTCAAGTTGTCAGAAATGGGGAATGTTTAGAAAACAAGTCTAGGTTCCCTTTCTAGATGAGTGTTTCAAAGTTATACCCGTTACCTCCAAAACGGAAGTATGAAGAGCTAGTGGAAAGCTGTTGCCGGTACTGTACTAGATGCCTCCCTTCAGCGACTTTGAAGCGGCCAGGCAACCCAAGAAAGACTAGTTATAATATGGTCCATTCCCGGGGATCTCTTCTGAGCAAAGTTGGCAGATGCATTTGGTCAAGAATGAAGGGAGATTATGCAGGACGGACGAGGTCTTGATGAACTTGCTGGGGGGCATGGACACAGCAAGTGAGGGGAGAGTAGCATCCTCTTCTTTGCCCCGAGAAGGGATGGTCTTCATCTGGGTGTAGCACTGGATTCCATTTGCCATAGACATTGGTGTCTCCTCTAGAGGAAGATCCAGAGCCGGCGCCCCAGGACATTGGCAAAGGCACTGGAATGGGGACATTCACTCCCACCTGTCCAGCGTCCACCAGGTGGGAGGATTTCCAAGCAGTGGCTCCCCTGGTGGTGAAGATGGCAGCTCTATTTCCATACGGTTGACGTTTATGACATTATTGGCTTCATCCAATATTTCTGTCTCCAGAACCACAAGAACCAGACCAAACTCTCCTGTGTGTAAAAGCTCATATTTGGCTTGACAGCTGAGGTGATAGCTGGTCCGACAGAGTCATCATTTTCATAGCTTTTAATATTTCACCTATCCAGACGGTTGGAAGCTCCCTCCTTTGGTCCACTACTGATCAGATTATAGATGTGCTTTTTGGCTTGGGGGTGGTCAGAGGACCAAGAAAAGCTCCAGGGTGGCCTCTTGCATTGACCCAGTTTTTGGCAAGCTCCACCACCAGCTCTGCAGCCACTTTCTAGCTTCTCCCATGAGGACTGCTGTTGAGACGGTCACACGGCACTGACCAGCAGCTCCAGTGCCGCCCACCCAGCTGGCTCGGGGATGTTCCTTATTGGCGTCTGGTGTGACTACCTCATGGCTTTTGGCTCCCATATCAGCCGGAATCCCCTAGCCCTGTCTTGACCCTCCTTGAAGACATACTCTTCTGCCAGGTTGGATCCCAAATCTTGAGTCTTAACAGTAACTTTGTGTACCTACCGTCTTCAATATCTCTGAAATTCTCCTTACCAAGAGTGGTAGCACATACCCATAACCCCAGCTGAGGAAAGCTGGGAAGCTGAGGAAGGCTGGCCACAAGTTAGAGGCCAGCCTGGGCAACTTAGCGATTTAGTGAGACCCTGTCTCAAAATGTAAGAATAGTACTAATTTTTAAAAGGAGCTGGGGATGTAGCTGAGTGGCAGACTGTCACTTTGCTGAGAGAAAATACCTGATGCCCAGAATTAAGGAAGGGAAGGTTTATTTAGCTCACAGTCTGTGGAGGTTTCAGTCGATACTTGGCTGGCTCCAAGGCAGGGTGGCACATGGCAGAGGGCAACAAACAGTTCATGGTGGCGGAAGACAGCAAAGCAATAAGAGCAAAAGGGGGAAGTGGTGGCAAGCAGCCAGTTTCCCTCCCGTACCCTGTATGCAAAGTACCCGCCCCAGGGCAGGTGTACCCATCACACCCATGAACCAATCATGCACTCTAGAAGCCCGTCCCATGACTGCATGGGGCTTTGGGGGTTCATCCAGACACAAACCGTAACACACTTCAGGAGCAGCAGCGGTGTTGGAAGGTTCTGATGTCCTGAAGTCACATAAACTACCCCCACCCTGACTCATCTCATCGGTCCATCCTGAGTCAGACGCACCTGGGCGGGCCCTCCTGTGGTAGGTGGCACACCTGTGACCTCCTGGCACACTCGGGTTCTGTCTCATCTCGGGTGGGGCAGAGCCGGCAGCAGCATGACTTAGTCGAACCACTTTTTTTTTTTTTCAGACAGTGCCTCCCTATGCAGTTCAGGCTAGTCTTGAACTCACTTTGTAGCCCAGGCTGGCCTCCAATTTGCAAGATCCTCCTGCCTCAGCCTCCCGAGGGTTGGGGTTACAGGCATGCACCACCATGCCCAGCTTGAGCCACCTTTTAAGGGCTCTCCAATCTGAGACCCCAGACCTTACACCTGGTGTTTGAAGTCAAGGGCGAGGGCACCTCTCCACTAGTATGGGAAATGCGCCTTCATCCCTGACATAGATTGAGCCCCTGCAGCATCCCAGGTGTTCAGTCCTCCCCAGAAAGGGCTAAGAGGACTCCTGCCAAGTCCTGGTGGTCTTGTTCCCATCCCAGGGCCCGGGACCTGGTTGGACCTCTCCAATGTGAGCTTCAGCAACTGGCAGCCGGGGAGGGCGGCTCCCGCTGCCCAGACCTGCGGCTACATCAGCAGAGGCCCCTCCGCCGCGTGGGCGGCCGTGGACGACTGCGCCCAGACCTTTGCCTTCATCTGCGAGTTTGGTGAGCTGGCCCCGGTGCGGGCGCCCTCCTCCCCGCGGGCCTGGCTCCGGTCCTGCCGCGCCTGTCTCGCTGGCCCGGCCCCACCGGCCCTTGGCTTCCCCCTCTCTGACTTCTCTCCCTGCCTGCTCCTTCTCCATCCAGGTCTCGCTTGCTCTCTCCTTCTCTTTCTGTCCCTGTCTGGCTCCCCGCATGAGGGCTCCTTGCTCTGTGTCTGCTTGTTTAAATGCCTGCCTGTCTTGCTCCCTTTCTTTCTTTGTTTTGTTTCGGCTTTTCTGTTTGTTTGTTTGTGAGACAGGGTCTCCCTATGCAGTTCAGGCTGGACTTGGACTCACAGTGTAGCCCGGGCTGGTCTCACCCTCATCCCTCCGAGTGCTGGGATTACAGGCACCCACCATGTGCTTGGTCTTCCTGTCATTTTCTGAGCTGGCCTCTGCCCGGGACGCTCGGACTCTTTCCCTCTTGGTCCGTCCGCCCCCTGTGACGCTCTGTATCCTTCCGCGTCTCGCTGTCTCTCTCCCCGGCTCCCCCACCTGTCCCAGTCCTCGCACCTCGCAGCCCTGCCCCCCGAAACATCTACTGGCCGGCCCCCCTCTGACCCGTGCGCCCCTTCCCTCGGTGACAGAGAATGGCCAGAGCCTGGCGTGTGAAGGCCTCAATGCCACCATGCACTGTGGCTCCGGAGAGGTCATCCAGGTCCAGGATGCCGTCTACGGGCGCCAGACCCCTCACTACTGCACCCAGGATGCCTGGCGGCCCTCGGACCCGGAGGAGGACTGCAGCTGGGTCAGCGTCAGGGACGAGGTGGCAGGTAGGGCACGTGGACAGCTCTAACAATGTCCAGACGTGTGGGGTCACTGGCCGGGGCAGCAGGGAGCTGTGGCTGACATCCAGCCCAGCGCCTGGGTCAGGGACGCTTCTGTTCCCCTATCCCTTGTGCGCACAGGAAACACCAACACACTAGATGTAAAGTTTTGAATTTTTAAATATTTAACACGTACAGACAAGAATAAAAACATACTAGGATGGACTCCCTGAGCCACTACTCCCCTTTGTCAGATCTTAACATTTGCTCAAGATTACCTTGTTTAAAAAGTGTGTGTGTGTGGGGTCCAGATGTGGTGGTACATACCTGTGGTCCCAACATTCAGGAGGCTGAGGCAGGAGGAGTGCTGTGAGTTCAAGGTCAGTTTAAACTACATAGCAAGACCCTGTCTCTAAAAAAAAAAAAAAAAGGACACGTGGCTGGGCATGGTGGTGCACTCCTGTAACCCTAGCTACTCAGAAGGCTGAAGGAAAGAGTCACAAATTTAAAGGCAGCCTGGGCAACTGAGTGAGACTTTGTCTAAAAATTCAAAAACTCAGGAGGGTTGGGGGTATAGCCCAGCAGTAGGTCACTTGCCTACCACGTGCTCAGTCCTCAGTACCGCAGAACAGAACAAAACAAAACAGAAACAAAGAAACAAAGATTGAAAGCAAAAATCCAAACACAGTACAAGTCTCCTGCATGGCACTTCCTCAGGCTGATGCGTTCCTGTCCGGAGTCTGGTGTTTATTCATCGCTGTTAATGGCTCCTGTAGCTCCCTATTCCCCGCCCTCTCTCTCTTCCCTTAAACAGCCTGCGGCAGGTTGCCTGTGCAGGCTTTACTGTGTAGGCGGACGGCACCGCTCTGCGTCACTGGGCGGTGGATTTTTCTTTTTCATTGTACTGTCGTATCTTGCTCAACCTTGTTTCCGAGACGTGCAGTCCACCTGGACCGTGCGTTGCTCTACCACGCGGGTTCACCTGTTGCAGCAGAGAGGAACCTCTCCCTCTGGCGGTTCTCATTTCCGTCCCTGCGGGAGTCTCCCTTGGACTTTGTTTTTTTAAATCAGAGGAAATCACTTCCTCAAGGACAAGGGCTCAGGCTCAGGAATTCTAGGGGCTCCGCTCCCCCAAGAAGTCAAGTCCTCAGAGATCCCATCCATCCTCCAGGACCCCAACGGGCTCTCCCTGGTCTCCTGCGGTGACCACTGTCCATTCTGCAGGGTCCCGGGAAGGCAGGTGGTCTCTGCGTCTCAGCTCGGGGGACACAGCCAAGGACGCCCAGCTGGGAGCCCTGGGCCTTGCTGTGTGCCTCCCCAACCGAGCCCCTGCCACTACCCCTAGGCGCTTTCATCACCAGGGCCTCGCTCCCCTGGGGCAGGGTGGGGGCAGGAAAGGTTGGAATCAGCTCGTGGGACCTCTGTGAGCTGCTCCAGGCCTCTAAGAAGCAGGGCCCTGCTTAGGAGCCTCCTTCACCGAGGAGGCTGGGGCCTCTATGTTCAGAAATAGGGCAGAGAGACAGGGCAGCTGCACTCACTGAGGAGGCCGAGGAGAAGACCTGGGAGAGCCCCTGAAGTCTGAGCGCCCTGATCACTTGCTGAGGGTCACCCATTCGTTCAACTGGCCAGGAAACACTTAGTGTGGGTCCCTCGTTCGTCGAGTCGGCCCGTGAACATTGAGTGAGCACCAGTGCTGCGCTAGCCACCATGCTGCTCTGTGGTGCGGGCGCGGATCTGTCTGTTTTTCAAAGAGCGCAAAGTCCAGTGGGGACACGGAGCTGTCTGCTCCGCGATTACCGACCCGTGTGATAAACGCTGAGCGGGGAAGGGAGCCAAAGGTGCCGTGAGTGACTCACGCAAGCTCCTTCTTCATGTGCCACGGGCCGCGTACTGCTTTGTGTGCTGGAGACGCAGCAGTGAGCAGATTTAAATCCTCCCGCACCCCTTTGCAGACTGTAGAGCGGAGCTGTGGATGTGCGTGGAAGGAGCACAGAAATCGTGCCAGGGCTGGGGTGGCAGAATGGAGGCCTAGGACATGCCAGGCCCTGGGTTCCGTCCCCATTCACACACACGTGTGCACACACACACACACACACACACACACGCATACATGCACGCACAGGCCCAATGCAAAGAAACAAACAATCTCACAAATGTTTTGAGCTGGCACCTGGGAACTTGTTAGAAACGCAAAGGCCTGGGCCTCACACAGACCCACAAGTCCAGAGTGGGGAGCGGAAGGTCTGGAATCCGCATCTTCACAAGCCCTCTGGGGACTCTGGCACTTGCTGAGGTTTGAGGCCCAGCGTGCCAGCCCCTGAGCTGTGACGGGCAGGAGTCCTACCCTGCCGTCCTGTGATGCCCAGCTCAGCGCCTAGCCTTCAGCATTTGCCCACAGGTGCTGCTGGGCGGGTGCGGGTTGACGCATATGCTCTAACTCATCTCCACGACCCTCTGCTGAGCGCTGTCCTTGTGTCTCACACGCTGTTCCTGCTTCCGTGGGGACCTGGGGGCTTCCCAGGCCAGTGCCAGGGGCTGCAGGCTTGCCAGGTGGCAGCAGACGGGACCTACTTTGGAGACCTGTGTCCCAGCCGGGGCAGCTACCTGTGGGTGCAGTACCAGTGCCGGGAAGGTGAGTCTGGGGCCTGGGAACTTCCTTATCTCCATATCTGTCCAGTTTTCCCCAGGAAGGAAGAGGTGGCCGCCAAGTCCCTAAGCCCCACATGGTCTTTGCCCCAGGGCCCTTCACATCAAATGCAGAAAAGACAAAAGCAAGGCTGCTCAACTGGGTGGAGCCAAAAGACCTCCCACTTTTAAAATTACAAATCTTGAAAGCCATAAAAATAACCTACGTTATCACAATTTATACAAGTTTTATAAAATGAAAAAAAGACTCTTCAATTTGGTAATCTTACTCCCCATAAGGAAACATAATTATGTAGAAGAAATTCTTCCTTGCATTGTGAAACGCGGGCATAGATGTGCTCTACATGAACGTATATATGTATAGTTTTATAAAAATATGACCATGTGAAAGGGATTAGTCTACAACTTGCTTCCTTTTCCCTAGTAATATGTCCCCAACATCTCTCCAAGTCGCTACCTTGTTCTTTTTTTTTTTTTTTTTTTTTTTTTT
>NW_004955522.1:3925439-3953955 GCF_000276665.1 Chinchilla lanigera | reverse complement strand
ACAGGCGTGCACCACCACGCCCGGTTACTACCTTATTTTTTTGGTGACCGCTTTGTATTCTGTCATCAGATTATGTCCAAGCCCCCTAGCACCTGCCACCTCAGTTGCTTCGGTGGCCCTTCCCCTCTGCGTCGATCCTCCACCCTTGTGCATCTTAGATCGCACTGGCGGTGATGCTGAGAGATCGCTAATTGCCAGAGTGCAGGGTCCGCGCACTTTAAATGTTAATGGACACCGCGAATTCGCCTCCAGAGTGGTAGCCTTACTGTTAGTTCAAGCCAGGATGAGTGTGCAGATTTGCCCGCAGGCTGGGAAACCACGCCTTGCCGTTGTCGGACAAATTACTCACAACGGCAACTTCTGCTGAGGCCAGAGGGACAGAGAGCTCTGAAGGGAAGAGACGCATGGGGGTGCTGAGGCTCCCCAGGGACAGCCAGGACAGCAGAGCCCAGAGCGTAGAGGAGGGAGGGGCCTGGGGGTGCAGGAGCAGGCAGGGCTGCGGGGCAGAAAGGGCCCGGGTTACCAGTGGCGACAGCTGCGCATACGTGGCAGGGGTGACGCACGAGGGAGCCGTCTCCACTGGGTCTCCAGGCCACGCGTCTGCCAGCGATCCCAGGAGGTGGTTTTGCTAGCGGACAAAGGGCCCCCGCGGAGATGGGCCACCGCGTTGCTGTCACCTGACGAATGTGTGGTCTGCAGGGCCGTGTTTAGTCCCGCAGCCTTGGAAACCAGGTTTTCTGCTCCTACCCTCATTTCGGATATCCTGGGCCCTGGGAACCGGGTGTCCTGGTCACAATCAGTTTCTTTTCTTTCTCTCTTTTTTTGGTCTTTTTGAGACAGAGTCTCGCTATGAAGTCCAGGCTGGCCTTGAGCTCACTTTGTAGCCCAGGCTGGTCTCGAACTCGCAACGATCCTCCTGCCTCAGCCTCCCAAGTGCTGGGATTACAGACTTGCACCACCACGCCCGGCACAATCAGTTTCTGATGTGCACCGGAGGGACTTTATCTAGCACCTGGCAACTATGTCCAGGCCTCGGTGGCATCCGAGCGCCCTCGGGTGGCTGAGGGTGGGGGGTGCGCATTCCCCTGGCCCCACCCTCCCGCCAACCTTTGAAGTCTAAGCTTGTCAAGTTGAATGTGTGCTAAGTGACAGCGATGCATCTGCCACCCCAGCCAAGCAGATTTTCTTACAGGCGTCCCCCCAGCTGTCTTTTTAAACCTTGTAGAACGCATTTTGACAGTCAATAGGCTCCTGGTTAACTAGATTAGGGTGCATTAGGGAGAGGTTGAAAAGAATAAGACAGCTGTCTGGAGTTGTGTGGAGCAGTCTCCGAGTTACCATCCTACACGAACACACACAAGGTGCCGGACGCAGCCTGCGCCAGTTGTGTACATCAAAACACACGTGTGTGCTGTGTGCATGGCTGTCTGCGAGGGGCGCCCGGGTACTGGTAGCAATGGCTGCCTCTAGGCAGCCGCACTGGGGCTGAGAGATGAGCTGCAGGCAGGCTTGCTTTTCTGATCCTACTCTCTAAACATGTCCACTTCTGTATCTCAGTTTTGTATGGCCTATGAATGAAAACAAAATTCCAAGGGGCTGGGGATTTAGTTCAGCGGCACAGCGCCTGCCTGGCAAGCGTGAGGCTGTGAGTTCAATTCCCAGTATCAAAAAAAAAAAAAAGAAAAAAGAGAAAATTCCAAAGAACTTTCAAAAGTAAAAATAAAATTAAGCCAAGCATGGTGATGCATGCCTCTTATTCTAGCACTTGGGAGGCTGAGGCAGGAGGATCATAGTGAGTTTGAGCCTGGGCTGCATAGTGAGTTCAAGACAAGCCTGGACAAAATAGTAAGATCCTGTCTCAAAAACAGCAATGACAACAATAACAGAAATAAAATTGAAAAAAAAATCCTTTAAATCCACCTACCAGACGGTGGTCAGGGGGGTGGAGGAGAGTGAGTTTGAAGCAGAAATGCACCACTTTGTGTTGCAAAGGCACACAGCACCTTGTGTTTGGATCTCAGGCCTACGGCTGCTGGTGTCCAACGAAAGCTTCACCTTTGACAATGTCACCATCTCTCTGACGTGGCTGCTTTCTCCCTATGTTGGAAACCTGTCCTGCATCCTTAATATGGGAGATGGCCACACCCTTGATCCCTACTACCCCTCCAGGTAAGTGGAGTCTCTGAACCTTACATCAGGTTGTATCCGTCAGTTTTGCTGCATAACAAACCATCCCACAATGTAGTGGCTTAAATAATATTTCTTATTTCTCACAGTTTAGGGGAGTGTGAGTGGCTTTTCCTGTGTGGGAAGACTCTGCTGGTGTGGGCTGGCCATAGAAGACCACACTGAGTCCCATGCCCAGTGGTCTGCTGGATGGCAGTGTGGGGCATGTGCCCTTTCTACCCACGGCTGGCCAGGGGCAGAGGGTTCCTAGCAGTGAGATCAAGATACTGTTATTAATCAGGGTTAGCTTCTTCTCATCACAGTGAGGGAGTAACTCTGCATCCTGGCAGGCACGAGGTACAGGGCCAGCAGGCCACCTGTGCAGTGTGGTGCTGTCACCTGAGCCCCGGGGCCTGAGCTTCAATGCCAGACAGTCCTGTTTGCATCACCATCTGCCACCGCCTAGCTGTGTGCCTCGGGCAATGCTGCTGTACCTCTCTGAGCTCAACTGCTTTGTCTGTAAAAACAAGAGAATAATTGCCCAGCTCATGATACCAAACAGATACCAAACAGCTCATGATACCTGCCCCAGCTGCTGCTGTGGGACCGAGACCCTGCGGCAGCCCCTGGCCTGGCTGGGTTTCTGTGTCCTCCTCTGTCACTGACACTGGTGGCTGCCCTGACAGTTTTCAGTTTCATGGAGTAGAATGTGATGACGCTTTGGAGGGGAGTATCAAGTGATCCAAATGCACGTGACACTTTCTGTGGGACTTTTGTTTGCTACCATTTTACTGCGACATCAGTGGGTGCTAAGTCACACAACACACACACACACACAAGCACACACCATTTTATTCTACTTGAGTTGGGCATAATCAAAATTGTGCAGGTGGCTGGGGATTTAGCTCAGCAGCACAGCGCTTGCCTGGCAAGCACGAGGTCGTGAGTTCGATTCCCAGTACTGGGAAAAAAAAAAAAAAAAGAAAGAAATTGACTGTAGCCTAAGACCTTTCATTACCAGAGGGCTTTACACTGATAAATAAACCATGCTTTAAAATGGAAGCTGCTGGGAAGAAAAGCTAAATATGTCCATTCTAGATGGGCTACGTGTCATATTACACTCTGGAATTTTCTATGTGATTAAACTCGGAAAGAAACAATCAGCGACGCTTTACACTTGCTTACATTTGCTATTTCTGCATGTTTGCCCTGAGCAAAAGCCACTACTGTTTGTTTTTCTCTTTTAAAAGATAGTGCACATCCTCCACCATCTCCCACCCCAGTCATCCAGTTTCTACTTTAAAGGTTCGTTGGACCTTGAAGCCATGCACCTGGCTTCTTGGTCACTTTGCTGGACCTTGGGAGCTGTGTTCCCGCTGCTTCCTTACCGGCGCTGGCAGCCCCCGCACTCCAGCTACAATGTAGGGAATGACTTCTGAGTACATGGAAGCAAGTATCGCGGTGCTTTTCGTGTGTGTACAGACTCCTATTTCTGCTTAACTCCTTGTTGGTCAAAGGGCTAGAGATTTTAAAATTGACACTCCTGCTGGGTGTGGGGGTACACGCCTGTAATCCTGCACTCAGGAGGCTGAGGCAGGAGGATCGCTGTGGCCAGCCTGGGCTACACAGTAAGTTCAAGGCCAACCTGAACTGCATAGCAAGGGTCTCAAAACAAACAAACAAACAAAAAAAATCCATTGTCAGTACATCCGTGAGCTGAGGAGCAGACTCCAAGCTCAAGAGCATCCTGATCCAAGTCAGAGGATTCTCGCCTTGCATTCATTCTCTTTGCCCGCTGTGCATTTGCGCAGTGGGCTGCCTTGTTTTTCTGTTGGAAAAGGAACCTCTGGGACAATTTGAGTAACTAGGCGCCACCTACTGGTAGATCTGGGAATGGACCTCGTTTTCTGTCCAGCGCAGCCTGGGGCGCGGCTGTCCCGGAGGTCAGGACTTGGGACGCCCTTCTGCCCTCCAGCTGTCACAGCGCAGCGCAAGCCTTAGAGCGACCTAGGCGCTCACAAGCTGCTGGGAGGCACAAAGGAGGGAGATGGAGGGTGACATCAGAATGGACTCCCAGGCCGAAGTCCTGTGGGAGGGGCAGAGGGAGGGACCACAATTACAAGGCAGGAGCAGCGGATGCAGCGGAAAGCAGGACAGCTGGCGTGCTGGAGCTGCGGAGTAAGATGGAGGAGAGAGAAGGCAAAGCGGGATTCACAGAAGGCAAAGCGGGATTCACAGCAGCCGAGGCCGTGGCGGAGGCCGCCGCGGGGGGCACAGGACCTTGCATGGTCTTGGCTGCAGTGTCCCGGGAGGAGGGTCACCTTGCGTGAGGCAGCGCCCGGCAACTAAGGGGCTTCCTGCGGACGCGGAACGCGCGCCTTGGTCTGGGAGGGTGGCGTCTGGTATCGCATCACACTGCAGCATCCACTACCAACGAGAAAGGGAGAAGTTTTAGGCCTGGGAATTGTGCGATCCGTATAGCTAAGTATGACCAGTGTTGCTAGTACTCACGGAATAATTTTAAGGAGGATACAAGGCTATAAGGAAGAAAACAACTAGCAGAGCTGATTCTTAAAAATGGACAGTTCTGCCGGGTGTGGTGTAATCCCAGCACTCGGGGGGAGGCTGAGGCAGGAGGATCGCTGTGTGTTTGAGGCCAGCCTGAATTGCATAGTGAAGCCCTATCTTAAAAAAAAAAAAAAAAAAAGGATAGTCCTTACTATTGTATTGTTACCTAAAAGTGTAGAGAGCTTTTTCCTTAGTAGGTGAGGTGGCACACAGTGGTACCCTGTTGCACAGAAAGCAACAATGTTTGGGTTTATTATACACTGGGTACTTTTTGGTCTTTTTCTCCTTTAAACCTTTAAACAATCCAGCTGAGTCCGGTCTGCCCTCATTCTGCGGACCAGTGAGTGGAGGCTCCGGAGCCGAGCTGAGGCCGTGTGGGTAACTGGTGGCCCTAGGACGGCACACTGTGGGTCGCCCACCGTTTCCCTCTACCACGGTACCCGACTTGTCAGACGGCTTTGCCCACCAACCTGGCTGACGCCTTGTCAGTGGCACAGCCAAATGACACAGACTGCGATGTCTGACAGTCGGAAACAGTGAGCAAAGAGCATGTGAGCTTTCTTTTTTTTTGTTTGTTTTTTTTTTTTTGTTTTTTGGGAGAAAGTTTCACTATGTAGCCCAGGCTGGCCTTGAGCTCACAGCAATCCTCCTGCCTCAGCCTCCTGAGTGCTGGGATTACAGGCCTGCACCACCATGCCTGGCCAGAAATGTGAGCTTTCTTCTCCACTTTCATCTCAAAGAAAAGCCGCATCCCATTAAAGGCAAATATCCCAGCAGTGAAGACAAACCAGGGAGTGATGGAGTTTTTGACTAATTTTTCAACTTCATTGAAGTATAATGTATGTACAGAAAAATGCATAAAGAGAAACAGCTTGATTCATTTTTATGCACTGAACACGCACATGCATCCAATACCCCAATCAAGAAACAAACATGCTGGCCAAGAAATAAAGAAAGAAAGATAGAGGAAAGAAGAAAGAAAGAAAGAAAGAAAGAAAGAAAGAAAGAAAGAAAGAAAGAAAGAGAGAGAAAGAGGAGAGAGAGAGAGAGAGAGAGAGAGAGAGAGAGAGAGAGAGAGAGAAAATATACATACAAACATACCCAACTTCCCCGAAACCCCTCTCAGTCTCCTAACCTCCCACCACATGGATACGCACTATCCTAATTTCCTAGCATCACAGGCACCTGTGACCTGTGTTTGTGCCTTATGCAAATGGCATCATAAAGTATATATGCTTTGTGCCAGGCTTCTACTCCACATTACTTTGGGGACTTATGGATACTGTGTGTAATTATGATTTATTTTTCTCACTGCTGCATAACATTCCAGTTTGTGAATGAACATCAATTTACTTATCCATACTAGTGTCAATGAGACCATTAATCATGACTGGTCAGCTTCACAGGATTAAGAAAAGCCTGGTAGAGGAGCAAAACACACCCTGGGTGTGTCTATGGGGTCGTGTAGGTGTGGCGTTGGGGACTGTGTGTAGTCCGTAGCCTCTTCCTCTCTGGCACTGTTGCCCTGATCTGCTTCCTGCCACCATGAACCAAGCAGCTTTGCTCCCCCACACCCTTCCACCATGATGTTCCTGCCATGGAGCCAGCTTACCATGGACTGAATCTTCTGAAACCGTGAACTAAACCAAATCTCTCCTCCTTTAAGTTGCAGATGTCAGGTGCTGTGTCTCAGCAAGGGGAAAGCTGACTAATACAGTTGATAAGCATTTGGATAGTGTCTTATTTTTGGCTACAACAAACTGTGCTGCCACAAACATTCTAGTATGTCTTGGTACATAAATGTATATGTTCCTATCAGATGTATATGTAAGACAGAGATTTCTGGGTGTCTTAGTTACTTTTTTCATTGCTGAGATAAAATACCTGATGCCCAAAGTTAAGGGAGGAAAGGTTTATTTATCTCACTGTTTGCAGAGGTTTGAGACCATAATCAGCTGGCTCAGGGTGGCACATGGCAAAGGGGCAACAGTTCACGGCAGCAAAAGACAGCAAAAGCAACAAGGGGGGCAGGGACAGTCCTCATTCAGTCCCTTATATTGTAGGCAGGCTACCCGCCCTAGGACAGGTGTAGCAGTCACACCCTTAATCCCAGTATTGGATTCTGTAGATTCAGCCGCCTCTGAAAAGCCTACCCCCCATGACTGCATGAGGCTTTGGGGGGAAATCCAGATATAAACCATAACACTGGGTCATGAATTCATAGTGTGATTTTTAAAGTTGTATCTACCTCTTCATATTCTGAGCACCTCTCCCTTGTCCTGGCAGCCGTTTCTAAAACCACTTTGCTGGCCAGGGATGTGACTCAGCAGCACAAGCGCCTGCCTGGCAAGTGCAAGGTCCTGAGTTCGATTCCTGGTACCCCCCCCCCCGGCAAAAAAATGCACTAAAACCACTTTTCAGGCCCATCCTTTGGGTGAGATCTCAGGGAGAGAAATCAGGAAAGATTCATTTCTCTGCCTTGTAGTCCTGGGCAATTTTGGTTGACATCAGAATTTGAGAATGAAACAAACTGTTTCTTCCAGAGACATCACTGAAAGACACACTGGCTTTTACTATTCAAAATATTCTTTTATTTCCATAGAGAGTTACCATTTTCTTGTTCTTAAATTTGCATTTTTGACATTGTTTAAATGTTTGTTGCTATGCCTTGCATCCTTTTATTTTAATCTAGCTATGTCGTTATCCTTAAAGTGGATTTCTCAAAGGCAGTATACAGTTGAGTCTTGGTTAAGATTAAGTTGACATAATCATTGATGAGTTTAGACATAAACAATTAATATAAGGCCAGATGTGGGGGCACAAGTCTATAATCTGAGCACTTGGGAGGTTGAGGCATGAGAAATGCTGTAGTTCTAGATCAGCTTGGGCTATAAAGTGAGTTCAAGACCAACCTGAACTGCATAGTGAAACCCTGTCTCAAAAAGACAAAAAAAATGAATGTAATGGCTAATATAGATTATTTTTATTCTTTTTGTTTGCTCCCTCTGTTAGCTTTTCTTCTGCTCCCCTCTCCTCACTTGTTTTGGGTTATTTGAACATTTTTAGCATTTCATCCTAACTTATCCATTGGCTTTTGGCTAGCTTTGCATTACTCTGTAGTGGTTGCTCAGGGTTTAGAATATTCATATATACCTACTCTTTCACAACTTACACAGTTTACTTTTTCCCACTTCAGGTAAAATAATAAAGCTTTACCAACATATAGGCCCTTCTGTCCACCCCTCCTTTATAATTTTTATCTGTTTGTATTCTGCAAATGCTTCTCAATAGCCATGTGCTTCAAAGAATTTGTGAGAGAAAAATAGTCTAAACATTTACCCAGATATTTACCGTTTCTGGTGCTCTTTCTTCATTGCTGAAGTTCCAGATACCTCTGCTATTACTTCCTTTCATATGAAAAACTTCCATTAGTTTTATTCCCCCCCCCATATATTTTCTAGCAACAAATTGTCTTAGTTATCCTGAGAATATCTTTTTTTTTTTTTTTTTCCTAAGAATATCTCACTTTTGCCTTAATTCCTAGAAGATATTTTCTGGTGGATCTAGAATTCTGTGTTGACAGTTCTATTCTTTCAGTTGTTTAAGAATGTTGTTTCACTGCTTCCAACCTGCATGGCTTCTTATGGGAAATCTAAAGTCATTCAAATTACTGTAACCTATCTTTTTTTAGGGATGAGGAGTATCTGGCGACTTTCAAGGTTTTTTTCCCCTTACTTTGTGTTTTCAGCAGTTTGATTATTATACAGTTTCTTTAATTTTTTTCCTTGTTTTGGGTTCACTGAACTTCTTAAATCTGTAAATGTATCTTTTATCAAGCTTGGAAAATTTCCTCCCATTTGAAGAAATGTTCAAATCACATTTTCCTACCCAAATCTTTTGTCCCTCTTTGGGGCTCCAATGACAGAAAGAATAGATCTTTTGATTTTTTTTTTTCCTGTACAGTTAACTGACACCCTTTATCATTTAAAAATTTTTTTCTGTCGTGTAGGTAGGATTTTTTTTTTTTTTTGGTTTATCTTCAGATTCACTGACTTTTCCCTATTTCGTCTCTATTCTGATGTTGAACCCATCTACTTAAATTTTTATTTCAGTTATTCTGTTTTTCATTTCTAAAAATTCCCTCTGGATCTTTTTTATAGTTTCTGTTTATCTGATGAAAATGCCTGTCTTATCACTCATTTTGTAAGGGTTTTCCTTTATCTCATTGTAATAGATAGGGTTCTATAGAAAAATAGAATCAATATAAAATATGTGTATATTTATACCAACGGACTCATTAGATAGGCTTACATGCTCAGAGGCAAGAGAATCTCAACGGCCACTGCAGGATCAGAGGTGGAAGAAACCATAATAGCTGTCTGCCCTGGAGAGCCAGACGATCCAGTAGCAATGGAAGGTTGAAGACCTAGAAGAGCCACTGGTGGGAGTCTGTGTCAGAAGGCTGAAGAATCTATGTTGGAATACCAAAGAGTTTGCACTAAAAAGCTGAAGGAGCTGCAGACCATTGTGCAAAGGCAATGCCAGGAGCAGAGCTCCTCCAAACAAGGAAAACACTTCCTTCCTCTTTCCTTTTTCATTCTGTCAAAGCTACAAGCCTGTTGGCTGGTGTCACCCTTATCTGGGGTAGGCTGTCCCTCCTTAGTTTGCTGGTCTACCTGTCAATCATCCACAGACACATCCCAGAATTACAACTCTCCTGGGAAGTTTCTCAATCAAGTTGACAGTATCTTATAACAATTACTTTACAGTCTTCTGATGATGATGTCAACATCTCATCATCTCAGGGCTGACCATCTATTTGTACGTGTTCCCTTGAAATCTGATCACTCTTTCCTGGTGTCAGTGTGTCAAGTAATTTCAGACTGTATTCTCAGTGATTTTTTTTTTTTTTTTTTTTTTGGTCTTTGTGAGACAGGGTCTCACTACGCAGTTCAGGCTGGCCTTCAGTTCACTATGTAGCCCAGGCTGATCCCGAGCTCACAGCAATCCTACTTGCCTCAACCTCCTGAATGCTGGGATTACAGATGTGTGCCAACATGCCCAGCATTCTCAGTGATTTTAATAGTATGTTCTAAGATTCTAGGTCTGATTTTTAAACATATTTGCATGAACGGGTGGCAAGCCAGGTAGGTTCAAAGGAGACGTCTGACTTGCCTTCCATGTCAGATTGGTTTTCAGAGCAGATATCACCACCTATGCAACACTTGGGCTGTGGCCCAGGTTCACAAAGCTCGGGCGCTGTAGCTCAGCCCCTGAAGCCTGAGCTGTTCCTGTGGGTCTGTGCTGCATGTATGTGCTCGGGGAGGAGCTCGTGGTTTGCACTGATTCACAGAGAATCTCCTAGTCTACAGCATTCTTCTCTGCATTTTCCAACAAGAGTCCCTCTTTCTCCCTTCACTAGACAGAATGATGTGCTCTCTCTTGAGTATGGAGGTGTCTGCATCACCCTCTCCTCCAGCGCATCTCTGGGAGAAGGGAAAGCCTGGGTCAGGCCAGGAGAGGAACGAGAGAAACGAAGCCAAACTGGAGCCTTCCCCTGTCCTCTCAGGCTCCTGGGTCCCATTGTGTGCCTGCACAGATGGGTTTTCTCCTGGTGTTTTTACTATCTTTACCCACTGAACATATCATGATTTAGGCTACCCTTGGGTCAAAGCTAAGAAATAAAGGAGATTATAAAACAAAATAAGCCGGGCGTGGTGGCGCATACCTGTAATCCCAACACTCGGGAGGCTGAGGCAGGAGGATCATTGTGAGTTTGAGACCAGCCTGGGAAAGTGAGCTCAAGGCTGGCCTGAACTGCACAGCGAGACCCTGTCTCAAAAAGACATAAAAAAAAAAAAAAGCTGGGTGTGGTGGTGCACACTTGTAATGCCAGCGCTGGGAAGGCTGAGGCAGGAGGATCACCATGAATTTAAGGCCAGCCTGGAATACATAGTGAGACCCTGTCTCAAAAAAACAAAAAAAAGTTTTTTTTTAAACTTTGGTATGTCTAGTACCTGATTCCATCTTACAGATGAGCAGGAAGGCCCAGAGGACTTTCTACCCCTTTTCTGCCCTGAGACATTGCAGCAGAAGCTCTCCTAGTGCTGAGAGCCAGGCACGGGCAGGCAGCCTCTTCTCTTCATCTCTCACCTTTGCAGAGTAGAGGAGGCGTGAATGCTTGTGTGAATGGGTGTGTGAACACGTGTCGGGGTCCCGGCGCTGCTAATGACTCTGCCTGTGGCGGCAGCTTGTCCAGCACCGTGAGCCACCAGTTCACGTCCCCGGGAGAGTTCTCCGTGTTTGCTGAGTGCACAACCAGCGAGTGGCACGTGACAGCTCAGCAGCAAGTGACTGTGCAAGACTCAACGGAGAGGCTGCGTGTCACTGGGTGCCCCAGCCTGTCCGGCTCAGGAGCTGGCCTTCTCTGCAGGGCTGTCTTCGGGGACCCTCTGTGGATCCAGGTGGAGCTCAATGCAGGTGAGTCTGCAGAAGCCAGCAAGTGGAGGCAAACTGTGGAATCCTTGATGTCCTAAAATCTATCCAGCTAACGTCCAAGATTTAATAATAACACTGATCATGTATGGAGTTAGTTATTTTTGGTTTCCTTTCATTTGAGACAAAGGCTCACTATGTAGTTCAGGCTGGCCTCCAACTCAGTATGTAGCCCAGGCTGGCCTGAACTCATGGTGATCATCCCGCCTCAGCCTCCCAAGCTCTGAGATGACAGGTGAGCATCACCTCCCTCAGCCCCAGTTGGTTTCTTATCTATCATTACTTTAGCACCTCTGTGTGCCACACACTATCCTAAGTGCACTTCCCATGCTGGCCCACTCCGTACATGCTAGCGCTGTCTCCATGTTATTGATAAAGAAATGGTGGCTCGGAAAGGTCCAGAAGCATCCCCTAAGTCACAAGGCCAGTAAGCCGATGGCAGTTCCCACACTTCCCAGCCCTACTTTGGATGCTCATAGTCCGATCTCAAGAACTTCCGCACTACTTCCTGTTGGGGGAATGTGAACAGGGTGAGGTAGGATCTGGGGGACATACACCAGCTTGGTACAGCCATGTTGCCCTCAGTCAGGGCTACTGTTCAGCTGTACACACTGGTTCTGCCATACCAGTGGTCATGGCTAGGGTCTATTCTGATTGGTCACAGTGTCATTTCTAATTGGTCACAGAGGCATTCTGATCGGTTATTGTATCTGTTTTGATTGGCCAGTGTGTCTATTCTGATTGGTCATGGCATCCATACTAATTTGTCATAGAATTCATTTTGATTGGCTGCAGTGTCCATCTGGTCCCTCAGAGATCCGTTCTAATTGGTTGGTGCTCTCTCAGTTTCAGGTGCTATTTTAAATATCACCCCTCCTCCTGATAGAGAACCTTTAGTCTACGACACGACATTGGCCCAGGCGGCATCTTTTCAGGAGGCACAGGTCCAGTCTGAGCCTCGGTGGGGCCTGTTGATGTAACCAGGGCAGCTCAGGGTTGTGGAAGTGAGGACATGACGCAGTTGGCCCTCACTCACCCCCTGGAGTCCTGCTCTTGCACTAACATGATGGCATTAGAGTGGGCTTTGACACGGGCTCGTGGGAGTCCTCTCTGCTGCTGTGGGCTTGTTGGCGGAAGTTGGCTGAGACATGTACTTGGGAAAACTTCAAATAACCCTTCCTGCATTCACTCATTCTATGAATATAACTGAGCGCCAACTCTTTGCAAGGTGCAGGGCACGCAACAGTAAACGTGAAAGGTAGGGGTCCCTCTCTCCCGGGGCTTATGTTACCATTACCACCACCACCAGTCATTATCAAATAAAACAGCAGCTTGGCCTCTGTAGGAAAGAATCCTAACCTGTTGGTGTAACTCAGGCTCAGAGGTAACCACAGTGTCAGCATCCCATTAGGACACCCGTCCGCAGACTGTAAGTGAGCCTCCCCCATGGAGCCCAGGCGGACTTCCTCGCGGGCAGGTGCAGGCAGTCAGCGGGGGAGGCGGAAGGAAATGCCCAGCTCCTGCCCAGAACAACCCGGCGGCTGCTGTTCATGCGTACGAACCGGCCCACCTCTCACGGCCCTCTGCTTCCTCCGCGTCCTCCCACAAGGATATCACTATCAGCAAAAGGCTCCAGGGTTTTCTGTCAAAAACTTCTAGGTGCACCTATAAGCCCAGAACTCGAGGAGGCGGAGGCTGAGGCTGAGGATCACAAGTTCTAGCCCACCCTGGGCAATTTAGTGACTTAGTGAGACTCAGTCTCAAAATTAAAAAAAGAAAAAAGCAAAATAAAGGGCTAGGGATGCAGCTCTGTGCAAAGGGCCTGGGTTTAGTTCCAGTGTGGGAAACACACACACACGCACACACACACACACACACACACACACACACACACCAAAAGCTGCTAGGACCAAGGGGTTGACACATGCATAGTAGATGTAAATAAATAGAATATGTAAATGAGCAGAGAGGACACAAAGTGAGAAAATATCACTTCTCAACCCAGAACTCAGGGATTGTCAGTGTTAACCCAGGGGTGGTGATCTACCCTTCCACGTTTCTTTATATTTATATTGATGTCTATCTGACATCAGAACTTGAGTCTGAACCATCACAGAACAACCAGCTGCACGACTGTCACAATGTGCTTCAATGTTTCTTAGCCCATCTAGGGGCAGGGGTGATCTACGCTGTGCTCTTGGGTAACACAACCCTGCTTGAGTCTCCCACCCAGCGGGGCTCGCCGCCCTACAACCTGACCCTGGATGGAGACACCCAGCACCTGCTGGGCCCTGGGCGGCACCTCCTGGAGATCCGTGCCCAAAGTGACAGCTCCGCCTCCGCGCTGTCCCGGGACCTCACAGTGCAGCTCGTGGAGCTGCTGTCGGGGCTGCAGGCCTCCTGGGCTTCCACCCGCGTGGAGCGTGGACAGGACCTGCTGCTCAACGTCTCCGTGGCTCACGGCACTCTGGAGAGGCTGACCTTTGAGGTGACCGGTCTCAATGCCAACTTCTCCCAAGAAGAAGAGAGCTTCGGGGAGCCATCTGGGACTTACCGGGTGGCAGTTCCCGTCGAAGGTACTTGGGGTTTATAGCTGCCCTTGCAAACCTCCCTCCTCTTCCCTTTCTGATTGGTGCCCTGGGTCCCGCCAGGGTGCCCTGGGTCTCCACGTAGGGTCACCAAGCCGCAGGGCTTCTCAGCTGCGGCACTTTTGACGTGTGGTGCTGGACACCCTTGGTCACAGTCAGCGACTGTCCTGTGCGTTGCATGGTACTCAGCCTCATCGCTGGCTTCTAGCGGCAGATGCTGGTATTACCAGTGCCCCGGGTCACAACGGCCAGAAATGTCTCCAGACACTGCCAAAGGTTCCCTGAAACACAGCCATACTTCCACTAACCTCTGCAAAGGAGCGTTGTATTCAGATCTCCTCCAACATCCCCAGGGGAAGGTATGGTATGGGAAGCTACAGTGCAGTCCCTGGGTGGGCGGGATCGGCAAAACTGGAAGGTGGGGAGAGAGGGCAGGGAGAGGGAGAGCTGGGGTGGTGCTGGCTGAGGACAGGTGGGCGGGCTCCACAGGGGAGGGCAGCACACATCTGCATTCAGTCCGGAGGGAGCTGGCTGCCCTGGAGGGCGGGGCGAGGAGCTCAGTGGACCGGAAGTGGTGAGTCCCCGCGCCCCCAGGAGCCTCCCTGCGCCCCCAGGAGCCTCCCTGCGGCTCCCGCTGATCTCAGAGCTGTGCCGGGAATGGGGTGATACTCAGCCAGGGGCCAGGCAAGAGACAGCGCAGGGACGCTAAGCTGGAGAAAACCACTGGAACTTTGCCAACTACCAAAGGTCCGGCTTGGAGCTGCAGAATCCAATTTGCAGGAGCTGGAACATAGCACGGAGGCTGTGACCCACCCAGGCTCTGTCCCCGTGGCTCCCATGGAAGTTACCGGTGGGGGAAGCTTAGACCTTAGTGAGGGACAGAAGCGCTGCCTGTTCCGGGACTTTTGTCCTCACTCTCAGGCGAGTCACAGACTCCTTCTCCCCCTACAACCAGCACATTGGGCCCCTCTGGGGCAAGCGTGGGGAGGGGGAGGCAGGAATGGACGGGTCCAGGTTAGAGGCATTTGCTTGTGGAGGTGCCAGCCTGGGCACCTCTGGTAGGAGCTCCTAGGCCCCTGCTGCACCATGGCTCCCGGCCAGGGCAGTGCCTCCCATGGCACCTGCTCATCCTTCCACCTTCAGCTCCAGCCCTGGTTCCGTCCCATGAGCCATTTCTTTCCCTCCTGACATTGAGGTGACCATGTGCCACCCCCACAGTGCCCCCTGCTAGCTTCAGCCATGGCTTGGCACTTTCTGTCCACGAGTCTCCCCGACACCAAGGCTTTGAGGACAGGGATGCCACTTCTGCTGCCCCAGGACCTGCCCTGTGCCTGGTATACAGCAGGTGCTCACTGAATGGTGGGAGGGTGAAAGTTTCAGGTGCTGTATGGGCCGGGCCAGCCACGAGAGGACAGTTGTCATGACGACACCGTAACCACACCTTTTCCCTTTGCGCTGCAGGCACCTTTGTGGTCACCGTGCGGGTGAGCAACGCCTTCTCGAACCTGAGCTTGGAGCTGGGAAGCGTCACAGTCACAGGCAAGGCGTCCCTGCTGCCAGGGCCCGGGGCACTGCTCGGGGCCTCCCGCGGGCCCCCCACGCAGGGTAGCAAATGTGTACGGCATGCTGCACATAGTCAGAATTCTCGGACAGTGACCAAAAACGTTAGAAAAATGTTGCAGCCGTACTGAGCATGCATGGACTCCTTTTCTTGTCATTGTTCCCTACACATAGAGAATAACAACTGTTTACGTAGCATTTACATTATTTGGGTATCTTAAATAATCTAGAAATGATTTAAAGTATATCAATATGTAGATCTAAAATATATCAATAAGCTTAATGAATAATAAAAAAGTTGAGCTTTTGAGAGGCCCTGCATTCCATCCCTAGCACTGCAGAAAGAGAGAGAGAAAGGAAGGGAGGGAGAGAGAGAAGGAAGGAAGGGAGGGAAAGAGAGAGAGAGAGAGAGAAAGAAAGAAAGAAAGAAAGAAAGAAAGAAAGAAAGAAAGAAAGAAAGAAAGAAAGAAAGAAAGAAAGGTAAGTTATATTATATGCAAAATATTACTCCATTTTGTATGAGGGACTTCAGCAACTTGGATTTGGGTATCTATGAGTCTTTCTTTCTTGCTTGGTTGCTTGCTTTCTATTCTTGCAGTACTGGAGATTGAACCAAGGGTCTTCTCATTGAACTACACCCCAGCCCTTTTTTAAAATTAATTTTATTGAACATAGGGTCTTGCTAAATTCCTAAATTGTCCAACCTAGACTTGAAGTTGGGATCCTCCTGCCTCAGCCTGCCAGAGTGCTGGGGTGGGGGGTCCTGCAACCAATTCCCTGCAGATACCGAGGGACAACTAACTATACAGTAAAACATTCAACCACTGGCTGGGTGTGGTAGCACACACCTGTAATCCCAGCACTCAGGAGGCTGAGGCAGGAGGATCCCTGTGAGCTCGAGGCCAGCCTGGGCTACATAGTGAACTCCAGGCTAGCCTGAACTACATAGTGAGACCCTGACTCAAAAAAAAAACAAAAATCAACCACTGACCTGGAATTCGGAGGCAGGGGAGTTTGTACTCGTTATGATGTTCCGTGAGGCATGGAATAGAAGTCCAACCTAAGTGTCTTGAAGTTCAGAGCTTTCTTCAGTCACATAATAAGAAGCGAGGCAATAAGCAGCTCCAGGGTTGATTTAATGGGTTGGCAATGCCAGCAGGGACCCAGGATCGATCTGTCTCTGCCGTGTCACCCTGGAGCTTTGGCTTGGTCCATAGTCTTTGTCCCGTGTGGGTCAAGATGGCAGCTGCAGTTCCAGATGCCGCGTGTCAGCCGGGCACGCTGCCTTCTGTGCCCTGCTTCCTCGGGGCCAGTCTTTCCTTCTGGCCAGGGAAGGCTCTGTGCCCAGCCACAAGGGATGCTGGGAAGGCAGCTGTGCAGCTTTCCGGGCGCTATGGGCGAGGTGGGCCCTGGCTGCCCAGGGAAGGTGGATGCCGGAAGTTGACTGAGCCGCAGCGGCCATCGCAGGACTCCAAGTTCACCTGGAGTGTCTTTGCGGGGCTCTGAGCGGCGAGGGACGGGAAAGCAGCTCACACGGGCTTGACCTCAGCAGATCACAGAACGGAAAGTCCAGGGGACAGGTCTGCCCTAAGCACACGTGGGTCCATCACCAGCGTCTTCAGGAAGCAGAGCCTTTTCACCCCTGCTTCTACGTTGGCTTCCCCCGATTCTGTCTTCCCCAGTGGGGGCAAGGCAGCCCCAGGCTCTGCTCCTGGTCCCCAGAGGAGAGAGAGCAGCCTCACCGGGTACCTGCAGCACAGGTCCCGAGGCTCCTCGGGCTGATCCTGGTTCAGTTTGCATTCCCCGTGTTCGCTCCAGGCCAGCTGCCGAGACCAGGGGCACCTGGCACTCTGACTGGGCGGCCCAGGGTCACAGGCGCACCCAGAGCGTGGTGAAGGCTGAGCTCCACCCCAACCAGGGCAGAGAGGAGCGGGGAGGTGCTGTCCCAGGAGATGGACCAGAGCTCGGGGCGTGGATGCCTGCACGGGGAAGCGCCGTCACATGTCCCCTCTGCTGCCCACGGCCCTCCTTCCCATGGGTGGGATTTGAGGCCCAGAGAATTTAAGTAACTTTGCAGAAGTCCTGGCGGTAATTTGTGGTAGGAGCAGAGGCAGCAAATATTTCTCTGATTAGTGAACTGTGTTCCTTCTTAAAGTTGAGAGAGCCCTCTAGCTGGCATCTCAGCATTGCCTTATTTTGTTTTGAGACAGGGTCTCGCTATGCAGTTTAGGCTGGCCTTGAACTCACTTTGTAGCTTAGCCTAGCATCCTCCTGCCTCAGCCTCCTGAGTGCTGAGATTACGGACATGCATGTCCTACTCTTGCCTTGTATGATTTTACAAGCCTTCAAATTTATGTGAATGAGAATTCACTGAAGGCGTGGTTATGGTGTCGTCATGACAACTGTCCCCTCGTGGCTCGCTCGGTCCATGCAGCACCTGAAACTTTCACCTTCCCACCATTCAGTGAGCACCTGCTGTATCTTTTCTTTTTTTTTTTTTTTTTTTTTTTGGTTTTTCTCCGGTACCGGGAACCAAACTCAGGACCTTGCGCTTGCCAGGCAGGCACTTTTGCCGCTGAGCTAAATCCCCAGCCCTTGTATCTTTTCAAGTGTATCTCTTAAGATACCCAAATCATTAGAGCCTGGAAAACCCCATGGAAATCTTAAGTTCTATCTTATCACCAGCCTTTATTGCTAGACATTAATAATAACATTTTACTATCTCCAGAACATGTTAATTGAATGCATTTTTCCTGTTTTTTAAGTGTGGCACACTAGCTCTATATATATCCTTGTTTGTTTTGTTTTGTTTTTTTGAGACAAGGTCTCACTATGTAGCCCAGACTGGCCTCGAACTCACAGCAATCCTCCTGCCTCAGCCTCCCAAGTGCATATGCCACCATGCCTGGCTACTAGTGCTCTTGACAGAAGTCAAGTTTGTGAAGCAGCAGGGTAAACAGCACAGTGCTGGGTGCTCCTGCAGCTGCCTTCAGTCTCACCTGTGGAGGAGGAAACTCAGGCTCCGGAGGAGTAAGCTGCCCAGGCCGGCACTGCCTGAGGAAGCACTGAGGCTGTGGACACAGCCGGTGTGCTGCGCCCGCCTCCTCGCAGCTTGCCCTCCTCACTCTACTTTCGGTGATGCTGGGTTGGTAGCGTGAGCTCCACGCTGGCCGGGGTATTTGGGGAATAAACACGTGCTACAAACCGGGCCTCCGCCTGGCCCATCAGAGGGCAGTCGGTCATTCACAGCACAGAGACGCTCTCGGCGGACTCTAAAGCCTGTGCTTTATCTGCACTGGCAGCTGCCTCTCCTTAACTACCAAAGAGGCATCGATAGCCCAGACGTGATGGTTTTGCTTGTGAGCTGGCTTTCCATCACCCGAATGTTCGCCATGTTCCCCTGAGCCAGGGCACAGGGAAGAGCTACAGAGCAAGGAGCCAGGGGCCGGTATGGTTCCCAAGCTTCTGCCTCAGTGACCCAGTTTTTCTAATGAGGCCCCACGCCATTCCACCGCGGCCTAGTCAGTGGGTGAGCCTCACCCCTCGAGGTGTCTCTGATCTCATCAAGTCAGCAATCAGGACCAACCGCCACAGCCTCCCGAGCGGCTGGGACTATGGCACCAGCCAGCGCGCCCATCCGGCTGTCTTTTAACAACCTGTTATGAGGTTCCCACCGTAGCTTGACACCTAGTCCCGCTGTGTTCACAGGTCTCCGAGAACCATCTGGAGCGAATGCGGAAGGAAAGAATGTGAGTGTCTTTAAAAACAACCTTGCAAGGCACCGATGTCCAAGGGCTGTGTTTCAGCTTTGAGTTTTCTTCTGTTGGTCTCAATAATCAAAGCACTAAGGATCGCTTTTCCATTTCAAAAGGGGCCCAGAAAGAATGAAATCAAACAAACCATGTCCTCTAACCACTAGAATTATGCTGTAAGTCAATAATAAGCACTTAGGAGATGTAAGTATCTCCTGGAGAGCCTAGAAATTAAACAACACACTTCTATATAAATGAATGGGTCAAAGAAGAAATCACAAAGGAAATTAGAAAATATTTCTAATTGATTGATAATGATAATGTAATACATCTAAATTCATGGGATACAGTTAACACGGTACTTAGATCTATACTTTTAATGCTTATTTTAGCAAACAAAGCCAGACCTGGTGGTGCACACCTTTGATCCTAGCACTCAGGAGGTTCTGTCAGGAGGATAGCCATGAGTTCAAGACCATCCTGGATTACTTAGAGAGTTCAAGACCAGCCTGAACTATATAGGGAGACCTGTCTCAAAAAATACAGAAATTAAATTTTTATAAATAAAAATAAAAGCCAGGTGCAGTGGCACATGCCTGTAATTCCAGTATTTGGGAGGCTGAGGCAGGAGGATCCTTGTGAGTTCTAGACCAGGCTGGGAACAAAGTGAGCTCAAGGCCAGCCTGAACTGCATAGTGAGACCCTGTCTTAAAAAGACAAAAAAAACCAAAAATGCAAAAATAAAAATAAAACATGACACCAAAAAGAAAACAAGCACATGCCATTAGTTTCTGTAGCAAGACTAAGTCTTCAGCTTCTTGCTTTGGCATTGCTCAGCACATGTTTATGGAAAAGCAAAGACTACAGGCCCACCTGCAGTGTTGGAAGGCAGGTATCCGGGGCTGGGAGACAGCTGTGAATCGATGTGGGCCCTGCCTCCGCGAAGCTTGCTAAGGGAGGCTGACAAACTAGAATTAAGAAGTGAAGAGTTAGGATGTGTCTAACGGGTGAGGTGACAGAGAGGAGAGGCCTCGGATAGGCCCTGGGTGCCCAGGCCGGAGCGTGGGCTCCAACCGGAAGCCCTGGGGCTTGTGTTCCTCTGTCTGGAGCTTGTGCTGTTCTGGGCCGGGTGCTCTAGGCCTGAGCAAGAGGCTGTGAGAGCTGTTGGACAGGTCCCACCAGAGCTCGCTCCGATCCAGATCCGGAGCCTGCCCACCCCTTTCCCAGAACCTCAAGCTTTCCGTGCTTTCCTCCTCTGGGACGTTCCAGGAGCCTATACTCCAGGGACACGTCCCTGGCCACGCTGTCTGGGTCACAGCGGAGCAGCTGTTCATATCTTGTCTGGGCCAGACATGGCGCTTGCAGACAGGACCCACAGTAACCCTGGCAGTCGGATGCAATGAAACCCCCGGAGGTGCAGGCGCTCAGGGACTTAGACACGGGCTGAGGCCACCCTCTGAGCTTTGGCTGGGCCTCACCTCCCGCCTCCCTCTCCCACGTTCTCACGACTGCCCGGGCTGCCCTCTACCAGGTCACCGCTCTGAGTTTTCACTGTCGGTTTATGTGCCTCTTTCCCACCTAACTTCCGGGCAAGGGCTGGGTCTCGTTCCATCTCCAGACAGGAAGGACAGGGCCTGGCCCAGCGCAGCCTCAGTCAGCACAGCTGTGTGCACAGTGGGCCCTGAGCCCGCCCTTGGCAGAAAGCCCTGTCCCTGGGGATCCAGAGGGAGGGACAACTCCACCTCCATAAGGAGAACCCGGGGCTCAGCCGGCGATCCCAAGCCTCACACCATGGCTGCTCTAGGTGACTCGTGGGATAGCACAGATCCGCTCAGTGAGGCCGCTGACACGGGCCGCTCACCAGCAGCTGCTTCCTCTGCAGGGAGACAAGGGGAGCGTGGAGCTGTACGCTGAGCCTGGTCTGTACGTGGATCCTTTCACTACTGTCACGCTGGGCTGGCCAGACGGCGACAAGGACTTGCGCTTCCACTGGTCCTGTGGTAGGTGGTGTGAGTGCTCTGGGCTGGTCCTTTTGCACTAAGAAGTGAGGAAGAGCGGTCAGGCTTTGCTGCTCTTTTCCTGCCTCATCACACAGGCGCTACTTCTGCCTGACATTCCGGGGAGCTCGTGTGTGCCGGGGATTGGAAATTCCATAAAATGGGAGGTGGGGAGGAGGAGGGAAGGAGGTGGCCCTGAAGGCAGGTGACAGTGGATATAAAGAATTAAAGACAATAACATGCCTGAAAGCCAGGCTTAGTGGCTCACATCTGTAATCCCAGCATTTAGGAGGGTGAGGCAGGAGGATTGCTGTGGTTCAAAGTTAGCCTGAACTACATAGTGAGACTCTATCTCAAAAAACCAAAATAAATAAATAATAAGACCTAACAAGCCAGTCTGCTTTTTTGTATTATCTAATCAATTGCAATTCCAAACAATGTGAGAGATCAGTGATGAAATATTCCTTCCCCTATTTCTCTTCGCTCTTGGGTATGTCACTGGGGAGAGCCTAGAGGGAGCAGGACTTGGGCACTTTTTGACAAACCAACATGGGGGTCCCAGGTTTTAGAAACGGGTGACTCCTTCTCACAGGGCTATCTCCTAGCTATGTATACACTCTCTTAGAGATAAAGTGAGTGTCACACATACTGTCCACATTGCTTTTGTTACCCTTTGCTTCCTGGAACATATCCTGCACACTTTATAGTCCTGGCGTCTAATAATCTGTCTTGATTGTACAATAGACTGTCAAGTTGCTCTACGACCATTCATTCACCAGAGCCATCTTTGTGGACATTCAGGTTGTTCCTCATTGTTTTGTCATTGTAAACAACACTGCCTCCACGATCTTTGTAGTTGTGTCTTTGTTTACACCTGTGGTTGCTTTCTTAACTAAATTTCTAAAGCTGGAATAACTGGGCGGAAGTCATGCAACAGGGCAAGGTTTTTGATATCAGTTGCTACATGGCCATGACGTCTTTCTGAATCTTGGTTCTCATCATGGGAATACAGAGGGAACAGGGGTAACTTAGGTCACTAAGCGGAGCGTGAATCCCACCCCGGGGGATCTTGGGATCCTCGAGCATCATGGTGCGGGTGGAGAGAGAGGTGTAGACAGACAAGCCTCAGTCAACAGAGTTGAAACTTCCCGAGTTGAAACTTCCTGAGTTGCCAACTTAAGGCAGGCAAAGACCCAGCTGCCCGGAGCAGGAGGTGCAGGCCCCAGGTGCCCGGAGCAGGCACGGGGACAGGGAGCTGTGCATGGCCTCCTCTCTGGGGAGTGGCGGCTTTGTGGCCACTGCGAGCTCCGCCTCACCCAGCTGTACCCAGAGCGCAGCCACAGGTGAGGACGGGAGTGGAGGAGGCTGGAGAAGGAGCAGGAGGACGGTCTTGCAGAGGCTGCTGGGCCATCCCGAGAACACAGGTGCCCTGGCCTCTCCCACGCGCCTGCCTCAGCATCGGTGAAAGCCCCGGGTGCAGATCAGCGAGGTTCCCTGCAGGCCCGCACCGAGTCTGCGCAGTGGGGGTCCCCTCCCCAAGCCCCTGCCGCACTCTCTTCACAGCCCACAAGTGACTTCTGTTTTCTTTCCTTAAAAAGCAAAATCTCCGCAGGGGCTTTAGCTCAGTGGAGCAGCACCTGCCTGGAAAGCGTGAGGTCCTGAGCTCGATTTCTGGCACCCCCCAAAATCGAAATCTGTGGAGCTGGTGTTGTTAATCCTGACCCTTTTCTTCCAAAGCCCTCAAGCCAGAAGGGAGCCGAGAGCGCCAGCTTGGTTCACGGTTCCTGAGGAGTGACAGCTCTCCTGTTTCTCTCAGGGCGCTGCTGGCCTCAGTGGAGCGACTGCGTGCAGAGGCGGCTCCTCCGCACAGACCAGCGGGAGCTGGTGGTCCCGCCGCCCTGCCTGCCACCGCCGGACTCCGCTGTCACCCTGCGTCTGGCCGTCCTGAGGGGCCAGGAGCTGGAGATCGAGGCAGAGCGGTGCCTCTACGTGTCCGCCCCCTTGGACCTCAGGCCTCGGGTCAGGTGGGCGTGTGGACCTGTTCCTGCAGGGCTGGTACTGAGCGCCAGCCACTCTGTTCCCCTGGGGTTACTCCCCGGGGTCCACAGGGGTCAGCACGCAGGCAGGCAGGCAGGCGGGAAGGGAGGTCTGTGACAACTCCCCCTCCAGGGGTCAAAAAGGCCTTGTGGGGGTTGGGGCTCAACAGAGATGAGCAGGAGGCGCTAGGAGAAAGCGGGGATCCAGGGAGAGCAGAGAGTGAAAGGGAGAGAGCAGAGAATAACCAGCATTCACGAGACCAGTGGAGAGGCAGGGGCAAGAAGGCGCCGGAGCCAGGAGGGCCTGGCTCAGGCCGGGCCTTGCTGTCACGTCGGGTTCAGGCCCTTTCCCTGAGGATGCTATAGAGAGCCGCCGAAGAGGCTCAGTCGACGGGACATGGTCATGTCTTGCTTCAAAACTCTGCTAGAAGGGCCTCAGGAGGGCAAGAGAGGACTCAGGCTGAGACTCTTGCAGGAGGCAAGGGAAGAGCAGGAAGTAGCTTGGACCGTCAGCCGGGGCCCTGCGGGCAGCGCTGGCTCCCTCCAACGGGAACTGACCGCAGACAGGAAATGAAGGTTCCATTTCGGGGTGTGGACAGGTCTAAGGGAACGAGCCCGGTGATGATGCAGGACAGGAAGCCATGGCTCCAAGGACCCCAAGGATGGAGGTGGGGTGCCATGACCGGAAGCCCCTGCAAGCTGCAGCGGAGGGAAGGAACCTCCCAGCGGGAGCCCTGGTCCTGGCCGCTGCCAACTGCAGCCTCCCAGGGGAAGGAGCAGGGCTGGAGGTGACAACGTGCGCTCTCTCCTCGCAGCCTCCGACCTCTCCCAGCCTTCCCGCTGGCTGGGCCAAGGAGAGGTGGAGGGCGCAGGAGCAGGGGTGTTGCTGTCTGCAGAGGTCAGTCTGCAGGCCACAGCCATGGAGAGCTGGGCAGCAGCATGGCGGGGCCGGTGGAGCCCACCTCGCACGCTGTCTTAGGACGGGTGTGAAGACAAGTCGGAGTCGAGAACTTACGAAGTTGAGGCAGAAGAGACCAGGGGATGGGTCGAACACAGCAGATGCCAGAGTGACCTCCTAGGGGTCCAGGAGGGAGTAGAACGTCACCCAGAAAGCCCAGGACTCAGATCCAGGCACAAAGATCCATGTTCCATTCACCCACTTAGGAGTGCGTCACTGGGACAAGTCACACAAGCTGTCTGAGTCTGAGCTGCCCCCGTGTGCTCTGGGGTCCTGACGCCTCACAGGCAGGGCTGCTGCAGGCCTCGCACGCACTGATACCCGTGGATGAGATCATGCCAGGCACACGTGCCGTGAAACCGCAGCCCTGCTGTTACTAGAGCTGACGAGAATTAGAGGGTGCCGTTGAGGAATGTGAGGCTCCGAGAGTTTGCGTGACTCCCACAAGGGGATCGTCCCCAGATGGCAGGGACGGGATCTGGCCGGGTCCTGTCTGCTCCGCCTCCCCTGTCCGCGTCACGGCCCTGTGCAGGGGATGGGCGGGAAGCGGGCAGCGCACCACCACCCACCTCTGTCTGCAAGGCCGTGTCCCGGTTTGGGTGCAGCAGTGGTCACTTTTATTCCATCCTGCGTTTGCCAAAAGGACACTTCCCACCCTCTCTAAGGACTTGAAAAGAACGGGGCAAGAGACCAGGCTGAGGGTCGCAGTGCCTGAGGGAGCGTCCCCCTCCCGTCCTGTCTCCCTCTCAGCTGTGAGCAGAACTGCCGACCAGTGAATGCCGATGCGGACGTTCTCCTCAGAGTCACCCTGGGAGGCGATGCCCCGGCCGCCGTGTTCAGCTGGTACTTAGACCATCCCTCTGCAGAGCAGGTGAGACGCTGACGACCCCTGGGAACGGAAATGGCCCTTTGGTGGACCAGACCTGTACTGAGGGCCAGAACAGCAGTCAGTCTCACTCAGAGCCCGTGCATCAGGGTTGGCGGGGTCGGGGAGCGCCGTGAGGAGAAAGGAGGGAATTTGCAGCAGGGTGACTGGGCCCAGAAGACCAAGAGCTGTGGGGACTCATGATCCCAGCCAAGGCCTCCTTCGGGCTGAGCCATCTGCAGCTCTGTGTGTGGCGGGTGGGTGTGGGGACCTAACAGGTTGCGCCCTTCCCGAGGAAGGCAGTGTCTGCAGAGCACCTTCCGCTTCCGAGTCTGCTTCCCCCTTCCATCCCGCCTCTACCTGGCTGCTCCCTCCCTGCCCTGCGGTCCCCTGTGTGCTGTTGCTATAAGTGACTTGCATGCACAGCCGCACCTCAGGCTCCACCCGCAGCGACCCTGCCCTCAGACAGACAGCTGGAACCGGGCTGTTTGCCCTGATATCCAGCAAAGCCGGTGGGGCCCGCTGTCCGTTCACTGGACATAAATCTGCCAGGCCACGTGGGGGTCAGAAGCCACTGTCCTGCCGAGGCCAGTGGGCGGACCCCAGCCTCTTTCAGGCCGAGCCCCTCCCGACCGCCTGCGGCCTCCCGGGGTTTTGGCCGAGGTCCCCAGTCCTCCTGCAGAGTAACGCCTCCACACTGCTGCTGGACAGCCGCTCCCTGCGCTCCTGGGGCCAGGTGATCAGGATCCGAGCCACAGGTGAGAAGCCACCCAACCCCGCAGGGAACCAAGGTAAACCTAGAGAGGCAAAATGGGCTTTGGTGTAGCACGGGGCAGGGCACAGGCCCTGGAGTGAAACTACCACAGCTTTCCACTTGGAAGCCTTCTACCATGCCTCAGTTTCCCCACGTGGGGATGATGATGTGCCTGCCTCAGAATGGTGATCACGCAGGAGGGTGACAGGATTCGGTGAGACAGGCAGGTCATGCACAGGTCACACAACCAAGGCTGGGGATTTAGCTCAGTGGCACAGTGCCTGCCTGGCAAGCGTGAGGTCTTGAGTTCGATTCCTGGTACCGGAAAAAAAAAAAACAGAACACAGGTCACACAACCGCCCACCCTGTTAGGAGAATCCAGGCCTCTCGTATAAAACAAGCCCAGTGTGGGAAATGCAGATTTTCAAAAATGAAGAGTCAGGCACTTATCCTTTTTAGGAAGAATTCCTTAGAGCCTGTATTTCCTACAGTAGCCCATTGACACCCACAGCAGGATAAACTGGGGACTGGCTAAGTGGACACTCCCAGGTCCACCCCATGCCTTCTGAACTGAGTTTAGGTAAAGGAATTGTTGTAATTGATTAAAATTCTTGCTGGGTGTGATGGTGCTTGCCTGTAATCCCTGCACTCAGGAGACTGAGGCAGGAGGATCTCAACAAAGTCTGAACTACATATCAGGACCCTGTCTCCAGAAAAAAAAAAAACAAAACTCCCTTTCCTAGATCTTGGGTGCATAAGCTTAAAGAATAAAAACTGAGAGACGGGCTGGGGATTTAGCTCAGCGGCAAAAGCGCCTGCCTGGCAAGTGCAAGGTCGTGAGTTCAGTTCCCGGTACCGGAGAAAAACAAAAAAAAAAACAAAACAAAACAAAACAAAAAAACTGAGAGACTGTAGCAGGTATGTGGGATGTTGTTGCGTGTCACCTGAGGGCTCCTCCCAGGCTGGGGTACCTGGAAGGGTGGGCTTCAGGGTGAGATGGATCCACCTGCTTCCAGATCCTGGCTTTGGCTCTTTCTAGCTCAGTGACTTTCAGTAAAACAGTATTGCCCAGTATGCGTCCTCCTCACAAACGCTCCATGAGGAAGCTGTTATTATTATGGGCCCCATTTCACAGAGGTCAAATCCAAGGCAGAACTGTCTGGTTCTCTTGCTCTACCTGTGACCAGCTTCTCCAAGTGAGACCCCGGGCTCCCTGCCTCAGGGGAGCCGTGAGCTATGAGTATCTGGGGGGCCTGAGGGAATCCCCGGCGAGGTCTGGAGAGGGACCCGGAATCTGTGCATTTCATTCCCAGCGCCCTCCGGGCAATCCTGAGGCACGAGGGAGTCGGGTGACCCACACAGCCCCCTGAGCATGCTCTGTCTTCCCTCATAGCACTGACCAGGCACATGTATGGGGAGGACACCTATGTGATCAGCACACTGCCGCCCCTTGAGGTGCCCACCTGTGCCATCTTCCCAGAGGAGGGCACGGTTCTGACCAGCTTCGCCATTCTCTGCAACACCTCTGTGGCCGTGGGCCCCCTGGAGTTCTGCTTCTGCCTGGAATCAGGTACCAGCTGTCCCCTTGGCTCCTGGGCTACCCTCTGAAGCAGAGGGACCACCTCTGTCTCCCTCCCTGTCTGTCCCCCTCTCTCCCCTCCTCTGTCTCTCTCTCTGTCTCTCTCTCTCTGTCTCTTTTTCTCTCTCTCTTGGGAGCTGCAAGGAGCATGTTCTATGAGTGACAGAGGCTGGCAGGATGGGGATCTCCCAACCTTGATCTCCACCCCGAGGCGCTGACCACAGAGATGTGACACACAGGTCCCAACAGTGGCTCCTCCCCTGCCACATGATCTCTGTCCTCGAATACGGGTGGTGAAAGGCTGACATGGGCGAGGAGACCCGGAAGTCTGGTCGGGTAGGGCCGTCCCCAGATGCCACGCCTCACCCACGTGCCAGGAGTAGCTGTGGCTCTGAAAACCCGGGGCGACTCAGGAAAGACCCAAGAGGGACTGCTTCACAGAACCCCCAGCAGTTCCCCCGAGCCTGCCTTGCAAGTGGGGTCAAGCTGAGCAGAACGCAGAACGTGTCTGCAGAGGCTTTCAGGCGACAGACACCCACGTTACACAGAACCCTGCACAGTCACCCGGTGCAGCAGCAACCCAGGCCCAGGACAGCGGTGCACATGCGCAGGAGACAGGCGGGGGTGGCCACGTCCATTTATCCTCCCATCTCAGTGACAGTCAGACCTTGGCAGGCTCATCTGGTTCCTTATCTCCTCCCAGCGGGCTCGGGTGTTCTGTGAGCCGCACATGAGCTCTGGAAGGGTTCTGGTCCGATGGGCCCTTCCCCCAAACCTGTAAATGTGGGTGGTCCCCAGGATCCAGCATCGGACACCACAGGGATGTAAACTCTCCCCTGCCGCTAGGGAAGGGGGCCGCAAGCCTTCTGAGGCCCAGGGGAGGATAGTTTCCACGGGTGCCCCACCAAAGAGAGGTGCAAATGTAGAGGTAAGAGGGCCGTGAGCCGGGAAGGAAAACGTCCCAGCAGGGTGAGGAGACTTCACCTCCACCCAGAGGGAGAGGCCGGGATAGCCGCTCTAACTCCCACTGCTTTCCCCCTTGACCCCTCACCCCCGACTCATACCAGTGACCAGAAAGGCAGGAGGGTGCGACCACAGAGAGCCAGCGTCCCGTGCCAGGTCACCCACTTAATGGTTGTCTGCACGCTGCGCAGTGACTGGCCCCTGCAGGGACAGGTGCGTGCCAGGGGTACAAGCA
>NW_004955522.1:3914022-3925126 GCF_000276665.1 Chinchilla lanigera | reverse complement strand
TAACCTGGTGCTGGGGACAACTGGTAAACAAAGCTATGTACGGCAGGCCCAGGATTTCAAGTAGAGCTGCTTCGTAAAGGAAGTAACGTTGGAGGGAGCTTGGAGGGAGCTTGGATATGTTTTGAGCTGATTTTCAAATTGTTGCCTTATTTCCTTTTCCTCCTCCCTCTTCTTTCCTTCTCCGCCTTCCTTTCCTTATTCCTGTACCTTGCTTCACCACTTTGGGGTTTTTTTTAAGCTTGGGAATTTTTCCTGCAATTTTTAAATGGATTTTAGAAAAGAATTCATCCAAATTTAGAGCAACTTGGAGTTGCTTGGAGAGGACTTGGTGAATCAGTACATGCAGCGTCTTCTTCCAGAAGTGTGGCATGCCAGAATGCCTGCCACGCCTTGGCCACACCTTCCAGACTGTGGCTTTTGTGTCCTTGGGCCCAGGTGGGTGTCCATCTCCCTGGGGCTTGGAGCCGCCCCTTCAGGGCTCCATTTCCACTTGCCAGGTTCCTGCCTGCACTGCGGCCCTGACCCAGTTCTCCACTCCGTCTATCTGCCGCTTGGAAAAGAAAACAATGACTTTGTGCTGACAGTGGTCATTTCTGTCACCAATCAAGCAGGGGACAGACAGCAGACCCATGCAACCGCCAAGGTGGGTAGTGGTGGCCGCTTTTATTTCAGGAACTTCTCTACCTCTCTGAATGTCACCACAAGGTGGCTGGGAGGAAGGCAGCTAGATAGCCAGATGAATCACCGATCCACTCACTCCTTCGATAAATATTCACAGAGCATCTGCTATGCGTGCGCCAGGGCCCGATGACACACAGGCACGGTCTTGGGAGCTCTTATGACTTAGTGGCCTAAGTCCCTGGAGCAGGGGTGGACTGGAGCTGAGGAGCAGGCACGAGTTAGACCCGCACCCTCAGGGTGTATAAGGAGAAGGCTGGAGATTAGATCCCACGCGGACTCCAGGCAGAGCCTGGATAAAAGCCCAGGACGCGCCAGGGTCAGCAGCAGAGACGAGGGACAGAGCACAGATGAAGAAGGACCTAGAGGCGGGGCAATGGCTCGTCCAAGCCTTGGCCTTGGTGACCAGGGGCTGCCTGGTAGCCGTGGGTGTGCTGCCCTCAGCCTCAGGAAGCACCCAGCCCAGGCCCACTGTGACGTCAGGCGCCAGGCTCTGGGACGGGGACCACTGAGCTCACCCCTTGTTTCCCCATCAGGTGGGACTTGGCGACACTTGTGTCGAGGATGTGGCATTGCAGGCTGCGGTGCTGGAGAAAATCACTGCCACCCTGCAGGGTGATGGTGGCCCCGAGCGGCTTCTCCAGCTGGCCAAGTCTGTGTCGTCCGTGCTGAACCTGAGCCCGGGCTCTGGGCCATTCCTGGAGGCGGACACTAGGCGGAAGGTGGGGCCTGGGCTCTGCGTGCAGCCCCTTGGGGTGGGAGTGAGGCTCACAGACCCTCGAGAAGACGCCGTTAGCGCCTCCCAGTGGCCGGCGTGGTCCCCCTCGCCAGTCCTTCCGGCAAGTGACCTAAAGCTAAGAAAACGCCTTCTTGGCTGGTAACCTGCCTTCTCTGTCTCTCACTGTCACGGGGTCACAGGCTTCTGGAACTGGAAGGGAATTTTATTGTAAAAAGATTGCGAAAAGTGATTAGATCCGTCTTTACCACCAGTGGCACAAGCCGCCCGAGGGGTGGTTCGAGCCAGCGGGAACGGGTGAAGACCTGGGCGGCTCTGGGGGCGCCGTGCTGCCTGCCCACATCCCCTGAGCGAGCGCGGGTGTATGGGGTGTGGAGCCTGGCCGCTCCTCTGACCCCAGATCTTCCGGAAGCACCTTCATGGAGCCCCTGGAATGATGCCTTCTCCCCCGTCTTCCTCCCCGTGCCAAGGTTAGAGAGCGTGTGCTGGGCTCGCTGTCCACAGTCTCGGCCAGCCTGGAGGACATGCAGAGCGTACAGAGGCTGGCCGAGGTGCTGAGAGAGCTGACCCACCACTCTGAGCTCATGCCCGCGGCCCGGGTGAGTTTCCCCCTGCTGAGCCCGCCACGGAGCACCCCCTGCACGACCGGTGGGTAACAACCCGGCATAGGTCAAAGGTCGGAGGGGCCGCTCGGCCGCTGGCTCTCCTAGGGCTGCCAGGACTCCTCTGTCTTCTTTTCCCTGGCACCCCTCTGGAAGCCCCCGTGTCCCACACCAGAAGCGACTTCCTGTCTGCCCGCAGTCCTTGCCCCACCGCTGCTGAGCAAAAAGAGGGCAACTGGAGGGGGCATCTTCAGGCCAAGGGGAAGAGGGAGATGCGGCTGCTGCCTGGCCCTGTCCCCCAGCTCAGCACACACCAGCCTGTCACCCAGAGGACCTGCCTCTCTAGCCTGGGGGTCCTCCGTGCCTCCACCTGCCCTTGGGGTCGGGATCCATGCCATACTCAGCGACCACAGGCAGAGTGCAGACACCCCGGCTCGCTCGCCCTCCTGTGAGTCACACCCGGCAGGACGGAGCCCGGGCAACAGGCTTGGTCTCACCTCCTGCTCTGACTCCCAACCTTTCACACATTCATTCACTCAACAAAGTGCTTCTTGAACGCCTGTGTACCAGGTACAAGACTCACTGGGAATGCAGAAGCAAGTCACACACAAGGACTCTGCCCTCCTGGCACTTTCAGATATCAGGGAAGCCAGACATTAAACAAGTAATTCAACAAACAAATGTAGCAAATTTGGAATAAGTGCTATGTCTGTCCATCTGTTCATTCATCCATCCATTTATCCATCTTCTATGGGGCTGGGGATTTAGCTCAGGGGCACAGGGCCTGCCTGGCAAGCGCAAGGTCGTGAATTTGATTCCCGGTACCAGAAAACAAACAAACGAACAAAAAAAGTAAATATCCATCTTCTATGCATCCAACTATCACCCATCTATCTGTCATCCATCCATTCATCATCCGTCATCCATCCAACCATCATCCATCCATCTTCCATTCAACCATTTTCCATCCATCTCCCCATCTCCCATCTTCCATCCATTCATCCATCCATCACCCACCTTCCATCCACCCGTCTATCCATTGTCCACCCATCCTTCTTCCGTCCATCTTCCACTCGTCCCCCTGGGCAGCAATGTTGCTGGATGCCCACTGTGGCCGCCCCTGAGGCCATGGCGGTGTTTGAGGCTCTCTGGGAAGGATGCAGAGACAGCCTGGCTACACTCCTGCAGGAACTTACAGCCTCATAAAGAGGCAGGACCTGGTTTCGTGTCAGGGATCCAGGCAGTTCGTGCGATGCTGGCATGGCCCTCCTGCTCCCCTCCACCACAGCCCTCGTCCCTTGGGAGGCACAGGGGTGGTCCACGCGGGCAGGGGCTCACGCTGCTCTTCCTTCTTTGGGTGAACCCTCCGGCAGGCCAGCCAGGCTCTGTACCTCGCCAGCGAGGCCCTGTTGACAGCGAGTGCCACAGCCCGTCCTGAGGACAGAAGGCGCCAGGTGGCCACCAGGGACCTGTTTGTGGCCGTGGGAAGTGTACTGGACGTGTCCCTGAGCTACAGACCAGAGGAGCCCGGGGAGACCAACGCCAGCCAGGTGGGCGTCCCTGGCCGGATGTGGGCTTCACAGCCACTGTGTGCCCAGCTCACATCAGCATTCCTGGCTGGATCTTTTCCCCATCTCACAGATGAGGAAACTGAGGCAGAGAGGCTGCAGTGCTTCCCACGGAGCTGGAGGAAAAGCTCCAGAGAGCAGCACCACGGGGCAGCGAGGGAGGCAGTGTGGGGTAGTGGGCAGTGCATGGCTCTGGGACCAGGCAGCCTGAGCCTGACTCCAGCGCCTGTCACTCACAGGCCTTGTGCCGCAGGCAGTCACGCAACTCCCGGAAGCCTCATTTCCTCGTCTGTACATGGAGGTCCCTGACTCAGCCCTCGTGAGCCCCAGTCGGGGGGTCACACGCACCCCCGGAGGTCTGCGTAAACTCCTGGCTCGTTTGACAAGAGTACAGCCTCTGAGAGCGGCGTGCGCGGGACGCGTGTGCCCCTCAGTCCCCGCGATGGGCACAAGGGTGCAGGAGGAACTGGGCGCAGTCCACACGAGCGTTTGGCTACTCAGTCACACACACATGGCCACGTGCTCAGACACACTCAGTTGCACCCACGTGCACTTGCACACGCACACGCAAATAAACTGCCCAACGACACAAACTCATGCACACTCACAGGCCACATCCGGACATGGAGGCACACACTTAGAGGAACCCAAGCAGTATTCCTTCATAGCACCCCAGGGCATGTGTGCGTGCGCACACAAACACCTCTGCACATGCATTTCACCCATGGCAAGTCTCTCTCCCTCTCTCTCTCTCTCTCTCTCTCTCACACACACACACACTCACAAACTCTTTCCTGGGTTGCAGCCACACACAAAATCACTGTGCACTCAGACACACTCTTATACTCACCCCAAGCCTGCTCACATTTACTCAGTACACTCACATGTGTTCACACGCTCATGCTCACAAAGACTCACAAGAATACACTCATTACTGTATTCATGCAATCATGGCCATACACACACACACACACACACACACACACACACACACACACACTCTGTGCCCTCCCGGGTTCTCTGTGCAAGCGTCCAGCCCCCCAAGCCTGCACAGCACCCCACATTACCGAGGAAACTCTGACCTGGGTGTGGGTGGGGGCTGGCGGGGCAGAGCTCAGCCCGGGCACTGGCGGGTGGCTGTCCCCACAGCTCCCTGCCACCCCCGAACAAGGCCTGTCAGCAGCACAGAGAGCCTCGTGGCTCCGCGCAGGGACCCTGAGCTGGGTGCTTCCCTGAGTCCTAGCTCGCAGCAGCAGGTGACTGCCTCCAGTCGCCTGGCCTGTCTGTGCCTCTGTTTCCCCTTCTGCTTGCCGTGAGGGTGCAAGGCATTTGTAGAAGCCGGGGTTTGGAACCCGCCTGTCTCTTCTCAAGGTCACCCACAGTGCCGCCTGTCCCCTCCCTGCGCTGTCCACCCGCAGTCCCTTCAGAAGGTCCCACACCGGCCTGGGGACATTCCCCAAATGGCGGGGTGGGCCAGGGTGACGGCTCTCACCAGTGTCCTCTTGCTTCCTTTCCAGGCGGGCCCAGTGGCCTCACTGCTCAGGGCGGCAGAGCGCGTGCAGACTGCTCTCCTGCTGGGCACGTTGCCCGGGGGACCTCCGGCCAACCTGGCCACCCCCTCCATCTCTGTGTACGCAGACAGGTACCTGAGAAGCTCGTGCCCTGACCTCACGCCTTCTACAACCGCCTCCCAAGAGCCCGCGACTGGCAGAGCCGGGGAGGCTGGCCCTGGGCTGGGAAAGGGGGACCCAGACAGGACAGGCAGGGAAGGGCCCGGCACCCAGTGTCCAGGCCACTGAGCGAGTGAGGGACGGGGTGGGGACAGGGCGAGAAGGATGGGGCTTGCCCCCCGCTGTCCATGTCCTTCATGGGCCAAGGCCTGCATGGATGCACACTTGCTGGGGGGTCTCCCCACGGAGTGCCGCGGTCCCCGAGCCCTGACCACTGCCTGGGGACGGCTTCCTTTCTCTCCCCCCCACCAGACCAGCAGGACCTGTGCTGCGGCTCCAGGCATCAGTGCTCATCCTCAGGTCCTCCGGGTGCTCTCTTGGTTCCCAGGGTGGTTTCTGGCTCAGAACCAGGATCTGAAACAGGTCCCCAAGCGAATAGGACAGGACAAGGTCAAAGGGCAGAAAGGACGGGGCTAGGGAGCCGTGGGACCAAAGGTCAAGGCAGGTAGGAAAGATAAACCTAGAAAAATGGCACGTCCAAGCCGGGCCTGGTGGCACACACCTGTGATCCCAGCACTCAGGAGGCTGTGGCAGGAGGATCACCACCACGAGTTCGAGGCCAGCCTGGGCTCCATAGTGAGACTCTGCCTCAAAAAACAGAACCTGTGTTGAGCACCTCCTAAATGGCAAACACCGTAGCAGGCACCAAAGCTGGCAGAGCTCTGCCTTCCTGAGACCTCCAACCAGCGTGGGCGCCCGCTGCCCGGGTACCACTCCTGCCACCCCAAACACAAGAGCCTTCCAGAGAAAGGAGAACCCCGCTCCCGCCCTGCTGCAGGGCGGGCCGCTGACCTCCTCCTCTCTCCGCCCCAGGATACAGCCGAGGAAGTGGCGAGGAGCCTCCCTGCACATTGCGACTGCTAAGTCCGCGGCCTTCACGCTGCCCGCCGAGGCCCTCCGCTGTGCAGAGCACGCACAGGAGCCTGTGGACATCAGGGTAACGCAGCTGCGGCCTCCTTGGGGAGGGCAAGGCACGTCGCTGCTATCTGCTCATCCACGCTGGTGGCAGCGCTATCGGTGACCTAGCAGCTTTGCACCCATTTCACAGATGAGGCTCGAAAACTTGCCAAGGCCACAGCGGGGATTCACACCCTTGGCTCCAGACACCCAAATCCATCCTCTTCCCAGTGCGTTTTGGGGAAGAAAGACTCAGGGTTTCAAACCAAGTCTGAGCTGGGTGCTCCAAGGCCAGCCCTGTGAGGCCACAGTTCCACGGGGCAGAAACACACCCCCAAAGCCAGCAGCAGCCAGGGCTGGGGCCCCTGTCCACTCCTGACTGCCCAGGCTACCCGCCTGCCTCAGCTTACAGCATAGGGACCTGGTCACGTCCAGCCCCCCAGGGCCTCGGCTGACACCACCCGCTCTCGGTTCCAGATGATGAGCTTCCGGACGAGCCCCTTCCCAGCCGGCAGCGGGTTTGCTGTCAGCGGAACGGTGGGCAGCTTGTGTCTGAGCAGCCCCAGCGGACGGCTCATCCCTGTGAGGAACCTGTCCCAGAAGGCTGAGGTAGGAGTGGGGCACTGGGAAACAGACGGGCGGGCCTTTGGCTTCCTCAGCTTGGTTGGGACCAACAGTTGGCCAGTTATGCAGACAGCAGTCAGAGAGAGAATCACTCAAAATGATCCCTAACCTACCTTAGGCATCGCGTGTCACTTAAAGCCGTAAGTGTGCCATCCTTGGTCCGTCTTTTGGTGTGGAACAAGAAATCTTCCTCTGTATGTGCATCTGTTGATGGAATTTTTATCACCTTCATTGCATAAATGTAACTTCTAAAATTCCCATGTAGACCTAAATTTCTTTTTTCTTTTGCGGTGCTAGTGATTGAACCCAGGGCCTCGTGCATGCTTTCCTGCTGAGCTACACCCTCAGCCCTACATTTTCTTTAGTTAAGCAAAACAACATAAACCTGCCATGGTGCAATGCGAGGTCAGATTCTTCCAAGCTCTTCATGATTTTTTCCTAGTCATCAGCGGTTATCTTATCAATGACATTTTGTTTGTTGGTTGGTTGGTACCGAGGGCTGGACTCAGGGCTCTTGAGCTGAGCTACTGTCTCAGCCCTTTGTGGAGACAGGGTCTAGAGAAGCTGCCCAAACTGGGCTTGAGCTTGTGATCCTCCTGCCTCAGCCTCCTGAGTGCTGGGATTACAGCCATGGGCACCATCTGCAGCACTAAGGACTAACTGAATGACAAATTTTAGTGGTGTCCGTATGCTCCCCGCTGGAGCCTGATGCTACCAGGGACTTTGCCCGTGACCGGCTCAAGGGCGGGAGGTCTGACACGAGGTCGGCCTGGATGGGGCGTGGGCCCGAGGAGCCACCAAGGTCTCATAACATGACGATGATGGGGATGGAGGGCGCAGTGGCGACGGGACAGGAAGGGGGATTGGATGGCAGGTGCAGGGGGAGACACGAGGCCAGGCCGGAAGCCGAGGGAGGGGCATGACCTCCAGATGCTGGGATAGAGGGGGGCAGTGGGTTCCGGCTACTTCCGGAAGCTCTGAAAGGGGCGCTGGGAAGCTGGTTTTGACCTGAGTGCAGTGCAGCAGGCCACACCTGTGATCCCCGCACTTGGGAGGCTGAGGCAGAAGGATTGCAGCAAATCTGAGGCCAGCCTGGGCTACACAGTGAGACCCTACCATAGAAAAGCAGAAAGAAATTGATGTCAGAGTTCTGGCCCCCACAGCCGTGAGATGAGAACTCTGCCCTTGCTGACGCCACCCAGCTGTGCCTGTGGACACCTGCTATGGGCACCGCAGGGTGCTCTCAGGAGGGCGCACAGCGTGGATTCGGGTCCCTGGGGCCCACCCCGCCCAGCTCTGGACAGCAGCCCTGCGGCGGCCTGGGTGCACCTCCTTCCGGCTGCACCCTTGACGTCCTTGTCTCGCACAGATCCTTCTGCCTCGGCCTCCGGAGGGGCACACCACACCCAGCGTGTTGAACCTGACCGGAGCTGAGGTTCTGCAGGTGAACAGGACCTCCAGACGGTCGGCTCTGGGGGTCCAGCTGCACTGGGGACCCGGCGTCCCACTCACACTCAGCCTGGGCTACGGCTACCACCCCAACGCCACCAGCTACGACGTCCAAACCCGCCTGCTGCCTGCGGCTGCTCCAGGTACCCTTCTCCCTGGGCTTTTCTTGAGCTGCTTCCTAGGGTATGGCCACCTCCCAGGTGAGGATTGGAGCCAGGCATGGTGGTGCATGTCTGTAGTTCCAGCCCTGGGGAGGCTGAGGCAGGAGGATCCCTGCAAGTTTGAGGGCAGGCTATGCTACATAGTGAGCTCAAGGCCAGACTGAATTGCACAGCCAGACCCTACCTAAAAAATAAATTAATTAATTAGGTTGGAGTTGGGGTTCGGAGGCCTTGGGGGGAAAAAAAAAGAAAAAGAATCGCCTGCCGTTCAGATGAGCCGGCCACGTGGATCCTGGGCCCTGAGGAGTTGCCCTTCGGAGAAGGCATCTACTACCTGAGTGTGGTGCCCGAGTCTGACCTGGAGCCGGCCCCTGGCGAGGACCTCACCGTTGGCATCACCACCTTCCTGTCCCACTGTGTGTTCTGGGATGAGGTCCAAGAGACTTGGGACGACTCCGGATGCCAGGTAAGGAGAGGGAGCAGAGGGGTGCGGCTTGGCAGGGTGTGTCTGGCCCAGGGAGGGTCCCCTTCAGTGCCTCTGCTCTGGAGTCTTTGCTTTTCAGTTTTGATGAGGCAGGGTCTCACTACATAGTTCAGGCTAGTCTTGAGCTTGTGGTACCCTCCTGACTCAGCCTCTCATGTGCTGGGGTTATACCACCACATCCAGCAGGTACAGTGTCTTGTGTGCCCCAGGGCCTTTGCACATGCCACCCCCTGTGCCCAGAGTGCACCCCTTACTGTCACCTGCTTTCTGGAGAAACCTGTCCCTGACCCGTGACCTCTGGGACACACGTGTTCCTGCTCCACAGCACTGGGCAGTGAGATCCCCATGCCTCTAGGTTTGAGGTCGCATAAGTAATGCCCATTTCTCTCAGGGCACCAGGTCCACACTTGGCTTGCTACTGGGAATAAATGATTGTAGAGGAGTGGAGGCTGAGGCAGGAAGGCCTGGCTGTGGGCCACTAGGGAGGCCCGAGGTCCTCTCGAGGAAGTGAGCTCAAAGCCGCACGCTTTGTTCTGTACCAAGTGCTGGGTCCCACCCTCTGCTTCATCTCATCAGCTCTTCACAGCGATCCAAGGAAAGTTGCCATTTCCATTCCACAAACTAAAGAGCGCAGGCCTGGGCCGGGCGTGGTGGAGCAGGCCTATAACCCCAGCACTTGGGGAGGCTGAGGCACGAAGATCGCAAGTTCGGGTCCTCTGTGAGCACCTTAGCAGACCTTGTCTCTAAATAAAAATCAGGAAGAGGGTTGCTCAGGGAGAGGGCACTGGCTTGCGTTCCCAGTGCCTCCAAGAACCCTAAAAAATAAGAGTTCAGGAGACTCCAATCCCTCGCCCCAGGCCCGACACCTAGCGTGCGGGCGGGGGGGGCCTGGGACTCGAAACCAGATCTGTCTGTGTCCGCAGCGTGACCGTGGCATGCGCGGCGCTGTGTCCCCTCCCCCCCCGCCCCCCAGTTCCGCTGAGCCCTGACTGCTCTCGGCTTTGTGACCTGCCACCAGATCCCCGCCTCGGCCCACTCGCCTCTGCCCCAGGGAGCGGCGGCAGTGACACCAGGCTGCCGACAGATGGCGCTGAGGCCTCAGAGCGTCTCTGGGTGTCCCTGTCCCTCCCCCACACAAGTCGCCTGGGAGGCCCTTGCCCGATGCCCTCTTCCCTCCCCAGCCTCGCCCTCCTGCAGGGCCCCCCTAGCGCCGCCAGTGTCCTGCTGCTGGGTCCCGCAGCACCCGCTGCCTCCCTGAGGTCAGCAGCCTCCACATGGAATGGGGTTTATCACCTTCCGCCTCCATCCGGGGGCCACAGTACCTTCTTTTATTTATCCACCAAGTGATCAGGAGGCCCTGATGATGAGGATAGGACGGCAAGAGAGACCAGTGAGCTCTAGCTAGGCACAGCAGCCCATACCTGCAGCCCCAGCTCGGTGGGAGGCTGAGGCAGGAGGAGCACAAGTGTGAGCCCAGCCTAGGCAGCATAGTCACCCAGCAAGATCCTGCCTCAAAATTTAAAAAAAAAAAAAAAAGTAAAACGGCTGGGATGTAGCTCAGTGCAAAGGCCCTGGGTTCAGTCCCCAAAACCTATAAATACATACACACAGTGAGCTCTCACCTAGCAGAGGACACAGGAAGCAAGTGACACACACGAGTCTAAGGTCTGAGGACAGGAAGCCCTGTCCCCTGTGCCACAGAGCCCAGGGGAGGGAGGTCAGGGTGAGCTTCTGGCTGCCTGGCCTTGCTTCCGCCGCCACACACCGGAGGGCCCCAGTGCCCCAGGAAGAAACGCGGGCGCGCGGGGTGGTCCAGGAGACGAGAGAGCAGCCACCCCACGCAGACGGCGCAGCCTCTGCACCGCAGGCGCAAACCCAGCACGTGCATCCTTGCAGCGGTCCCTGCTGCCGGAAGCCATGTCGAGCCACATGGCAGGCAGGGAATGGCTGTACGCAGGGCCCTGGGCTCTAATGGCATCCAAGTGGGGCAGGGCTGGCGGCCTGGGCTCTGCCCGCGGGCAGACAAGGGTCAGCCCTGCACCAGCTGTGAGCTTGGATGAGTCACCCCACCTTGCTGGGCTTCTCATCTCTTTTTTCCTGTCTTTCTGAGACAGGGTCTCCCTATGCAGTTCAGGCTGGCCTTGAGCTCACCGTGTAGCCCAGGCTGGTCTCAAA
>NW_004955522.1:3910566-3913463 GCF_000276665.1 Chinchilla lanigera | reverse complement strand
TTAGAGATGCAGATAGGGACAAGAGGTCGTTACATAGAACTCACTGAAGCCATAAGTAAGTAAGTGAGATCATCGAGTTTGGATGGAAACCACCACTGAATACTCTACGTAGCCAGAGAAAGCTCCAAATCCCCGGACCGGGGCTGGGGATTTAGCTCAGCGGCAAAGCGCCTGCCTGGCAAGTGCAAGGTCGTGAGTTCAGTTCCCGGAACCAGAGAAAAACCAAAACAAACAAACAAACGAACAAATCCCCGGTCCCTCGCGGGGGGAAGGTGCAGTGATGGCGGGGGTCTGAAAGCCAGCATTTGCGCATGTGTGCTTCTCGAAGGACACCGAACAGCACAGCTGCAAGGTCCGTGGGTGGACCCCGGTGTTTGCAGGGCCCCTCACAGCCTGGGATGCAGCCACATGCCTGCCGCGCTCCAGGCCTGGGCTCTGCGCTTACAACCACCAGCAGAGGCCCTCGCGCTGGGCGGCTGCGACAGCGACCGGCCGAGGTCTTGGCGAAAAGCCTGGAGGGCGCAGGCGGCGGGCGCAGATCAGGACGGTAGATCGGGACCGCCGCGGGGCCGCGGCCTGGCGCCTGGCTGCTGTTTGCGGCTTTTCTCGGAGGCTGGCCCCGCCCTCCTCAGAGGACCAGGGCTCCCGTACACCTGGGCTGGGTGCCAACCACTGGCCGGGCTTGGAAAAGTGAGGACGGCCACGGAGCCATCAGGGTGGTGAGTCAGCAGGCCTCGGCCCCGTGCCCAGGCTGGGGCCCCGTGAGAGCCACCCGCTGGGCCACAGCGGGCCGTGGCAGCCTCGTGCTCCCCAGGTGCTGGAGCAGAGAACCTTCCAGACGCCGGTCTCCTCTGGCCCCTCCGTTCCTGCCGCCCATGTGTGCCCTGCTGTGAGATGGCGGCATGGCTGGTACGGCTGGGTTAAAACTTCCTAACCTCCTGAGCGGTCCTGGGTTGTGACTTTGAACTAGCTGAAGGCCTTGGCGGTGGTTGGACCCAGGCCACCCTGCCCCCTTGACACCACCAGCACCATCCCACACCGTGGGCTTACAGGCATGTGCCACCACTCCCGGCTCCAGACAGAGCTGACTGACGTGATGCCCCCTGTGGATGATGGATGTGAAGGTGTTTGTGAAAAATCGGGCACAGTGCAGTAGGCCTAGATTCCCAGCACTCCAGAGGCTGGGGCAAGGAGGATCACCATGAGTTTGAGGCCAGCCTGAGCTACACAGTGAGACTCTGTCTCAGAAATAATAACAGTAACAACAACAGTAATATTTTCTAGCTGGACATGATGTAACTTGGAAGGCTGAGGCAGGAAGATTGCAAATTTAAGTCCCACCTAGGCAACTTGGCAAGACCCTGTCTCAAAAAATAAAAAGGGCTGGGGATGTAGATCAGTGGTATCATGCCCTCGGGTTCAATCTCCTGTACTAAGAGATGAAAGATAGATACATACATACATATGTACATACATAGATACCTAGATAGATCATACATAGATACATAGATAGTATTTTAAAATTAATTTTTAATTAAATAAAAGAGCCCAAGGGAACCCTGAAGCTGGGGGCCCAGCAGTCTCCCAGCGCTGCTGTCCCAGTGTCCAGTGAACAATCTCAGTAGTAAGAAGGTGTCTTCGTTTGCACGTTACCTTGTCACACGCTCCCTGACACTTGACCATCTTTAACTTACACATGACGCCTAACGCCACATAAATGCTGTGTGCGTTGTCACCAGTCTGCATTGCTTAGGGAGTAATAGCAAGGAAAAACTTATGCCTGTTCAGTATAAAAACATGTACAAAAAAGGAACATCTAGTTCTACCTATTCAGCAGTTAAGAACAAACAAATGCATTTTCCATCTGAGGTTGGCCAAAGCCGCGGCTTCGCTGTGGAGCGGACTGTCGGGCGCCGCTGTGGGGCGGACAGCGCGGCCCCTCTCGGGTCCAAGGAGCCGGGGCCGAGCCCGAGCCCCACGCGGCCTCCCTGGGTTGCAGGTGGGGCCGCGGACCACGCACTCCCGGACGCACTGCCTCTGCAGCCACCTCACCTTCTTCGGAAGCACCTTCCTCGTGATGCCCAATGTGGTTGACGTCCGGCGGACGGCAGAGCTCTTCGCCACCTTTGAGGACAACCCCGTGGTGGTGAGCACCGTGGGCTGCCTGTGCGTGTTCTACGTGCTGGCGGTGATCTGGGCCCGGAGAAAGGACGTGCAGGACCGGGCCAAGGTGAGGCCGTGGGGCCCCGCCCGGAGAGGGAGCAGGGGCTGCGGGAGGGAGCCGGGTGGGCTGCTAGTCTGGGCCCTAACCTGGCACACTGGCTTCTCAGTCCCTTTTGGTCAGTTTTTATTTTTTTAATATATTTTTTGTCTTTTTGAGACAGCGTCTCACTATGCAGTTCAGGGTGGCCTTGAGCTCACTTTGTAGCCCAGGCTGGCTGCGAACACACAACGATCCTCCTGCCTCAGCCTCCCGAGTGCTGGGATTATAGGCGTGTGCCACCACGCCTGGCACAGTTTTTATTTTCTTATTAGTACGTGTTTGATGAACACATCAATCTTGGAGAGTGAGTACATGTACACAGCACTTCTTCATTCCTGTCCCCGGTGTTATCTTTCATTTTGCTCTTTATTTAGGTTTCTCGTAGAGGAGAGACCCTGTGATATTTAAGGCTGTGTCAGATTTATTTCATTTAACATGGTGTCGAGCAGCAACCGTTTTCCTACAAATGACTCAGCCCCTCAGCCTCTTTTCAGCAGATTCTCAGGACGGCTTTGCTTCTGGCCGTTTGTGGAGTGCCAACGCCTGTCAGGCCTGACCCCCGACGGATGCTCGTGGCAGCCCCTGCAGTAGGCACCCGTGTTGGGTCCAATGATCTGTCAGGATTCAGAACTCA
>NW_004955522.1:3907590-3908881 GCF_000276665.1 Chinchilla lanigera | reverse complement strand
TTTTGGTATTTTGTTTTGCTTTGGTTTTTTGAGACAGTCTTGCTATGTAGTTTAGCCTGGCCTTGAACTTACTATGTAGCCCAGGCTGGCCTCAAACTCATGGTGATCTTCCTGCCTCAGCCTCCTGAGGGCTGAGATTATAGGTATTCGCCACTATGCCCAACTACTTTGGGTTTTTTAACAACTTACCAGTCTAATTATTTAAACACAGGATAAGGCAGGTGCGGTGGTACGTGCCTGTAATCCTAGCACTCAGGAGGCTGAGGCAGGAGGATCACTGCGAGTTCAAGGCCAGCCTGGGCTACAAAGTGAGCTCAAGGCCAGCTTGAACTGCATAGTGAGACCCTGTCTCAAAAAGACAAAAATGGGGGCTGGGGATTTAGCTCAGAGGCACAGCACCTGCCTGGCAAGTGCAAGGTCGTGAGTTCGATTCCAGGTACTAGAAAAAAAGTCAAAAAAAAAAAAAGACTAAATAAATAAATAAATACAGGATGACCAAAAATAGCATATTGTTTGTTAATTTTATAAAACCACAGGAAATATAAAAATGATGATTTTATTGAGTTTATTCAACACAATAATTAATTATTCAGCTGGTTGGGACGAGTGGTGCTTGGAACAGGCAGCACCTACACCCGGGGTAAACTGGCAAGTGCTTCAGTGCTTGATTTCAGACCGAACAGCTCTCACCGCTGGGACGAATGGACAGCACGCTTCCCGCTCTGCTCCCCCCGGCACGAACGGCAGCTCGCTCTTGCTAGCGTGTGACGGGAAACTGGCTGAGCAGAGTTTTCCCAACCCTGTCCTTTCTCTAGGTGAGGATCACGGTACTGGAGGACAACGATCCCTTGGCCCAGTACCACTACCTGGTGACGGTCTACACCGGGCACCGGCGAGGGGCGTCCACATCCTCAAAGGTACCACAGAGCACTCAGGAGGCTGAGGCAAGAGGATTGCAAGTTCGAGGCTAGTCTGAGCTACAAAGGGAGACTGTGTCTCACAAAACCAAGCAAAAGTAAACAAAGGGGAGTGGGAAAACTCCTGCCGCTGCAGCTGACGCTGAAAGAAGGATCCAGGTGCAAGTGGTTTATCTGGGATGGACCCCAGGGAGCGCCAGGGAGTAGCAGAGTTGGGGGGCACACCAGGAAGGGAAAACAGCCAGGAAAGGACGCCGGACTGAGCGGCCGCCCTGTGGGCACAGCGCCCCAACTCCCACTGGGGGCCCAGAAGCAGAGCAAGGGGCTGGGGATTTAGTTCAGTGGCACAGCGCCTGCCTGGCAAGCGCAAGGCT
>NW_004955522.1:3885284-3907490 GCF_000276665.1 Chinchilla lanigera | reverse complement strand
AAAAAAAAAAAAAGGAACAAGGGGTTTCTCCATATGATTTAGTGAAGACCCAAATCCGGAATAAAGTTAACATTATTTTCCAAATTCTGTAAAAAAAAAAAAAAAAAAAAGGAAGCAGAGCGAGGAGGAACTGTGGTGTCCACCCTCAGCGCCCGCCAGCATTCCTTCTCGGCCCCTTCTGGCTGTTGCTCCAATGGCCAAAGCAAGCCTCGGGCAAAGAGGCAGCTGGACGCGGACAGGGAGCCCTGCACGCTGAGGCTGCGGGTGCAGTGGACACGGGCAGTGTCTGCTGTGATGCTCAGGAAATCAGGCGTCTCCATCAGCACTGCCTGGAGAGAAACAGAGTCCTGGGCTAGTTCTCAATATTCCTAGTTGGTAGAGTGAAGCTGGGCCCTGGGAATATGTAGTTCAAAGTAGCAGGCGTTCCTGCTGCATGGCTCAGTGCCAGGCACTCTGAGAGCCGCTGAAAATAGAGCTGTTAGGAGGAAAACAGTTCCTGCTCTACAGTCCTTACAAATAAATAGATGATCCCAGCATGAAGGAGGCTGAGGCAGGAGGATTGCCACAAGTTGGAGGCTAGCCTGGGCTACATAGTAAATTGAAGGCCCCTCTGAACTACACAATTAGACCCTGCCTTTAAAAATAAAAAAAAAAAAAACCCAATCAATCAATCAGTCAATAAACAAACAGTGAGGAGTTTGAAAAGTCAGCAGGCTTTTTATGTGTGACTGATCTCAAAGCCGTGAATATAGAAAGTGTCACTCAACTCTGCACACAACAGAAATGGTCCCTGAGCAGATGGGGGCGTCCTCACTGGCCTCTGGCCACCTCCCATGAAGCAAGGCCAGTGGGCTCCGTTCCCACGGGGAGGTGTCCACCCTGGTCCCTGGGTTTCAGGTGACCATCACCCTATATGGCCTGGACGGAGAGAGCGAGCCACACCGCCTGGCAGACCCCGCGTCCCCTGGGTTGGAGCGCGGAGGAGTGGACGTCTTCCTGCTGTCCACCCTGTTCCCCCTGGGGGAGCTGCGGAGTCTCCGGCTGTGGCACGACAACTCGGGGGACCGGCCGTCCTGGTGAGTGGGCAGGGGGATACTCAGGCTGGGGCGAGGCCCCTGCTCCGGGCATGACGGATCCCCATTTCACAGATGAGGAAACCAAGGTCCAAGAGGCCCTGGGCCTGCTCCACACCGCCCGTCAGTAGCTGGGAGGAGGTGAAGGGCGCAGGCTTGGTGTCCACCCTCAGCAGCATGGACCTGAGACTTGCCCAAGGTCACACAGCTAATCCAGAGCAAAGTCCTCCCTGAGGCTGACGCTAGTGGCCTGGGCAGGAGGAGCCAGTCCGAGCAGCAATCAGCAGCCGACGGCGTTCATACCGCTGTCTGTCATGCACTGAGGGGCTAAACATCCGTACTCCGAGGGCCTCAGCTATTGGTTGGCTCCTGGGAAGCACAGGCTGAGATGGATGTGAGAGAGCAGAGAGCCTGTGAAGCGGGTGCAGGGAGAACAGCGGGGTGGGAGGCCGGGGGATGGGCAGAGGGAGACAGAGAGCTGTGTGCGATGCACGCTGGTGTCAGTCCAGCCCCTCCCTAATCCCCAAGTTCTGGAGCCGCCTCCCATTGGATCTAGATGCCCAGGTCCTGCCAGGTGTGCTGTACGTCCAGCACTCAGGAGGCTGAGGCAGGAAGATCACTGCAAGTCTGAGGCCAGCCTGAATTACATAGTAAGACCCTTCTCAAAACACCAAAACCTAAAACAGGTGAGCCACCGCTGGGTCCGATCTCATATGCCAAGCACGGCGACTTCACACCCTCCCCAGGCCTTGGAGACCTGACTCAGGTTATGGGACACCCAGAGTCCCTGAGCCCCACAGAGAGGGTGGCCTTGCAGTCTAGGTGGTCTGCAACATCACCAGTCCTCTGTGTGCCTGCCCGCACACAAGCTCTTCCCGTGCTGGCTTTGCCCGCTCAGGGCCCCGCTGCCCCAGCTGGGGGCCCCAGGCAGATAGGGGCTCACAGCTCCCAGGGGCGCTGCCTGAGCCCCCCCCCCCCATGGAGCTCCAGCTCTGACCAAGGCAAGGGACAAGGAAGGGACACGCAGTGTCTGCAGGTCCCCCTTTCTAGAGGTTCAGGTTTGTAAAGGTGTCCAAGGAAGGCTCACCCCCGCACCTGGGCCTCAGCACGCTGGGTCCTTTCTCCAGGTACGTGAGCCGGGTGCTGGTCCACGACCTGGCGACTGGCCAGAAGTGGTATTTCCTCTGCAACTCATGGCTGTCCATCGATGTGGGAGACTGTGTCCTGGACAAGGTGTTTCCGGTGGCCACGGAGCAGGACAGGAAGCAGTTCAGGTACTTCTTAAGCGAATCTTTATTTCGCTTTTTTTTTTGAGACCGTCTCACTATGGAGTCCAGGCTGGCCTTGAACTCACGGCGATCCTCCTACCTCAGCCTCCTGCGTGCTGGGATTACAGGCGTGGACCACCACGCCCAGCCTCTTCCTGTCTCCTGAATTCCTGTCCCTCTTCCCTGCCCCCCACAGCCACCTGTTCTTCCTGAAGACGTCCACAGGCTTCCAGGAAGGCCACCTCTGGTACTCCATCTTCAGCAGCTCTGCCCGGAGCCGCTTCACGCGGGTGCAGAGGGTGTCCTGCTGCTTCTCCCTGCTTCTCTGCACCATGCTGACCAGCATCATGTTCTGGGGGGTCCCCAAGGACCCGGCTGAGCAGAAGATGGACTTGGGTAAGTCCTGCTGTCTGTCGTCCTGGACAGGGCTGTGGCCGGGGACATCAGTGTTGCCTGCCCAGGGACGCCACTGCAGCCCCAGTTCTCTTGGGGGCTGCCCGAGGTCACCATAGCCGAGCCTCTGCGTGGCTGTCCTTGACCTCCAGCCCCTCCGGAGGTCACGCGGATGCCTCGTGGCCTGGGCCACCTTGTCACACTGTTAGCACAGACTACCTGGTGTGTCCAGGTCCCTGGTAAAGGAAGACACCTCAAGCAGGCGCTGTAGCCAGGGCTTAGCGGGGACCTCCCGCGGCTGCATCTGCTGGTCCTTTGTGTGCGGCCGCCTGCTGGCAGGGTGCTGCGGACAGGGCTGTGGTAACCGCCTCTCCTTGACCCTCCTGCTCCTCCCCAGGGGACATCGAGTTCACGTGGCAGGAAGTGGTGATCGGGCTGGAGAGCTCCCTGCTCATGTTCCCCATCAATTTCCTGATCGTCCAGATCTTCCGCCACGCCCGGCCTCGGGGCGCGAAGGAGCAGGAGGCTGGGACCCCCACCCTAGCCCCGTCACCACAGCCCCTGGACGATGGCCTTGTGACGCCTGAAGCGGTGACCAAGGCAGGTCCCTAACTTCAGCCCAGCGGGAGTGGTGCTTTTCTTCTTTCTCTCCACCCTCCCCTGCCCCACCCCCGTCCCTCTGTCTCTGTCTCTCTCTCAACTGTTTTTTCCCCAGTCCTGGGGATTGAACCCAGAGCCTTCTCACTGAGCTATATCACCAGATCTTAGTATTTTTTATTTTGAGGAGGGGTCTTGCTACATGGCTAAATTGCCTAGGCTGGGCCTAAATTTTTGATCCTCCTGTCTCAGCCCTCCAGAATCCCGGGGTCATAGGTGTGTACCCATCATACCCTTGCTCTCCTTTCTCTTGCAGGCTGGGGATCAAACCCTAACCTCACACATGCTAGGCAAGTGCTACACCACTGGGCTACACCCCCAGCCCTTTCTTCTTCTTCTTTTCTTTCTTCCTTTTTCTTTCTTTCTTTCTTTCTTTCTTTCTTTCTTTCTTTCTTTCTTTCTTTCTTTCTCTTTCTTTCTTTCTTTTTCTTTCTTTCTTTTTCTTTCTTTCTTTCTTTTTCTTTCTTTCTTCCTTTCTTTCTTCCATTTTCTTTCTTTCTTTCTTTCTCTTTTCTTTCTTCCTTCTTTCCTGTTTCTCTTTCTTCCCTTCTTTCCTTCTATCTTTCCCTCCCTTCATACCTCCCTCTTTCCTCCTTCCTTTGTTTTGAAGGGTCTTCCTGAATGGCCTTGGCTGGCTTTGAATTTGCGATCCGCCCAAGTAGCCGAGGTCACAGGTGTGCACGCACCACCCTCCCAGGTACCCCCAGCTTTCCCCGTGCGTTCACCGTGCGCCCGCCCTGCGGAGCACACCTGCACCGGGAGATCTCAGCAGGGACGGCACGGGCACTCAGGGAGGTCAAGGCCACATCTCCGTGGACAGAACTGAGGCAGACGCTTGTGACCCCGGGCCGCACCCCCTGCCTGCAGCTCACCTCCCGTCTCTGTCTGGTCTCCCTGCAGGACACGCGGCGACTCATCAGCTGTCTGTGCAGAGCCCTGAAGCTGCCCTCGCCGGCCTCGGGCTGGGACTCTCTGAGCTCGGTGGACATCAACACACTGCTGGCCTTGGCGGAAGACATCCTCTGCCCTCAGAACCCAGCCGGGCAGGGACGCCGGGAGGAAGCCAAGGGGAGAGAGGACGCCTTTGCCGTGGCCCCCGGGTCTGCGCCAGTGACAGGTACACACTGGCCACCCCTGTGCCAACGGAAGCAGCTTCCGGGGCCAGGTGGCGACTCGGGGCCGTGTCTGTGGCCTGGTGGGTCGGGCTCCGGCTGAGCCTCCCAGTCTGCACCACGCCACCCGCCGTCCCATGATGCCACGCTGCACACGAGCTACTCTAGACTCCGCTTTCCCCTTTCTCTGCCTCAGCCTTTACTCCCCTGGGGCGTGGGCCTCTGTCAGTGCCTTCTGTCCCCGTGCCTCTCCTCACACTCACCTGCACCTGGCCGCACAGTGAACCGTGGGACGCGGTGTTTAAAGTCTGCGCCATCCTGAGTCCCCGAGGTGGGCGTCCTCTTGCCTCCCCTCGTCTCTGTGACGGGCTCCTCTGTGACCTTGGACAGGCTGCCTCGGTTCTCTGAGCCTCGATTTTCTTCCTGTGAAGTGTCAGGGGCTGCAGCGTTAAGCAGGATCTGTTTCCGGATGTGTGGGGCAGGACCCAAGATGCAGGGTGATGAGGCAGAGGAAAGACGTGAATCACAGGCCGAAAACCTTTTCTCTGTTCCCTTTCAAGTCTCCTAATTAAACACGGGTGTGGTGGTGCACATGCAAGCCTGTCATCCCAGCACTGGTGGTGGCTGAGGCAGGACAATCATCATGAGTTTAAGGCCAGCCTGAACTGCACAGCAAAACCCTTCCTCAAAAAAAAAAAAAACAAAAAACAAAAAAAAACACAACAAAGCCAGTTGGCCATGCATGGTGGCACACGCCTGTAATCTCAGCACTCTGGAAGCTGAGGCAGGAGGATCATTTGGAGTTCGAGACCAGCCTGGGCTACAAAGTGAGCTCAAGGCCAGCCTGAACTGCATAGCGAGACTCTGTCTCAAAAAGACAAAAAAAAAAAAAAAAGCCAAGCCAGTAGCACCCCGGGCTGGTGACCAAACCTTCAACCCTTTGGGGACATTTTAGGTCCAAACTATGGTGCTCTGCAGACTCAGCTGCCAGTGTTAGAGCAGCGCCGCTCCATGGGGCCTCCCGCTGATGGACACCCTGTAGCCCCGCGCTTGGTGGGCTGGGTTTAAAGCGCTGCCAGTGATACGGCTCCGGACTGGCCAGTGTCTGGAGCAAGCAGGTGGTCGGGGCCTCCGGTGACGGCCACCCCGGCAGTGCTCTGCTCCATGGTCTGTGCCATTCCCCAAGAGACGGCTCCAGACTCGAGAATACAGCCAGACTCCTGGGGTCTCCTGGCTGCAGCTGCAGCTGCGCAACTTGGGAAAAGTTGCTCACCCTCTCTGAGACTCAGTTTTCTTGTCTATAAAATATGGCCGTTGGGCCGCCTCAAGTGGGGTGCTGCGAGGACTGGCTGAGGTCATACGCTGTGTAAAGTACTCAGGCCCTGGCCCGATGCAAAGCAAGCATTCAGTCGGCGGCACTTGGGTTGGCAGAGTTGGTGTCTTCTGAGACCTTCTCAGAAGCTTGCGACACAGAGGGTGTCGGCGCTGGGTTCTGCCTGAGGCTCGGGCGAGGGGGCCCTGGTGGAGGAGGCGAAGGAGGAGGCTGAGTCAGGCTGGGCGGATCTTGCCGTGTGCTCACCTCTCTCAACAGGGCTACCTACACACACACACACACACACACACACACACACACACACACACGAGCGCGCAGCCACCCCTGCACACGAGGCTCCTTTCTGTGTCTCTTGCTGGGGTCTGGCGGGGCATGGACAGGGCTCCGTTTGGCCACGCCCTGTGTCCGGTCACACACAGCCCGGGGAAGGTGAGCACGGGTTGGGGCCCAGCCCTGTCTGCTGTGGACGGCGTGACCCTCCCTGGGCGCCGACACATGGCCGCATTCTCTTAGAAGGCACAAGCAATAGTGGAAAGGTTCAAATTTTTCCCTTTATACTAAAGATGAGTTACCTCTACAATTTTTAAACAAAGCAACAAAAACCTGGCTTTAGAGACTGAGGTAGGAGGATTGCAAATTCAAAGACACCCTGGGCTCACCAGGACTATCTGGTCCGGACTACATAACGAGACAGTGCCCATCCCCAAAAAAATGTTTTTAAAAATTTTTTTAAAACTGGGATGGTGGGTGCACAACTGTAATCCCAGCACTCAGGAGGCTGAGACAGGAGGATCGCCTCGAGTTTGAGGCCACCCTGGGCTGCATAGTGAGCTCAAGCCCAGCCTGGACTATATAGTGAGGCTCTGTCTTAAAAAACCAAACATATATTTTTTTTCCCAGGGAGGAAGAAAGATGAGGTAAGGTTGTCTGGAAGTTAGTCATCACGGCAGTGGGGTAATAGAGAAGATAGTCTCCTCTCCTTACGTATAAGGACATTTGGCAAATGCCCCTGACAAAAGGCTGGAAGGAAACATGCAAATCCCAGTGGCTCTGGGACCCTAGAACCCCAGTCCCTCTGCACTCGGGTTTCCTGCGGCTGGCACTGGGCTGGGCGCTCCTGCGTGACTGCTGTCCCCGTCACTGTGACAGGCACGCTGCCCCTCAGCACCGGCTGATCACTCTCCCCTTGTCCCCAGAGAGGACACAGGGCCCCGGGCCCGAGCTGGCCCTGCAGGACCTCTGGAAGGACGACGCCCACAGGCAGTGCCTCTACCGCCAGCTGGAGCACTTGGAGCAGGAGCTGCAGCTGCTAGGACCCCACAGCTTCCCGCAGCGACACGGCCACGCCAGGGCGCTCAGGCAGCTGCAGACCCTGAAAGGCCACCTGGGAGTGGCCACCCCCACACATGCCAGGTAATGCCCTCCCCACCCCACGGGCACCTGCCCTGTCTGGGGCCTGCCAGAAGACGTCTTGAGCTGCCCTAGCAGGGCACCGTAGACTCTCAGCAGAAAGGATTAAGGCTCCTGCCAGCACTCAGGATGGGGGTGGTGATCAGGGATCCCAGCTGGAAGACACAGCCCTTTGCAGATTGCTTTACAATTTGTACATTTTTTTGGACAGGGTCTCGCTATGAAGTCAGGCTGGCCTTGAACTCACTGTGTGGCGCAGGCTGGCCTGAACCCACAATGACCCTCCCGCCTCACCCTCCCGAGCGCCAGGACTACATGCCTGCACGGTGACCATGCCTGCCCACAATCTGTACAGTTTGTAACCGTTCTCGTGGGGGCTGTCTCCTTACCGTGTATCCTCAGATCCGCCCCTCATCCTGAGTCTCTGTCATTCCTCTGTTGGGTGGGAATGATGACGCTCTCCGCTGATAAAGCGATGTGCTTCAGACAAGCAGTGGGATTTAAACTCAGGGTTATCAGACGGCACAAAAGAATCATCAGTTTGGCTGGGCATGGTGGCGCACGTCTGTAATCCCAGCACTCGGGAGGCTGAGGCAGGAGGATCGTTGCAAATTCGAGACCAACCTGGGCTACAAAATAAGCTCAAGGCCAGCCTGAACTGCATAGTGAGACCCTGTCTCAAAAAGACAAAAAAAAACAAAACAAAACAAGAGTCATCAGGTAGATGTGGCCAAGGCATAGTAATTCAGGAAGAAAATGACCATTTGTGAGATGCACCGTGACGTACTTGGAGATGATTGTGTCTGGAATTTATTTTTAAATATTCCAGCTCCCTGCCCCTCCAGGAAAAGGCAGGAGGGCAGGTGGGTGGAAGAGCCACAGCAAAGCGGTGACCGCTGTTGACCTCACTGGATGAATGCCTGTGGGTTTGCCGTGCTTGATCGTTTTTCTGTGAGATTTTTTATGTCTCTTTTTTTTTTGAGACAGAATTTCCAAGTTGTTAAGTTGCCCAGGCTGGGGTCAAGCTTGCACTCCCGCCTCAGGCTCCCAGAGTGCTGGGACTCCAGGCTTGCACCATGACGCCTGGCCTGTAATAACTTTTTTTAACCCGGGGTTCAACCTTGTGCTTGACTCAAGCTAAGCGAGCGCTCTACCACACAGCTACGCCCTCAGCCTGGTGGTTTAGAAATGTTCCAGAAGCAGCTTCTGGGTTTGAGGTGAGGAACCGTGGAGCAAATGTGAGAAAAGCATTTAAGACAGCAGGGACAGGTGACAGAGGAGGCCCTGAGAGGCCAGGCGCTCGGCCAAGGCCATGCCAATGACCCGCCCTTGTCACCCCTGCAGGGCTCCCCGCCCCGGCGCGCCCCCTCGAGGCCTGCCCTGGTGGTGCACCCTGGTGGGCTGGCTCCTGGTGGCAGCCACCAGCGGCACGGCTGCCTTCTTCACCATGCTCTACGGCCTGCACTACGGGCGCGCCAGCTCCCTCCGGTGGCTGCTGTCCATGGCCGTGTCCTTGGCGGAGAGCATGCTGGTCACCCAGCCCCTCAAGGTCAGGATGCCCACCGAGTGGCTGCCCTCCCCACCCCCATCCTCCCGAGCGGTGTGGTCTTAAGGGAGGCTCCCGTGCACAAGCCCTGGGGCAGAGAAGACAGTGAGGTAGATAATTACGGGCCCGGGGGACCAGGCAGACACGGAGAGGGAGGACCGCAGGCAGAGGGGCGGGGAAGCCAGCAGGCGGGCAAGTGGGGGTGTCCCAGGACACAGGCCCCCTGCCTGGCTGGGCCCGGCGCTCCTCAGCGGCTCTGCCCACTGCACCAAGGCTGGGTTCCCAACTCGCTTAGGTGTGGCTGCACTCCATGCCCTCCGACCCGGTTTCACGTCCTGGTACGGCTTGGGCTCACACTGGCGGTGACGTGCAGGTGTTGGGCTTCGCCGCTTTCTTTGCACTGGTCTCGAAGAGGGTGGACGATGATGATGACGACGACGAGATGGAGCTCCCCCTGCCAGGACGCCTGTCTGGCCCAGGTAAAGGGGCCGCGTGGTGGTGCAGGGACAGGAGTACACCTGCAGGGCAGGGTGCTCCCCGAGCCTCTGCTCCCCGGCAGCCCTTACCCTGCCAGACACGAGCACCCCCTGCCTCTTCCCTGAGAGCCTTCCTCCCTGGCTCTCTGACCCCGGTGACGCCCCCACAGGACCCTTCAGCCAGGATAGGCGCCTCCTCTGTGTAGCCCCCATGGCGGGGTGAGGGGGCTCTCTGCCCATAGACTCAGGCCCTGGGGTTTTAGAATAACAAAGAATCCGCTTGCTGGTAGACTGCAAAGAGCGACTGTCAACTAGACCTCCAGGACAACAGAGCTGAATCGGCAGTGAGTAGCCCCGGCCTGGCCCACGGCCTGGGTCTTGTGAACAGAGACGGACTGGACAGAGGCCACGCTGACCTGGTCTAGAGGCCCCAGCCCGGCCCTTCCTCCCTCCAAGATGTGGGAACGTGCTGACAGGCAGCGCACTCAGGAAGCACAGGAGCAGACAAGACAGAAGCAGCCCTCTCAAGATCAATCTTGACTCTCAGGGAAAGTAAACCAGGAAGAAACAAGCAGATGCTCACAGGCAAACACACAGGTCCTATGGGGAGGTGACGTTAGTTAAGGAAGTAAGTGCACCCCAACTGAAAGACAAACAGAACTGGGAGGAGCAGGACACTGCAGGCCTCTGTCCTGCGGGGGCACCTAAGCTGTCCCCTGAGCGTCAGGGAAGGAAGGGACTGCTTGGCGGGGTGTGCAAAGGCCCTGAGGTCCCATGGAACTCATCACTTCATGCTGTTATTGAGCATGGGGGTAGAGTGGAGAGGGCTTGAGAAGAGGTGAGGGAGGGAGGTGACGAATGCCCTGGTAGAGCAGACAGAGGGCACGGGCCTCAGACAGCCGGGGCAGCACCTGCCAGTATGGCACGGCACCTGCAGATGCCAGCAAGCAGGAGAGCCTGTCCCACACCTGCCGCGGGGACTGCCCATTGTCCTTCCTCCGCAGGTCCCTGTGCCATCTTCCGGGCACGGAGACACAGCAGTGGGGACATCTACCAGCCACCTCTGCCCGCCGCCATCGAGAGGATGAAAGCCACCCGGCTGAAGGAGCAAAAGGCATTTGCCCTCGTCTCGGAAATCCTGGGTGGGCAGTGCCCCGCGCCCACTTCTCAGCACTCCAGACGCAGGCACCCATGAACGCACGCAGGGCCTTTGGAAGACCCTCGCTGCTTCTGGGCCTTAGTTCCCCTAGCCAGCGTCTCACTCAAGTGCTCCCCCATACTTGCAATCACCTGGCGTCCCTTGAAGGCCCTGTGCTTGAAGTCTGAGCTCCCTCCTGTGGCTCCACCCACGTCAGCTCCTTCCCCGGCCTCCCAGCCATTCCTAGCCCAGGCTGTCCTCTGTCCTCCTGCCTCAGCCTCCTGCGTGTTGGAGTAAGGGACACACACCGCCACACCCCACCTTCCGCCTAGGCTTTAACGCTCCATCCAATCACTGTGTCTTCAGCGAGGCTTCCCCTGGCCCTCCAGCCCAGAGTTTTCAAACCTCAGCGTATGTCTCGTCTGGGGTCCCGAGGAGCAGGTCGGGTGCACAAGGCTGTTTTGGGAGGTGATATCAGGAAGGGAAAGTGCAGCTGGAGGGAAGAAAGTCAGCAGAGGGGTATGGCCAGTGGGCTCAGGCCTGCTGGGGGCCGGGGAGAGCAGGCAGTGCCCCCCTGCATCATGCTGCCACCCCGTGTCTCGGGTCCCCCAGGCAGAAGTGGGTGCATCTTGGAAGGCAGATTCCCAGGCCCGGCTCAGAGCTTCCGGTTCAGTAGGAATCTGCATCCCTGATTAGGCTGTGAAGTTCAGACTCCCGATCTCAATCTTGGCCCCCTGGTGGTCCTTCGCATCACACTCTTCTGTCTCTGCAAGTCAGGTGAGCCCCACCAGGGCCAGAACTTGTCCATCTGCTTCATTACTGTACCCTCAGCAACGCCACATGGCAGATGCCCCCCTGGAAAAAATTCTGCTTAAGAAACACCAATATAAACTCAGCCTAGTGGTACATTCCTGAGCCCGCACTCTAGGAGGCTGAGGCAGGAGGATCCCCAGGTGTGAGTCCAGGCTGGGCAGTTTAATGATGGAGCATAACACTGTCTCAAAATAAAAATTTTTGCTGGGGAAATAGCTCAGCAGGCATAGCACCTGACTGGCAAGCTCGAGGTCATGAGTTCAATTCCCGGTACCAAAAAAAAAATTTTTTTTTAAAGGAGAGGGCTGGGAATGCAATGTGTAAAGGCCCCGGATCCAATTTCCAGTACCAGGGGATTGGAGACCACAAACTCTGGGCAGTCTGTGTTCTGAGTGCTTTGCAAGTACTAGTAACTCATCCCTCTTCACAACCTCATGTCTGTCATATATTATTATCCAAGCTTCACAGATGAGGGGCCGGCGAGGGGCTGACGCACTTGCAAAAGGCACCTGGATGGGAAGTGGTAGGGTTGGGATTCGAACCCAGACAGCCGGCTTGGGGTCTCTGGGAGGACCATCCCCACGCTCACCAGGCGGCCAGGGCGGGCCGCTCCACTTCCTGTGCTGGACTCGGGCAGGCGAGGCTCTCGCCTGAAGGGGGCGCTGTGCATCCTTTGCAGTGTACCTGGGCTTCCTGTGGACGCTGCTGCTGGTGGCGTACGGCCAGAGGGACCCGAGTGCCTACCACTTCCACGGGCACCTTGAGCGCAGCTTCACCAGAGGCTTTTCCGAAGTGCTGGGCTTCCCAGGGTTCTTCGAGTGGGCCAACAGCACCCTCGTGAACAACCTGTACGGTCCACACCCAGGTACACGGCCCGTGTGCGCTCCGCCCTCTGCGAGCAGGTGTGGGTCCCGAGCCGGTCTTAGCCGCGGGAGCCCAGGCTGCGAAGGAGAGGCGCTCAGAAAGCTGTGTGCACACGCAGCGTGGTGAGTGTCCTGTGAGCCGGCGGCCAGCGGCCAGCAGGAATTGGCCGGCAGAACTGGACAGGCTCTCGGACCGCAAAACATCCGCGTGGCCGCGGTGCAGGGTCTGAGTGCGGGACGGTGGGAAGCACGGGAGGAGACAGAGACGGGGCAGAGCGTGAAGGAGCTCAGAAGTCCACACCCTGCCCCTGAGGAAGGAAGTTGCCACCTGCCCGAGGGTTGCAAACCCCTGGTGGTTTGCAGGAGCCGTCTGCCTGTAGGAGGACACGCCCGCTCCAGTGAAATCAGTCAGATGCCCAGCTAAACAGCGCATACCTTCCTCCTGTGAGAAACCCAAAGCAGACATAATTTAAAAAACAAAATAAAAGGTGGATAATAGGAAACAGGGGAAAAGATCTTTTGCAAATGGGAAGGAGAGGGGCCGGGATGTAGCTCAGCGGCACAAGCACCTGCCTGGCAAGCACAAGGTCCTGAGTTCGATTCCTGGTACAAAAAAAAATGGGAAGGACATCCAGAAAGGGAAGGAGGGGGGAAGGAGGGGGGAAGGAGGGGGGAAGGAGGAGGAGAAGGGGAATAAAAGAAATTAAGATGTGCTCAGTTGGGCCAGGGATGTAGCTTACTGGCACAGCGCCTGCCTCACAAGCAGGAGGCCCTGAGTTCAATTCCCCGCACCAAAATAAAAAAGTGCCAAGTACATGTACCTGCCCCCAGAGGAGTGTAAACATCAGGCGCTGTGAGCGCATACTAAGAAGAAGTGATGTGAAAAGGGAAGGATCGCTCTGCAGGCAGCCGAGAGCGGGCCAGTTGGGAAGCTGGGGAGACATCTAGAGGCCAGCAGGAACCAGGGGCGGGTCCAAAGGACAGGGACAGTGGTGACGGGTGGTATGGAAGACATGGATGAAGGGCCTGGCTGGGCACGGTGACCCTTGGACGGGAGGGTCCAGAGGAGGCACAGATGCCCCCAGGCAGGCGCCGGGGGCAGAGCAGGTCCCGGGTGGAGAGAGCAAGGTGCCAGGTTGATGGAGCCAGGCGCGGTCACCTCCCGGCTGTCTCTGTAATGTGTTCGCTGACTTCACATTTGCATCCAGGCAAGGGGCTCAGGAAGCACTAGGGTGGTTTTGCTTGCAGAATTACCCACCTGGTTTTCTTCTGCAGGCTTCGTCACAGACGGGAACTCCAAGCTGGTTGGCAGTGCCCACATCCGCCAAGTGAGGATCCGGGGAAGCTCCTGCCCCCTGGCCCCGCAGCTGCAGGCTTCTCTGAGCGGGTGCCGCGCACCGTACTCCCTGGACGAGGAAGACCGGGCTGACTACGGGGAAGACTGGAATGCCTCTGCGCTCGGTAGCAGTGACCGCTTTCCTCCGGCCTGGTGCTACCAGGGCCAGAGCCAGCGTCGAGGGTACCCAACATGGGGCAAGCTCGCTCTGTACCCCGGAGGGGGCTACGCGGTCCCTTTAGGGACTGAGCGCCAAAATGCATCGAGGTGAGGCTGCCTCGCTCCTTTGCAGCAATGTGAGGCCATTTGTTGGGGTCCTCGTGGGGAGGACACAGCCTTGAAAACAGGGCTGGGACAAGTTCCTCCGTGTCCTGTGACACATTCATTCTGAGGCCATTTGAGACAGGAAGCCCTGGGTTTGTCCAAAGACTGTGGGACACAGACCCTTCACAGGACAGAGGTGCCCCAAGCACCCCTCTTTCCCACAGGGTTCTCCGGTATCTCTTTGACCACGCCTGGCTGGACACCCTGACCAGGGCCGTGTTTGTGGAGTTCACCGTCTACAACGCCAACGTCAACCTGTTCTGCGTCATCACGCTCACACTAGAGACCAGCGGCCTGGGTGAGCCCCTCACTCCAAAACCCCTGCCACCCAGGGGGGCCCTATGCGCAGGCCCAGAGATCCAGGTCAAAGAGCTGTTTTGCAGGGGCTGGGGACTTAGCTCAGTGGCAAAGCGCCTGCCTGGCAAGCGCAAGGTCTTGAGTTCGGTTCCCGGTACCGGAGAAAAACCAAAAAAAAAGAGCTATTTTGCTGGGGCAGGTTCTCCCTGCAGCTGGCATCCCTGAGCCCCCAAACCGAGATGTGAGCACTGCCCAGCCTTCCTTTCCAGGGGCTCTGAGTCCCGAGTCTGTGGGCGGCTTATACGTCTCCTTCGCCTGAGTGCCCCACTGTGCTGCAGGTGGGGTAGCGTCTGAGAAGAGGGTGACCTGGTAACAAGTAGCACCACCTAAAAGACAGTTTACAGCCTGCACGTTGATCCACAGTGGAAGTGCATCTCACACACACACACAGCCTTGTAATTTCAGCTATTAGGAGGCCCAGGCAAGAGGATCACAGGTTGGAGGACTGCCTGGACAACAGAACAAGATCATTTCTCAAAACGAAAAAAATATATAGCTCAAGTAAAGCTCAGGAGGGCACTGGCCTAGCATCCAGGAGGCCCTGGGTTCCATCCCCAGGACCACAGGAAATGAACGAGTGGCTAAAGTGCTAACCACAAGCTACTAAAAACCATCAACTTATGGCCTGTTTAGCTAATGCTCAACTTTCTAAAACTGAACATCCTTGCAGTAAACCCTGAACTTTGTTTTATGTTTTTGCAACAGGGTCTCGCTATGTGGTGCAGGCTGGCCTTGAGCACACTCTGTAGCTCAGGCTGGCCTTAAATTTCTGGTGCTCCCCCTGCCTCAGTCTCCCAAGTGCTGGGATTATAGGTGTGTGCCACCATGCCCAGCTAAAACCTGAACATTTAAAAAGTATGTAATTACATTTTAATTATAAAGTGAATGTATGTTTGTGCATTAAAAAAAAAGTCAAGGGCCGGGGATATAGCTCATAGTGCCTGCCTGGCAAGTGCAAGGTCCTGAGTTCGATTCCTAGGACCAAAAACAACAACAAAAAAATTAACAATTAAAAAAGAAATCAAGCTAAAAAATGTCATTAGTACATGCAAGGTTTGGTCCCCAAGACCATAATAAATAAATAAAATTTGGAATGGTGAATGGCTTTCATCTCCTACAATCCTTTGTCAAGGTCAACAGCGTCTTTCAAATCTTTCTTTAGTTTATTTCTACATCTTTTGATCTCCTATGCCTCTTTGCCACCATTTTGGGTATTTCCCTTTTCCTTCCTTCCTTCCTTCCTTCCTTCCTTCCTTTCTTTCTTTCTTTCCTTCTTTCTTCCTTTCTTTCTCTTTCTTTCTCTCTTTCTTTCCCTCTTTGTGGTTTTTCTGAGATAGGGTCTTGCTATGTATTCCAAGCTGGCTTTGAACTCACTATGTAGCCCAGGCTGGCCTCGTACTCATAGCAAGCCTCCTGCTTCAGCCTCCCCAGTGCTGGGATCATGGATGTGTACAACCATGCCCAGCTTCCTTCTGGCTTTTCAAGGAAGAAGTTTTTAAATAACTTGTCCAAAACCACATCTGATTGAATTGTGTTTCTACACAGAAGAGGTCCAGAACGGGCTCCTGGCCGTGTGGATTCCGCAATCACGACATTGTCAGGGACTTGGGTGGCTTCCCTCATGTCCTGCAGTCACCTTAGGGCTGGCTTTGTCTTTAAGCCTTATTGTCAGAATGATTTCAAACATTATCACCCCAAAATCATTACAATTCCAGGAAATAAGGAAACAAATGAAAAGGTATTCTAGAGAAGGCTGGATGGTTAGGCATATTGGCGGTGAGATGAACTGACTTCCGGTGAAGTCCTTTTTAAAATTTGTTTTCTTAGTGCACTTTGACAGCACATAAGAGCCATAACCATGGGGCGGGGGGCGCTCCAGGGCACTGCACACCGTGCGGCCCCAGTCCTCCACCTGTGTCCCTTCCGGGTGACACTGCTTTTGTGTCCACCGTGTGTCCACCTTCAGGCTCTGGAGTCTTTGTATCTGAGGACCCTGGTCCTCTCCTGCCCCCGCCCCCTGCAGCCCTCAGGAGGGCTCCAGCTTGAAGGTCACAGCCAGGGCGCCCAACATGAGGAGACCTGGGTGACCGGCTGCACTCTGCTCCCCAGGAACCTTCTTCACCCACGCAGCCCTGCACAGCCTCCGCCTGTCCCCCCTCACCGACGGCTGGCACCCCTTCGTAGTGGCGGCAGAGCTCCTGTACTTCGCCTTTCTCCTCTACTACATGGTGGTACAGGTGGGCACGTGGGCCGGGCTGGGTGCCCCTTGCTCTCCCTCCGGCTTCCGGTGCGGCTGAAGGAGGAGGGGAAGGGCTCTGCCTGAGGAATTTGGTCCTGAGGGCTGACAGACCTCAGAGCTGCAAGGCCTGAAAGGCTGGTTCTGCTCGCACCCCCACCCTGGAGGGCCCTGAGGGCTGGGGGAAGGAGCGCTTGTGCTGTGGCCGCTGAACTGAGACCTCCCCAAACGCTGGGGCGTCGAGATGGCACCTGGCTCCCACACCCTTTTGAAAAGGCGAGTGGTATTTCTGGTGCTTCCAGCATGGCCGGCGCTGTGCTGAGGACCTTATGTGGGTTTCCTACTTTTAAAACAGCAGGAGAGCCTGGCAAGCGCAAGGTCGTGAGTTCGGTTCCCGGTACCGGAGAAAAACCAAGAAAAACCAAAAAAAATAAAACAGCAGGAGAAAGCTGGGTGTGGTGTGCATGCCTATAATCCCAGCACTGGGGAGGCTGGGGCAGGAGGATCGCTGCAAGATGGAGGCCAGCCTGGGATACATAGCCCTCCCAGCGGGAGAGGAGCCTCCACTGTGTGTGTAGGGGGTGTTCTGCTGGCCACAGACCTGGGCAGAACCTCGGCTCTCTCCTTCCCAGGGCCAGCGTGTGCGGAAGCAGAAGTGGGGCTATTTCCGCAGCAAGTGGAACCTGCTGGAAGTGGCCATCATCCTGGCCAGCTGGAGTGCCCTGGTGGTGTTCGTGAAGAGGGCTGTCCTGGCTGAGCGGGACCTCCAGCTCTACCGGAAGCACAAGGCAGAGTAAGCAGCCATGTGCCCAGACCCCTGGACCTCCGCTGGGCCCGTCCTCAGTTCTGTCTGAGGCCCAAGGTCAGCAGGAAGCTCTGGTAATCTTGCTGAGCCTTGTAGTTCAGGTTGGCCTTAAACTCACTGTGTAGGCCAGGCCGGCCTCAGATTAGCAGTGATCCTCTTGCCTCAGCCTCCCAAGTGCTGGGACTACACGTGTGCACCACCACACCTGGTTTAAATGTCATTTTGAAATAGGGACGTGCTTGTCTTGCCTTCCAGAATAAAGCTCATTGCTCTTAGGGAAGACTACAAAATTTAGAGACACAGTAATAGAAAATTTATAACATCCTGCATTGAATTAAGAAGTTACTATCGGGGCTGGGGATTTAGCTCAGCGGCACAGTGCCTGCCTGGCAAGCGCAAGGTCGTGAGTTTGATTCCTGGTACCGGAAAAAAAAACAAACAAGAAAAACAAAACAAAGAAGTTACTACTGAGGGCCCGGAACAGAAAAATGAGACTGACAACCAAGAGCAAAATTTGTCAGTAGAAACCTAACAGAGATGAAGAAGTCAGCCGATCGGGATGCTAAAGGACCCATTATACCATGTTCAAGTGCTTAAAGGAAAATAGAAACCTAACGAGATATGGAAGATTTTTTTTAAAACATGGACGTGACATCTAAAAAATATGTACTGCATAGCCTAACAGATTAGACAATATAGAGGTTGAGGATAAACCACTTGAAAATATAGTAATAGAAAATTCCCCAAATAAAGTGTTATGGTTTATAACTAAAAAATAAAATAAAATAGCATCTTGGTAAGTTGCACAGGCTGGCCTTGAACTTGTGATCCTCCTGGCTCGGCCTCCTAAGTAGCTAGGATTACAGACATCTACCACTGCGTTTGGTCTGGAGAAGACCTGAAAACAAAATATAACAATATCTAATATTTGCAGCCAGGCGCAGTGGTGCAGTCTTGTAATTCCAGCACTACCGGAGGCTGAGGATCGCCATGAATTCGAGGCCAGCCTGGGCTATAGTGAGTTCAAGGCCAGCCTGACCTGCATAGTGAGACCTTGTCTCAAAAAACAGAAAAAACAGTATCTGATGTTTGCAAATGCAGGGCCATGTGGCACCCTGCTTAGGTCCTCCCAGCCTTGGGGAGAGCTTTCACAAGCATTAGTGCTCAGTAAATCTCCCTCTGCTACCATGTGTCAAGTGTCCCCTAGGTGCTAGGCAGAGTGGGCTAGCACATGGCAGACACTGTCTTCAGTGTTCATGGGACCTGATGGAGGTCAGCCAATGAGGTGGTGCCTGTCTGTAATCCTAGCTACTTGGGAGACTGAGGCAGGAGGATTGCAAGTTGGCAGCCAGCTAGGCGACTTAGCAAGGTCTTGCCTCAAAATAAAAAATGGAAAGAGCTTGGAATGTAGCTTGGTGGCAGAGCGCTTGCTTAGCATGTGTACAGCCCTGGGCTCAATCTTCAGAACTACAGAGGAAAAAAAGTCAAGTATGATGGTGCATGCCTATAGTCTCAGTGCTCAGGAGGCTGAGGCAGGAGGATTGCAAATTGGAGTCTAGCCTGGGAAACTTAGTAAGATCTGTCTCAAAATTTTAAAAAGGCTCAGATACAACTCAGTGCAAAGGCCCTGGCTTAATCCTCCAAGCCAGAAAGAAAAGCAAAACTAATGAAGGTAGATGTCATCGCTGCCCCATTTCTACCAAAGAAATTGAGGCTCAGGAATTTCATAAGACTTCTCCAAAACCACACAGCTAAATGTGGCAGAGAAGTAATTTAAATCTTTTTGTTTGTTTGTTTTCTTCTGGTACGAGGAATCAAACTCATGACCTTGCGCTTGCCAGGCAGGTGCTGTGCTTCTGAGCTAAATCCCCAGCCCTGTAATGTAACTCTAAACTGTGACTGGCCATGGAGGCGCACGCCTGTAATCCCAGCACTCCAGAGGCTGAGGCGGGAGGATCACCCTGAGTTCAAGGCCAGCCTGAGCTACATAAGCGAGTGCAAGGCCAGCCTGAATTGCATACTGAGCCCCTGTCTCAAACAAAACAAAACAAAAATAAATAAATAAATAAATAAAATAAATCTAGACTGTGTAGCTCGAGGATCTATGCCTCACTTTGATCACTGTGTTCCTCTCTCACCTTTTATAGCGATATCATATACTTACTGAGTTACTACTCGAGGTAATACACTGCCGTCCATCCAGTGGGAATTAAACCCAGGCCCTCACGCATGCTAGGCAAGTGCTGTACCACTGCGGTGTATTCCTAGTCCCAAACACCACTTTAAGAGCACATTCTCATCTACTTCAGTCTTCCCGAGATGGCCAAGCAGTGATGCCATCATCTTTTCTCTCTTTCTCTCTTTCTCTCTTTCTCTTTCTCTCTTTCTTTTTCTGAAGGAGGAAATCATTGGTTAAATTCCTTGTGCAAGGCCACAGCAAGGAAATGCAGAATCTGAACTCTTTCTGCTCCACGCAAACACTGGCTCATTCATGCAACAAACCATCCAATGTTGCCATCCTAAACGTGCGACAAAAACTCTCCCCTCTCCATGCGGCCCCTTTTCGATAGAAATGTCTCAGTATCACTAGCCTTCTTTGAGTTCACAAATAATGGAAGCTTGCCGGGTGGGTGGTGCACGTCTGTCGTCCCAGCACTCAGGAGCCTGAGGCAGGAGGATGATCACAAGTTCGAGACCAGCCTGGGCTAGATAGTGAGACTCCATCTAAAAAAGAAAACAAACAAAAAAGAAATGACTCAAGCTCGTTGTGAACTTAGGCAAAGCGATTATCCCAAAACCCTAAAGGTACTTCAGCCCCACACGGGGTCAGCAAAGGGAGAAGAGCGGTGTGGGCATGCCCGACCCTCACTGCTTTTGTGAAGAAAGTGTTACTGCAACCCTGCCGCACGCAGCGCTCTGCTCACACGCTGTCCTCGGCTGTCTTCCCTCTGCAACGACAGTGTTGAGTCACTGCGATGAAAACTCTCTGGCCCTTTCTAGTAGTCTGTTGATCCTGCCCGGTGACCAAAGGCTGAGTTCTAGGACACAACTGTGGTGAGTCTGTGGGAGGGGCTCACGGGCCGTGTAGTTGGGGTCATCCCTACCCTGACACCGGCCATGTTACTGAGGTTCTGGGGCAAAACCCCAGCTCCGGGGATCCCAGCGACCGGGCCTGACCACCCAGCACATCCCAGAGTCAGTCAAGGACCCGAGCAGTGGGGAAGCATGGGAGAGCAGCGTTAGTCAGCGTGGTTGCGCTGGGATGCACAGAGAAAGAGGTTTAAGAGCTGTCTTCCAGGGGCTGGCACAGCTCCGGGGTTTTATAGAAAAAGGAAATGAAGGCAAAGATGGGGAGTTCGCACAGCCGGCAGCATACGTGTCCTGCTCCTGGTCGTGAAGTCTGGGTGATCGCTACCTTAGGACTGGTTCTTCAGGTCCGGAAGAGCAGTCTCACTGAGGGGGCATCCTAGTCCCATCACGGGGAAGCTGATCCCCGAGCATGGGGTCTGCTTTTCCTGGAGCCCGGGTGATCGCAGGTTGGGGACAATGATTTGAGGCTTCTAGACATTGTATCAGAGTCTGGGCCCTGACCCAGGACGTTGTAAAAGCTGGCAAAGTGATATCCTTGCCAACCCTGAAAATGATTTTACTCTTACCTGGGTGTTCTCAGTCTTAAAGTGGATATAATAGGCTCGCTAAATTGAAGGGTAGAAACCTGTAAAGGGCCAGGCCCAGCACTTTGTTTGTTTGTTTGTCTTTCTGAGACAGGGTCTCACTATGTAGTTCAGGCTGGCCTCGAGCTCACTTTGTAGCCCAGGCTGGTCTCGAACTCACAATGATCCTCCTGCCTCAGCTTCCTGAGTGCTGGGATTACAGGCGAGCGCCACCACGCCCAGCAGGCCCAGCACTTGGGAGGCTGAAGCAGGAGGATCACCGTGAGGTCAAGGCCAGCCTGGGCTACATAGCAAGATCATGTCTCAAAAAAGCAAAAAACAAAACCAAAATGAACCTGCAACTCACACACTCCTTCAGTGATCAACATGCCTGTGCAGAGCCGAGCAGGGCCAGGCTCCATCCTGCGTTTAGTCACCCATCAGGCCTCTGCAGGCCCAGCCTCGGAGTCCTTGTTCCAGCCATGCTTTATGTTTGTTTGCCCCACAGAAATGCGGCTACTTTTTTTTTTTTTTGGTACTGGGAATCAAACTCAGGACCTTGTGTTTGCCAGGCAGGTGCTTTGCCGCTGAGCTAAATCCCCAGCCCCTCTCTTTCTCTCTTTCTCTCTTTCTTTTTCTGAAGGAGGAAATCATTGGTTAAATTCCTTGTGCAAGGCCACAGCAAGGAAATGCAGATTCTGAACTCTTTCTGCTGCATGCAAACACTGGCTCATTCATGCAACAAACCATCCAATACTGGTCATGTTTGATTCTTGATATCCACACAGACTGGTTTTTTTTAATTTACATGGGTCATGAAACAAGTTTACACCAGAGAATTCTCATTTTATAACCAAATGTAATGAGTTCATATCTTGATAAGTACACAAGCCAGTGATAAAAGAGTAGAGAAAGATTTATTACCTGCAGTAGGCAGGAGAGCACTGGGGTTACCTGCAAAACAATGCTCTCCCTGAACAAAGGAAGGTGGGGGTTTTAGGCAGCGAGTGCATCCGTATTCATACAGGAAAGCACGGGCGCGTTTCTGAGCATGCTCAGTTTAACTTCACACATCACATGTTCAGAAACAAACGAGGGCAGACACACTTCCGGGCACGCTTAGTTCACATTACAATGAGCCTGGTTTTCTCTAGGTTGCTTAAGGCAACCAGACTTGGTGAGCCTGTCTGGATCCTCCCAAGTTTTCCCAGAGTGTTAGCTGAAACAAAGAGGAAGAACAATGTTGGAGTTGCATTAATCATCTTCTAAAGAGGCGGCAGCTTTCTCTACCATACATGTAGCTCCGGCTAAAGTTGCCACCTTGCTTAATGGCTAACACTTTTACACTGAAAACAGAAAACAAAAGAGATCTTGCCAGCTTTAACAAAAACCTGCATATAGTTTGAGTTCCTT
>NW_004955522.1:3880467-3884577 GCF_000276665.1 Chinchilla lanigera | reverse complement strand
TGCTTTTGCAAATTTGGGACCATATAACTTTTTCTTTTTCATATCAATGGACATAGGTCTGTCATTTTTTGTCTTTTTGTCTTTTTGGGATAGAGTCTCGCTCTGCAGTTCAAGCTAGCCTTGAGCTCAGTTTGTAGCTCAGGCTGGTCTTGAACTTGCAACACTCCTCCTGCCTCAACATCCCGAGTGCTGGGATTACAGGCGTGCACCACCACACCCAGCTAGGTCTGTTATTTTTAATGACAGTTTTAAAACTGTATTTAGCCGGGGATATAGCTCAGTGGCACAGTGCCTGCCTGGCAAGTGTGAGGTCCTGAGTTCAGTTTCTGGTACAAAAAAAAAAAAAAAGACGCCAGGCATGGTGGCGCTTGCCTGTAATCCCAGCACTTGGGAGGCGGAGGCAGTAGGATCCTGTAAATTTGAGGCCCATCTGGGCTACAAAGTAAGTTCAAGGCCAGCCTCAGCTACATAGCGAAACCCTGTCTCATAAAGGAGAAAAAAAAGACTATTTAAGTGCAAAGGCAGGAGCTAGCGATGCAGCTCAGTGGCAGAGCCCTTGCCTAGCATACGCAAGGCCCTAGGTTCAATTCCCAGTATGGGGGAGCGGGTAAAAAATGTAGCTATAACTGGTAGCTAGTGCTTGATTCAATAGAAAAGAAAGCCACACTTAAAACAAAACAAAAATCTGGGCACAGGGGCACACATCTGTAGCCCCTGCTGCTTGGGAGGCTGAGGAGGGAGAATCTCAAGGGGGAAGCCAGCCTGAGCAACAGAGCAAGAACATGTCTCAAAGCAAACAGACGGACAAACAACGAACAACAAAATCCCGCAAAGCCCTGAGAGGAGAACGAAGGGCAAGGCGTGACGCCCGGCAAGAGGGCGGGGCTCTGACGTCAGAAACACTTGCGTTCCAACTCATTCTTCCCCACAGGTTGTCCCGCTCTTCAGGGCATTGGCTCTGTGACCCTGTGGTGACTCTCTGTCCCCATCTGTGAAGTGGAGATAAAGAGGCTGACTTCATCTTAAAGTCCAAGTGCGACAAAGCAAATGAGCTAGCTGAGAAGGGTGACGCACGCCTGTAATCCCAGCACTTGGGAGTCTGAGGCAAGAGGATTACTGGGAGCCGGCGGGCAGCCTGGGCTCCACAGTGAGTTCAAGGCCAGCCCGAACTACATCATGAGAGCCTGTCTCAGAAAACAACAACAGTGACAAACAGAAACAAAAGAGAGGAGTTTGTCCCTTAGCAAATGGGCAAGGCTTCCATCCTTCCGTCTAACATAGGGCCGCCACGACACACACTCAGGCTCGTGTGCGGGAGCAGGGCGTCCGGTGACCCAGAGCAGAGAGAGGAAGCGTACAAAAGTCTTTTCCTCCACTTGTCAAGCCTGAAAGGATTTTCCTTTGCCCTTCTTCCAGAGCTTCTCAGCCATTAATTAAGAACCACTAACTAGTGCTGAGTCCTCATGACCATACCATCATCTTCATCACCACTACCATCATCCTCAACATCAATATCACCATGACAACCACATCATCCCCCAACCTTGTCTCTCATCCTCATCATCACTGTCATCACCATCACCATCAACCAATGTGCTACTATTCTCACTGCCATCACTATCACCACTACCATTATCACCACTACCACCAATATCATGATCATCATCACAATCATCAAATCCCTATCATCATCACCATCCTCACCACCGCGACCATCCTCAGCATCAGCATCATCATCACCATCAACATCACTATCATCATCACCATGATATCACCATCAACATCACTATCATCATCACCATCAACATCACTATCATCATCACCATCAACATCACTATCATTATCACCATCAACATCAGCATCACTATCATCACCATCAAAATCACTCTCATCACCATCAGCACCACTACCATCGTCAACATCAATCATCATTGTCACCACCACCACCCAACTGGGACCACTTTATTTCCCAGACCTCTTTTGTGACTCAGGGGCCTCTGAGTCATGATAAGTCTCATCCTGCACCCTGAGATGGTGATAAATCCAACCTTGCATCCAGATGGGCTCCAGCTGCACTGACCATGGCCTCTAATCCACCCTTCCCATTTGGTCCCACAGCGGGATCAGCTTCAGGGAGACAGCAGCGGCTGATGCTGCCCTTGGATACATCATTGCCTTCCTGGTCCTCCTATCCACAGTGAAGCTTTGGCATCTGCTCAGGCTGAACCCCAAACTGAACATGATCACATCAGCCCTGCGCCGCGCCTGGGGTGACATTTCGGGCTTCCTCATCGTCATCCTTGTCATGCTCCTGGCTTATTCCATCACAGTAAGTGGTCCCTGTGGGAAACCCAGGGCTTCTCTTTGGGGAAGCCAAGGGTACTTGGTGGTGTGGAGTGGACAGTTAGGGTTAGAGAGGCTCTGGGAGCTTTGGAGAGATGGAGATCTGCTGAGTCTGAGGTCCTTTAGTGGGGAGCCCATGAACTGGCCTCCTCAAATCGCAAGCAGTAGAGGGCTCAGTCAAGCAGGGGGGAGGAGACACAGCCTGTGGGACAGAAAGGGCCCAACTGCCCTGATAGAGGACCCTGTGCACACCTGGACTTGCTTCAGGTGCCGCTCCTCCTACCAGGCAGAGGGCGCAGGGCTACTTCCCAGACAGGTGCGGCAACTCCTACTGTGCTGGGGGATAAACTGGGAGGATCCCCCGAGCCCCGGAGCTAGGGCAGAGATGGGAAGTAGGGGGACATCCCCAGGCTGCAGCAGCACTGGCACCCTAGACAGAAGGCACCAGCTGGGTGGGACCAAAGCCGTTCATGCTGTGCTTAACTACCTCATCAATGATGTAGTTATTGTAGCCAGCACTACATCATCGTCATCATATCACCGTCATATCATCACCATATGACACGCGTTCTCTTTTGTGTCTGAAACATTAAACATTCAACTCTTCCTTATTATCAAGTAGGGAGAAAAACAGAGACCACCTCCTGACCCCTGCCACATCCGGACCTCCACCCAAACATGCACTCCAACCCTCTAAGCCCAGGACTTCCTTCTGGCTCTGGCCCCACTCAGCTTTGACCCTTCAGCCCTGTCCCCACTGCACACGGCCCCCACCCCAGGAGCACTCCAGCTCCTCAACCTGGACCCCGCCCCCATCCCTATCTTCTCCGCCTTCGTTCCCCTCCTTCAGAAACCAGGGCTCCGTGCAGCGCCTGAGGCTGTGCACCAGAAGGGAGGTTTTGTGGAAAGTCTGCCAGCCAAGCCGGGCATGGTGGCGCAAGGTCCTGGATGGGGTCATCTAGGTGACTCCAGTGTATAGTGCACACACCTCGCACACAGGCGTACACGTGGTCTGCGTGCACGGGCCCACAGACAGGAACACACACACACGTCCGTGTGGGCCAGGCCAAGGCAGGGTAGACACAGGCCACAGTGTCAGGCAGCGGGACTTGGGCGGGGGGCCTCAGGCTTTCTTTCCCTGTTCATGAGGACTCTCTCTGTGGCAGTCAAATTTATTATTTGGTTGGAAGCTGTATTCCTACAAAACCCTCTTCGATGCAATGGAAACGATGATCAGCCTTCAGCTAGGAATCTTCAACTATGAGGAGGTAAGGGCATGGGGGGACTGCGGTTGATACCAAGTCCTTGTGAAAACTGAAAAATCACTGGGGGTAGTGGCACATGCCTGTGATTCTAGCACTCAGGAGGCTGAGGCAGGATGATCACCTTGAGTTTGAGATCAGTCTGGGCTACAAAGTGAATTCAAGGCTAGCCTGAACTACATAGTGAGGCCCTCCCTGTCTCAACTCCCCCCCCAAATAAATACAAATAAAACAAAAATTAGAAAACTTACCTCTTCCTCACCCATTCCCCTGTCATCCTCTGGGCTCGTGTCCTGGCAAGTACAAGGCAGCTTTGGACAAATGAAATGTAAACCCCTTCCTCCAGGCAGCCCGTCCTGGGGACCCCTGCTCACAGAAGAGCTCTAGGGGCTGGTGGTTGGGGGCAGGAGCTGTGTGGCTGATCTTGGATGGGGACATTCTCAGGCCCAGCTGGAGATAAGCTGTCTTTGGAGGACAGTGGTGGGCAGAGGTGTGGTCCACTCCT
>NW_004955522.1:3874722-3879973 GCF_000276665.1 Chinchilla lanigera | reverse complement strand
GCCTCCCTCTGAGGGTGGGGTGGGGAGTCTGCTAGGACACAGGACTCCGGGAGTGGCACTGGTTTCTTCTTGTCAGGTCCTGGACTCCAGCCCAGTGCTTGGCTCCTTCCTCATTGGGTCGTGTGTCATTTTTATGACGTTTGTGGTGCTGAATCTGTTTGTCTCCGTCATCCTGGTGGCGTTCAGCGAGGAGCAAAAATGTGGTCAGGTGAGTTCCTGCGGCCTGTCCTTCGCTGACCATTGATCTCGGATGTCGAAAGATGGGCTGAGCAGTGCAAGACGAGACTTCGGGGGACTTGAGAGACCCCTGTATCTCAAAGTTCCAATTTCACAAGCGGGGAGACTGAAGCCTGGGAAAATATTATTTCCCCAAAGTCACAAGCACGTGAGGGGTGTGATGGTGCACAATTGTAAACTCAGTACTCTGGGAGGCTGAGGCAGAAGAATCCCAACCAAGTTTAAGGCCAACTTAGGAAACTTATCAAGACTCTGCTCAAAATAAAAGACAAACAGTGCAGAAGATGTAGCTCAGGGTAGAGCTCTTGCCTAAAATGCACAAGGCCCTGGGTTCCACCCTCTGCCCCACAAATACAATACAACACAACGCCATTACCCCGGGTACTCCCGGCCGCCCTCTCCCAGCAGAGATGAGCAGACTGGGTTGAACCTTCCAGCCCTCTATCACCAGGTGTTTCGGGAGCAGGCCCTAGCCTGGAGCTATCTAGGGGCTCCATCCCAAGCCCGGTCCGTTCGCATAAACCCAAGAGTGTGCCAAAAGGCTCACGGTGCCATAGCAGAAGGTGCTCCTAGTACTCCAGAGACCCTGGGGTTCAGGAGTTCCGTGAGAAGGGGGACAAACCAGATGTACCCCACATTGTGCCACAGTGCTCTTGCACTGCACTGCTGTGCTATAATGCCGTAGTTAGAACACATTTTCACCTTAGCAGGGAAGCAGGGCTCCTTGCTAGGTTAGACACAGAGGCAGTCAAGCTGTACCCTGTGCTGCAGGTTGGGGTGCAGGCAGTTAAAACACCTTCAACTGGAGCTAGTTTCTCAGAGTGGAGTCCTTCTGTGTAAAGCACACAAGACTAAACTCATGCTTATTGATACACTTTTTAACTGAAAATATAATTCACATGTCATGAAAGGTACTGTCTTTGGGTTTTTTTGTTTTGTTTTGTTTTGTTTTGTTTGGCTTTTTGAGACAGAGTCTCTCTATGCAGTTCATGCTGGCCTTGAGCTCACTTTGTAGCCCAGGCTGGTCTTGAACTCTCGAGGATCCTCCTGCCTCAGCCTCCTGAGTGTTGGGATTACAGGCATGCATCACCACACCCAGCTAAAATGAAGTGTACAATTTTTTTTATATTCAGAGTTGTGTAACTATTGCTATTATCTAACTCATAATTTCAGAACTTTTTTTTTTGAGGTACTGGGGTTAAACATAGAGCCTTAATACTGAGCTATACCCCCAAGTCCTTTTTCATTTTTTTACTTTGAGACAGGCTCTTGCTGAACTCCCCAAGTTGGTCTCAAACTTGTGATCCTCCTGCCTCAGCCTCCCTGAGTGCTGAGACAGCTGTGTGCCATCACACCCAACTCAGGCTGGGATTTTAAAGGTTGCCTGGCAAACTCAGCCAGGCTTGTCAGAGGGAAAGAGGGAGCCTGCACCCCCAGGAGCTCCAGAAGGAGGTTACCCCAACCTCAGTGACCTAAATGATGACCTTATCCAGGCCCAAGTAGGACCACACATCCATGGTTTCCCCTTAGAAAGAAAAGGTCCAAGAGGACAGTTCCAGGCGCTTGACTTGGTCCTTTCTGTCCTGCAGCTGTCAGAGGAAGCAGAAATCGTGGATTTGCTCCTGATGAAAATACTCAGTTTCCTGGGCATCCGATGCAAAAAAGAGGAGCCTCAGAGCGGCCCAGAACAGCCCAAGTCGCCCTCCACGGTTCAGTCCCCTCGGCCAGCACAAGCTTCTCCCAAGTTTTAAGCTGCCCACCCGGATCGGCTCCAGCCTGCACTTCCCGGGGAGGGGGAGCCCCTCCAGGCACCAGGGTTTGTGTCCATAGATGACCCAGCAAGTAGAAAAGTAAGAACATGTGCACCCTAAAATTGGCACTGCTTCAAGAGCTGCTTGTTCCCGTTTCCTCCTACAAATAAAGAAACTATGTGGAAAATAAATCTCTAATTATTTCATCTCTGGTTGGTCAGCGGTTGCCTTTGGATGATTCTAGTTCAGGGCTTCTCCAAGAAAAGCTAATGGGTGTCGTATTAGAGTCCTAGGCTATTGGAACAAGAATCACAAACCGGGCAGCTTAGGACCACAGAGCGCCAGGTCTGGGGCACACGCCTGTGATCCCGGCCCTGGGGAGGCTGAGGCAAAAGCATTCCCCCCAAGTGTGAGACCAGCCTAAAACCAAGAAGGTTAATGTTTCTTAGTTCTGGAGACCAGATTCTGACATCTAAGCTCTGGCAGGGCCACATCCTCACTGGGGACAAGGGGACAATCCCGGCCGCTTTCAGCAGCTGGTGTTTCCCTCAGGCCCCAGGGCTGCTCCTCTTCCGGATCTGCAGTCCTCAGCCTTTTTGGCACCTGAGCGGTTTCTGTTTCGTGGAAGACAAACCATGGACAGGGCTGAGGGGTGTGCGGGTGCTTCCCTGTGACTGAGGAGCGAGAGGGCACCCGTACCGTGCAGCTCCCGCAGCCTTGGAATCTGAAGTCCCTCTGATCGGACAGAGGTGAGCGCTGGGGAGCAGCTCTAAGGCAGCTGTAAACCTGCTGTGCGGCTGGTTTCTGACAGGCCCTGTGAGGTAGGGTAGATGAAATGAAGATAGGAAAAAGGAGACTATTAGGTCCTTCACACTGTACCCCCTCCAACTTGAAGAGAAAATCCCTGACAGACGACCGGTCTGTTCAAACAGAAAGCCCCCGCCTCAGCTGAGAGTCGAAAGCATATCTGTTTATCAGGGTGGTTCCCAGGCCTACCTACTTAGAATATCAATCCCTGATGTCCAACCCTAGGGAGGTATGTGGGTGTGTTGTTCAATCTTTTGTCTTGAGGCCTGGCCCGCAGCAGGTACGTCTCTATTTGCAAGGTACCTTGTCTTCCATATTGGCTCCTTCCAGGGCCTGGCCCAGTCTGACTGCCTACAGTATTTCTATCTAACTCAGCTGCCTACAACTTTACAATGAGAAGTTATAGATAAGCCAAAGTTAGTGATGAATGATGCTTGCTGTGTACCCTTGTTCCCCACAAACGCGGTCTGCACTGGTGGTGCTCAACTTGGCCGCACACTAGAAGCACAGGCTTCACTCCAACATATCAGAATCTCTGGCCTGGGACCCAGGTGTTAATATGTGTTAAACTTCCAGGTGAGTCCAAGGTGCAGTTGAAACAGTTCATTGTGTATAAACCCGAGTTCTTTGTCTCCCCAAATTGAAGAATAAATCTGAAGGCCTGGTGTGGTGGTGCATGCCTGTAATCCCAGCACTTGGGAGGCTGAGGCAGGAGGATCCTTGCGAGTTCGAGACCAGCCTGGGCTACAAAGTGAGCTCAAGGCCGGCCTGAACTGCACAGTGAGACCCTGTCTCAAAAAGACAAAAAAAAAAAAAAAAGAGTAAATCTGAGGGCAAAAGGAGTTCTGGACTGTTTATTGAAATAATAAGAAGCCAGATGTGGTGGTGCATGCCTATAATCCCAGCATTCAAGAGACTGAGGCAGGAGGGTTGCCAAGAGTTCGAGGCCAGACTCTGCTACATATTGCGACCCTGTCTCAAAAAACAGAACACAAAGAAAAAGAAAAAACAAAGGAAATAACAATAATGATAATGATAAACTCTTACTGGATACCCATCAAAAGGGGGAAAAAAGAAGTTCTACGGATCTCTGTCCTGACTGTACGTGCATAAGCAAAGCATGGGTGATATAAGAGAACTATAACTCCCAACCTGCTAGATGTCTGAAACAGCAAGTTCATGTTCTCTAAAATCAAGGAATCTGCCTGGCAAGCCTGAGGTCACGAGTTTGATTCCTAACACCAAAAAAAAAAAAAAAAAAATTAAAAAAATAAAATCAAGGAATGAATTCCAGGAACAAGAGTAGGAAGATTACACTGAAAGAAAGCTTCTGTCTAAGGGGAACAGAAAAGGGCCCGGAAAGTGGGTTGCCCACCAACCCCACTTCTCAAGAATGTTTATTAAGCAAAGCCACAAGGTGAGGTGGGTTTAAAGTGGGACAGAACTATAACCAATCAACAAGATTATAAGTATAGTCCCTTAATTAATATTGATCCAGGGGCTGGAGGTTTAGCCCAGCGGCACAGTGCCTGCCTGGCAAGCACAAGGTCAGGAGTTCGATTCCCGGTACCGGGAAAACAAAACAAAACAAAAAATTAATATTGATCCAATGGAAAAATCACAGGGTAGGTGTGGGTAATATTGATTAAATGGGGATTAAATGGGGAAGCAAGTGATGTAGGCTCAGCAAGTCACATGGGATGGACAGGGACTTTCCAGGAAGGGTGGGGTGGGGATAAGGAGGTTTGCCACCTTAGGTCCAATCCCTCCAAGGTGACTGATGTCTGTTTAGAATATCAATCACTGCTATTCATCCCTAGTGGAAGCGTATGTGTGAGTAGTTTCTTTTTTTCCTGAAGTTTGGCCTGCAACGAATATACCTCCAGTCATGGTGGTCTTCTGCATCAACCTCTCAAGGGCCAGCCCTGTCCAACCTCCTACAATATTTCTACCTAACTGAGCGGTCTATAATATGGGAAGGGGCTGGACTTTAAAGAGTTCAAACAGAAAACTGATTATCTTCTCTCCAGGTTGGAGATAGGAAGACACGGTTAAAGTCTAACTTAGTATATTCTGGATAAATCTTCTTCTGAGGGGGAGAGTCCTTGTCTTTTTATTCTTATCTCAAACTTTTATCCTTTGTCTTATGTTTACCTTTGCATCTCCAAGCTTGGTTTAGCTGTTTAAATTAGTTCTAAACTCTTCACGTGGGTAGGCTATTTTCTTTTGCTTTTCTTTCTTTTATCTATTTATTTATTTAGAGACAGTCTTACTAAACAGCTCAAGCTGGCCCCAAACCCACTGCATCCTATTGCCTGAGCCCCCCAAGTGCTGGGATTATAGGCAAGTGCCATAACACCCGGGTTTTTTTGCATTTCTAAATTTAATGGCAGCCGGGCAAGGTGGCTCCTGCCTGTAATCCCAGCACTCGGGAGCTGAGGCAGGAGGATTGCTGT
>NW_004955522.1:3860480-3874092 GCF_000276665.1 Chinchilla lanigera | reverse complement strand
CAGGACCTCCTGCCCCATCCCTTCCTAAAATTGCCCGTTCTTTCCATGTGTACTTGCTAAGGGACCTGCTGCCCCACTGGATCAATGTTACCTGAGCGCCTATGCTTGTAATCTTATTGGTTGACTGAAGTTTTAACTCACGTTGTACCCACCTCCTGATAGTGCTCTAGAGAACTTCCCCGGTGAGGTGCAGGCTGCAGCAACCCAGCAACCAGACAGGTCCCTCCCTGTCTCTCTCAATAAATTTTTCCTACTCTTAACCTCCGTTGTTCCTTAAAAGTCATTCTTCGATTTTGCGGGGGACATGAACTCAGCGTACCTGGCAATCTGGCAGGTTGAGAGTTGTATTATTTCCCCTGCATCACTACCGCAGGGTCAGACTGGATAGCCACGCTGTAAATTCTGAGAACTGAAGTTGGGAGAGTCAAGGGCTTCCTTCCGGCTGTGGGTGTGGATGAGTACATCCCCGTTCCTTCCCTCAGGGACTGAGCTTCCAGCCTCCCTACCAGCTCAGCCCTCTTTGGTTTTTTTTTTGTTTGTTTGTTTGTTTTTTTCTCCGGTACCGGGAACTCACGACCTTGCGCTTGCCAGGCAGGCGCTTTTGCCGCTGAGCTAAATCCCCTAGCTCAGCCCTCTTGTTGTCTTCCTCACACACCCACTGCCACCCACTGCCGCAGAGTGTAGGTTCCCTGGCCTGAACCCCTCCAGCTCGTCCTCTCCGCTGTGAGCAGCCGGACTTTGTTCAGGTAGCCACCCACCCCGCCCCCTCAGACTTCCTGCCGCCGCCACCTCACGGTGAATCCTGATTGGTTTTCGGAACTGTAACCTAGTTCCCTAACACTAAGTGACTGACTGAGGTCCTGCCACTAAAAACCGATGAAGCCTTCTGAGGCATTTTGGGGAAGGACTCCTTGTTAAGAAAAAGACACAGAAAAATGTGTGTCTATGCTAGGGAGAGTGGCACACATCTGTAGTTTTAGTTACTCCAAAGGCTGAGGCAGGAAGATTACAAATGGCAAGGAAGCTGAGGTAACAGAGTGAGATCCTGTCTAAAAAACCAAAAAAATTCGAGGCCACCTTGGACTACATAGTGAGTTCAAGGCCAGCCTGGACTGCACAGTGAGACCCCGTCTCAAAACACACACACACACACACACACACACACACACACACACGGTGTTTAGGATGTAGCTCAAAGAGGGAGCGTGGAGAAAAAAGAGAGAGAGATGGGTTCTTAGGTTGCTGGCCAGGGTCTTGTCTAAGGCACCCAGAAGTTTGGAAGCTACCTTGAGACCTTGGGGAACAATCCAAAGATGGCAGAGTAGAAAGACAGATAAATGTGGTATTTTATGTGCTTGAGATGTCTTTTTTTTGTTTTGTTTCTTTTGGTACTGGGAATTGAATTCATGACCTCAGGGTTGCCAGTCAAGTGCTTATGCCGCTGAGCTACATCCCCGGCCCTTCATGAGGTCTTTAAACAGTTCCAGCTGGGCACGGTGGCATGCACCAATAATCCCAGCACTTGGGAGGCTGAGGCAGGAGGATCTCTGTTGGTTCGAGAACAGCCTGGGCTACAAAGTAAGCTCAAGGCCAGCCTGAACTGCATAGCGAGGCCCTATCTCAAAAAGACAAAAACAAAACAAAATAGTTCCTGAGCCATCCCTGGAGGTGAGCTACTACCAGCCTTCTAGCTGGATGAGGCCTTAAAAATATTATGGAAAAAAAAATCTTATGGACTGGGGGTGTGCTCAGTGGTAGAGAGCTTGCCTAGCATGTATGAGGCCTGGGTTTGATCCCCAGTATCCACTCAAAACAAAAACAAGACTTCTTATGGCACCATGGATATTACAAAGCTTACCAGGCTGACAAGAGTGCACCTTACTATCCTGACAGTCAAATTCCACAGACCCATGGGGCGGGGTAGTACATGCCTATAATCCCAGCACTGGGGAAGCTGAGGGGGGATATGGCTGCAGGTTTGAGGTCAGTTTGAGCAACATAATGAATTCAAGGCCAGCCTAGAATACAGTGAGATCCTGTGTACCTGCAGTATAAATAGAACCTTGGTAAATGTCACCTCCTAAGCCCGATCATCCATTCCTTATTGCTGCAGGTATGAACATCAGCTGTGCAAGCAGAGATGCCCTCCAAATCACCCACAGCCGTGTCTACACCCTGCCTCACAGACTGGCACAGAAACACACACACACTGCATGTCTGTTGCAAATAATGAATGTTTTCGTTGTTGTTGTTTTGAGACAGGGTCTCTCTGTGCAGTTCAGGCTGGCCTTCAGCTCACTTTGTAGCCCAGGCTGGCCTCAAACTCGCAAGAATCCTCCTGCCTCAGCCTCCGGAGTGCTGGGATTACAGGTGTGTGCCACCACCCCCGGCTAGGTTTCTCATAGAAGAGAAACCGTGTAATATTTAAACTTGTGTGTCTGGCTTATTTCACTTAATATTATAGTCTCAAGGTCCATCCCTTTTTCCACAGATAACTCAAGTTTATCTTTATGCAGAGTAGTCCTCTTCTATTACATTAAGAAGAAAAGATGTCTATCAGCTTAAAGAGGCGAGTGAGCCTTGCTCGAGATGCCCAAAGAAATGCCCATCTGCAATTCCCAGGTGCCTGTGCCAAGTGTATAGTGGCATGACCTTTAAACTACCAAACCATGGATGTTACAAAGAGTACCAGGCTGACAAAGAAAACAAATTTTTTTTACTATACTTAGTGTTTATTACAAAAAAAAAAAAGTCACACAGTGAGTTCAAGGTCAGCTTCAACTACATAGTGAGAACCTAACTCAGAAAAACAAAAAAGGCTGGGTTGGTGGCACATGTCTATAACTCCAGCACTCGGAAGGCTGAGGCAGGAGGATTGCTGCCAGTTCGAGGCCAGCCTAGGCTACATAGTGAGTTCAAGGCCAGTCTAAACTACATAATGAGACCCTGTCTCAGTAAACAACCCCCCGAAAAAAAACTAAAAAAGCAAAAGACCTGTTATACTTGCTGCTTGGTGGAAGAGCCTGGTATCACCCACACATTGATACGTGATTTTATTCTTCTCTCCAAACGATCTAGGGAAGCTAGGGCAGGTACTGTGGGGCATGAGTTGCACTGCATGGCACTGGCCTGTGACAAAGCAGTAATACAAACAGAACGTTGACGTTATAAAAGGTACCAAAGTCTGGAGTGTGGAGCAGATCGCTGTGACCCGGTCGGCACCCCAAGCCTGGGCAGACAGGACAGCAAGTCCTTCTGCCACCTACCAGTGACTTATGCCGTAAAATGCCTCCCCACTGCAATCCTGGGCCATCCAGTCATGGAATCGGAGTGGCAGCCGCCAGAAAGGGGCAGGGAGAGGGTTCAAGACAGTGTTTGCCCAGAGGCAAGGTCACAGCAAGGACTCCAGCCATGCTGCTACCCCACTGAGCGCCCCGCAGGCCTCTGCAGGGTGCTGACACCAAGAGAACAGGCCAAGAGAAGCTGCATCACCTCGGGCCTCCCTGGGGCGTGGGGCCACCGCGGCTGAAGGCGGATTTCACTCTAGCAACACTCTGCTGCAGAAATCTGTGCGGAAGGTGAGGTCTGTCCCAGAATTTAATTCCTTTCTGGATTCCGGGAAAGGCCTTGGTCACCAGCAGGAGACTGAGCAAGGGTCTGTGCACACTGCCTCTCCGCCTTCTGCCTCTCGGGCATCCCTGCAGTAGCCACTGCTCTGGGCCAGCGTGCAATGGGACCCAACTCCTGCTCCTAGGGCAAGTCCTGTCCCCTCCGCACGATTCTTAATTCCATCTGTCCCCCGTGGGGTCTCTGGGCCTCTGGAGACCTGTGAAGTAACAGAATGGGTTTTGGGACCTTTTTCAGTATTTCAGATATCAGAGGAAGTCAGTGTCAGCAGGACTTCAGCCAACTACCACCGACCACCTTCAGGTGCAAGGAATCCGTGGGTGACCTTGGTTCTGGGCAGAAGGGCAGGATCGCACCCCATAACAGGACCTCAGGGCTCAACCAGCGCGGGAATGGGCTGGGACAGCAGGGCGGTCCTTGCCTGAGGATTTCTCACAGCCGCCCCAGCAGTAACAGCTCTGCCCACCCGGGTCCTGAGAGCTGCTGACCTAGCGCTTTCGCTCCGCCGCCCTGAAGCCTGGCAGAGGTCCCGCCCTCTACTCCGGGCGACCGCCTAGTCCCTACCCCTTATTTGCCGGCCCCATCCGGGCCTCAGGCTATTCCACAGGTCCACGCCCACCTCGCGCGTTGCCCTATCCATGGCCGTTCCTGGCGCGGGAGCTCTCCGCCCTCCATGCATTGCCCAATCACGTTCCGCACCCCCAGGGCTCCGCCCCCACGCCCCGGGGCAGCCGGCTCCGCCCTCCCGGTTGCCCCGCCTCCCCGCTTCCCCGCCCCAGCCGGCCCGGTGGCCCCGGCCCCCTCGCGGAGACCCTCGGAAGCCCCGCGAACATGGCGCTGCGAGTGGCCGGGAGCGTGCGCGCCGCGGCCCGCAGCCTGCGCGCAGCCTCGGTGCCCTCCCCCCCCTGCCCGATTCGGCCCTGGAGGCTGCGGGCGGGCGCAGTGCGGCCGCTGCACACCGGACCGAGTCTGCTCGCGGGTAAGGGCGCGGCACGTGGCCGCCGGCACCTCGTCCCCAGCTGCCCCTGCTCCCTCTGGGAGCCCCTGCGCCCTGGCCCTCCTAAACGGCGCGGGAAGACGCGCGCGATCTTCGTGCCGCGGGTAAAAAGGAGCCGGGCGGGGAGGCCTGCGGGACCCTGGGACGGTGCTTTCGGTCGGGGTCCCCCGCGTGAGCTGGCTGCTGCAGCCGGGAAGCCGAGAAGCTCCCTGAGGGTCTCTGTGACCTTAGTTTGTCTCCCCTTTGTGTGTGCTGCGAGATCCTGAACTTGGGGTCTTAGTTTAACAAATGGCCCTGAGAATTCCTAAGCGGAATTGAGCAGAAGCGCTAGCATGAAAGCACTGCGACGGTGTTCACTAGCTCAAACAGGCAGGAGGTCGAAGACTCGGCTGAGTTTTCCAAAAACAGGGGACACAAGGTCTCTTGGGTTCTTCACAGACGTTCTGCGGGAGTCTGTTTTTTGTTGTTGTTTTGTTTTGTTTTGTTTTTTGTCTTTTTGAGACTGGGTCTCATTATGCAGTTCATACTGATCTTGAGCTCACTTTGTATCCCAGGCTGGCACCTCGCAGTGATCCTCCTGCCTCAGCCTCCTGAGTGCTGGGATAACAGGTGTGCCCCACCATGCCTGGCTTTTTAAAGGGACTGGAAATAACTGGGAGATCAGCCCTTGAGCGTCTAAACCTTTGGCGTCCCTTCAGACAGTTATCGCAGTAGAGACACAGATTTCTTTATGCGTAAATACTTGAGACACTAGTTTTAGTAAGAATTCAATCAGCAAATTTAGTGTGCACAGATTTGTAGCGCTAGTGTCTCCTTAAATTCACTTGTTATAAAAACGTTTTAAAGCCGGGCATGGTAGCGCATGCCTGTAATCCCAGCACTCAGGAGGCCGAGGCAGGAGGATCCTTGCGAGTTCCAGGCCAGCCTCGCCACAAAGTGAGCTGAAGGCCAGCCTGAACTGCATAGCGAGACCCTGTCTCAAAAAGACAAAAAAAAAAAAAAAGAAAGAAAAGAAAAGAAACGTTTTGAGAATTGCTGCTCATTTTATTTATCCCCAAGTTTGAAGCATAACATCATATTGCTTCTGTTCATTTACCAACGTTCTCTCAGCTGTTTGTGACACTTAGGCATTACCAATTTGAATATGAGAGTAGAGCGTTTCTCAGACAAGAATTTCAAGTCTATATAGAGGGTTTTTTTTTTTTTTGTCTTTTTTTCCTGTGTTTGCATTTGGTAGTTATCTAGTTAAATATTGTCAAAATGTCAATGCCTATGATGAAACATTTTTTTAATTGACACATAATGACTGTACCTACTTACGGGGTACAGTGCGCCCAAGTTTTGAAAAGCAGACAGACCCTACTTCCAACACTGGTTCACTGTCCTGGGAGCTATGTGAGCTGCTCCACTTGGAACCTCAGTTTCCCGCATCAGAAAAGTAGAGGTAGTAGAGAGGTGAGGGGTGAAATGAAATATCAGTGTATAGCATCAAGGAGATAGCAAGAAAAACTGACCAACATTAATGTGAAGTGTACTTTATCTTTTTGTTTTGTTTTGTTTTGGTACCAGGAATCAAACTCAGGACCTTTCGCTAGGCAGGCACTGTGCCGCTGAGCTATATCCCTGGCCCAAGTATACTTTATCTAGTGACCGTGAAGGGAAGAAAATGCAAATTTTTCCTGAATTACAACTCCTGATTTTATGAGGCTAAAAATCATGTTTTTCAGGGCCCAGTAAGAAAGTAATTATTTACCTAATGTCTGCTTTTTCCCCTTGTTGGGCCAAGGGTTAAAGGAGAATTGTACTAAAACAGCTTTTAGCCTAAGCAGCATGCCCAGTCAAGATGGTGATTTCAGGGCTTTGCAGTCAAGTGGAGCCCCGAGCATGGTGCTGCTGCTGCCGGCTCATCAGACTGGGGTCGCTAGGTTGAGTGTCACAGCAGCCGCACTCCCGGCTTTACAGTCAGGCAAGATGGCCAGGACTGTTGTCTCACAGGGGTCCTATATTTATAGTTGTCCAGCTCTTACTTTCAAAAGGAATATTAGTTTTTAACTGCTCATAATTGGTAATGCATCATTGAGTTCTAAAGTTTGTTTTTGTTTTTTGGTCTTTTTGAGACAGTCTCGCTCTGCAGTTCAGGCTGGCCTTGAGCTCACTTTGCAGCCCAGGCTGGTCTCGAACTTGCAGCGATCCTCCTGCCTCAGCCTCCCAAGTGCTGGGATTACAGGTGTGTGCCACCACACCCTGCAGAGACAGGATTCTCTAAAGTCACTAAGTTGTTCATTATGCTGGGTTCACCCTCCTGCCTTAGCTTCCCAAGGGCTAGGATTATAGATGTGCATCACCAGGCCCAGGTAGGATGTGCCATCTTTACAGGTGGTCTTTGTTCCTTCCGTGGGAGGTTACTATTGAACAGCAGTGTCAATAAACCCAATACTGAGGAAGTCTTACCTTTTGTCAGCAAAGGCATGAAAAGGGCTTTATTTTTTTATTTTTTGGTCCCGGGAATCGAACTCACCACCTTGATGAAAAGGGCTTTTAAAAAAGTAATGCTTCTCTGCAATATTGGTCTTTTGTTTTAGTGCGTAAATTCACAGAGAAACACGAATGGATAACAGCAGAAAATGGTATTGGAACAGTGGGAATCAGCAACTTTGCACAGGTATTGGGTTGTCTTGAAGTATCTGTGATAGTCTGCTCTCTATGATTTGCATGGTGGGAACCTTTCAGGAATTGTTTATTGGGTACATTACTTTGGGTCCTTTTAAAGGTCCCTGAATCAGTCAGAGATGAAACAACCAATTGTACATTAGTTAGGGCAGTGTGTGGGATTACAAGAGACACTGGGTTAATATTTAATGTAGGAAACATGTCTTATTTAAGAGCTATTTTAAATCAAGCATTTAAGGTAAGAAGAAGAAAAAGAAGAGCAAGGAGAAAGGCCAGCATTTTTTTTTGTTTGTTTGGTACGGGGAATTGAACTTAGTACCTTGTGCTTGCCCCGCAGGCACTTGTGCCCCTGAGCTAAATCCCCGGCCCTTGGAGGAGGGCATTTTGTGGGTACAGTGCTGCTTGGCGAAGAAGAGGGGAACCTCGGACAGGCACAGAATACATAAGGAAGCCTTTCACTTGGTTCATCTTTTCTCTGCTAATTCCCCATCGTCACAGATCTTACACTGAGATACTGTTGAAAGAAAGAGGCCACAAAGTAGCAGGACTGAGGATGTTTAATTGGGGTGTGTGGGGGTGAGGCAGGACAGGAGGGAGGGCGGAATTCCTGAGACATGTTGAATTCTATGGGGCTGAGGGCCAGGTATAGTGACATCTTCTTTAACATAGCTGGGCACCCGCTGTGAGGCCCTGTGCAGGGCGTTTTGTGGAATATTGTGTAAGATGTTGTCCTTGCCTCCAGGAATTTATCTGCAAGAGGAATCACCTACGTGGAAGAGACACACACAGTATGTGACACAGGTCACGGGGGCGGATGATTCAGCAGATGTCAAGATCACTTCTGGAGTCTAGGTCGCAGTGTAAAAGGCTGAGAGGACTGCGGCTTAGCCAGCCAGGGGATATCAGGGAGCGCAGTGGGGGTCATGGCAAATGGAAAGTGCAGAGGCACCAAGTGCGGTGTGTTGGTGCTCATGCAGTTGCAGTCTTGAGGGTGTAGGGTTCGTGCCATTGGTCACTACAGCTTCGGGGCCAGATCTGCTTTTTTAAAAAAAAGTTACTCCATTTTAAAGGAGTTAAGAGGAAAACAACGCAGCTCCACAAGTATAAAATATGCAGTCTGGATTACAGGGCATTTGGCATTTATCTTGTTCCTATTTCCTGAAGAGGTTAATTTGGTTTCTTAGAGCTCTCTGTGTCTTTGGTTTTCAGGAAGCTTTGGGAGATGTGGTTTACTGTAGTCTACCGGAAGTCGGGACAAAACTGAAAAAGCATGGTGAGTATTTTTCTCATCTTGGAATGGCACGCATTTTCTTCGGTCTTTACCTAAATAGTGTATTTTTTGTGCATTCAGGGTCAGTTTGAATGCTTTCAGCTCAAGTGACAGAATATACACACTTAGGAGGCTGAGGCAGGAGGATCACTGCAAGTTCGAGACCAGCCTGGACTACACAGTGAGCTCAAGGCCAGCCTGAACTGCATAGCGAGACCCTGTCTCAAAAACAAAAACAAAAAAACAAGTGACAGGATATACAAATAGAAGTGTGTAACAGTTGGGGGTTTGTTATTCTCATACACGCTTTTGGCTTACTGAAAACTGTCAGGGACACGGCCTCCTACCTTCTCTTTCTGCTTTGGCGTCAGAATTCAGGAGGGGGGCAGGTTCTGGTCTCTGTTGAGAAGTTCTCGCCGGAAGTCTCTTGGCAGGTGCCTTCTTCCGTGTCATGCTGCCCACCCTGAGCTGCGAGGGAGGGTGGGATGGAGAATGACAGGCACGTGGAGTGGAAGGTGTGAAGTACAGGGAAGTAGCTCGTAACTCCTCCCCTGCCTCCCCTCTGCACATGGATAGTGTAACTGTTTAATCGCTGAGGTCTGTTCAGTTTAACAGGTTAGGGCCTGGGGATTTGGCTGCATAGTAGAGTGCTTGCCTAATATGTGCAAGGCCCTGGGTTCTAATGCTATCGCTGCAAAAAAGAAAAAGAGAAAGGAAGGAAGGAAAAGATACAGACCTGCCTTGCTTTACAGGCAGCAGAGATTACCAAGAATGTATTCTGGCTCAACTTATATAGCCTAGTTTTTTAAATGTGGCCCCACAGCTTATAAACTCCTGTGATTTCAGGGAAGTCTCATTTGTAAATTAGGGTATCTACCTCCTGTCCTATCTACCTGTAATGTTTTTTTTTTTTCTTTTTGAGACAGCGTCTCGCTGTGCAGTTCAGGCCAGCGGAGAGCTCACTTTGTAGCCCAGGCTGGTCTTGAACTCGCAACGATCCTCCTGCCTCAGCCTCCTGAGTGCTGGGATTACAGGCATGCACCACCACGCCCAGCAAGAATTAGTTAAATGAGTAGAATGTCTAGCATAATGTAAGTGCTTGACGGACGTTAGCCTGCAGTACCAGGTGTACTTTTCATTAGTTTTTTTTATCTTATTTTTAAACCCAGGCCCTCTGCACTGAACTACATCCTCAACCCATTTGTTTGCTTATTTATTTATTGAGGCTGGTCTCAGTAGGTTCCCTAGGTGGGACTCCAGCTTGCAACCCTCCTGCCTTCATCCCCAGAGAACTGGGATTGTGCACATGCAGGAGCAAGCCTGGCTTTGGGTAGTTACAGTCCTGCAGAATTTATTTATTTATTTATTTTCCTTCTGGTACCAGAAATCGAACTCACGACCTTGCACTTGCCAGGCAGGCGCTTTTGCCGCTGAGCTAAATCCCCAGCCCCCAGTCCTGCAGAATTTAAGTATCTATCTTCTAAACTTTTTTGTAATACTGGGGATTGAACGCAGGGCCTCATGCATGCTAGGCCAGCATATGGCACTGAGCTACATCTCCAGCCCTTTTTAAATTTTGAGAATGGGTCTTTCCCAGTCTATCCTCACTCTTATGATCCTCCTGCTTCAGCCACCCAGGTTACTTGGGATTTCTCAAGTATCTTGTTTTTTTTTGTTTTGTTTTTTTTTTTGTACTGGGAATCGAACTCAGGACCTCGTTCTTGCCAGGCAGGTGAGGTTCCTCTGAGCTATATTCCTAGCCCCGTATCTCTTGATCGTACTTGTCATACTGTTTTCCCCCATCACTTATCTCATTGGAACTTAATTTTTCTTTGCTTTCTTGTTGAAGTTTGTATTATTTTAGCTTTCATGTTCAAGGTTATTAAGTTTTCCATGCAATGTGAAGTAAGAGTTCAGCTTCACTTTTCCTACGTATTTATTCATGTTTCCAGCACCGTTTGTTGGAAAGGAGCTTTACTTTCTGTTTTTAAAAACTTTTATCAGTGCACGTTGGCAGTACATTGGTCCATGTGCAAAACACATCCCAGTTCTTTTCACCTCTCCTCCCTCCCCTTCCCCTCCTCTCCAACTCTAGATCAAGTTCACTTTTTTGTTGTCTTTTTGAGACAGTCTCGCTATGCAGTCCAGGCTGGCCTCAAACTCAACAACAGTCCTGCCTCAGCCTCCTGAGTGCTGGGATTACAGGCTTGTGCCACTACACCCGGCTGATCAAATTCACTTTTAATGTTTATGCACTTTCAGCTTACCCTTGGATTACAATGAGGTGGACATGGTTGCTTGTCCTCATCTTAGGAGGGGCATTTGGTATTTCATCATAGGCGTGATGCTAGCTGTGGGGTTTTTCACACATGCTTATTACTAGTTGAAGAAGCTCTTCTCTGTTACTAAGGGCTTTTTCTAGATGAGTTTTGTCAAGTTCATTTTCATCTGTTGACATCGTAGCTGGTTTCTTCTTTCTTCTATTAACATGATGAATAGGACTGAAGTTTAAAGAAGTTTGCTGGGCATGGTGGTACACGCCTGTAATCCCAGCACTTGGGAGGCTAAGGCAGGAGCATCACAGTGAGTTGGAGGCCAGCCTGAACTACACAGGGAGACCCTGTTTCAGAAAAAAAAAAGTCAAGCTGAGCGGGGTGGCGCACGCCTGTAATCCTAGCACTGGGGAGGCTGAGGCAGGAGGATCATTGTGAGTTCGAGACCAGCCTGGGCTACAAAGTGAGCTCAAGGCCATCCTGCACTGCATAGTGAGACCCTGTCTCAGGACCAAAAAAAAAAAAGTCAGCAGGCTGGTCATGGTGATACATGCCTGTAATCCCAGCACTGAGGAGGCTGAAGCAGGAAGACGGCCCCATGTGGACATTGTTCAGGGATCATCAGAGCCCAGAGTTTTACACAAAATTTTGTCTCCCTTTGTCTTTACCATTCCTAAGGTTTCCCACTTCTCTTTGCAGTAGCTGTGGTGGCCTCAAGCCCATGGCTCTGGTTCCTCTAGCCAGTAAGAGCTGGATTTTCTTTCAGAATTTCAGCGGCCCTGCATGGTAGATTGGTGCCTCTCCAAAAAGCCTTTACTGGAAACTCCCAAATCTCACCAGTCAGCCCTTTTTTCAAGTGCTGCCTCTTCTCTAGAAATTGCCTGCTTTTATTCTGTAAGTGTCTTTAGAACTCAGGCCATTGATTTGAAAACAATTTGTGGATCTAAAAGCCTAAACCTAACCAATTTCCTAAGCACTTTGAGATCCCACAAATTCTGATGATGCAGTCTCATTATGACTCATTTCAAAGCATCTTCCAGTTTCCCTTATGATTTTTTGACTTGTGAGTTAATTGAAGTATGTTATTTTATTTCCATGTATTTGGTTGGAGCTTTTCAATTCTAAGTAACTTACTGACTTTTAATTTAATTTGCTGTAGTGAAAAGGAAATGTTCTGCTAAGTTTTCGGATTTGTTTTTGGTTTTTGTGTAGTAGTTCATGGAATTCACTGTAGCCCAGGCTGGCCTTGAACTTGCCTCTGCCTCGGCCTCCAGACTGCTGGGAGTACAGACCTGTGCCACCACACCTGGCACCTTGCATTTACCACTTAAGAACCCTTCGTTCCTGCCTGAGGTGGTGTTAGGTCACAGCCGTTAGCCCAAAGATGCTCTGCAGAATGTCTTGGCAGGGAAGATAGTGCTTCCAACTCATTCTTTTTTTTTTTTTTTTTTTTTTAATTTTAAAGAGTAAAAGAAGGACAACATAGCAATAGGGGGTTCACCGAATTACAAAGTGGTGGGACATTATCAATGGTTGTTATTTTACTTATTGGTATCTTCAAGATAAGTTCCTCAGGACCGACAAATTCTTTGTCTGGAAATGCCTTTTTTATGTTTATTTTTCTTTTTTTTTCTTTTTGAGACAGGGTCTCACTATGCCATTCAGGCTGGCCTTGAGCTCACTTTGTAGCCCAAGGTGTTCTTGAACTTGCAAGGATCCTCCTGCCTCAGCCTCCTGAGTGCTGGGATCACAGGTGTGCACCACCACGCCCGGCTGTGTTCATTCTTGAAGGACATTCCTGCTATCCACGGGATTCTAAGTTGACAGGTTCTGCCTCCCCTGCGCTAGCGATTTCCAGTGTTCCTGACAGACCTCTTCTCTTTCCCTTGAGTACTGAGTTTTTAAGCTCTTTGACCAGGGCATATGTAGATGTGGCGTTTTCTGTGTGTTTACTCTGCTGGAGGTTTGGTGAGTTTCTTGCCTATTAAGGTTGCTTTTTGTCACCAAAATTTGGAGCTATTTTGGGTCACTGTGCGTTGTTTTAAATCTCATTCTCTCATCTCAGTAAGTTCAGTTACAGTTTGTCAGGTCACTATGTGTCCCTCGGGCCTTAGGCTCTGGTGACTTTGCGGTCTGTTCTGAGATAGGTTTATTTGATCTTTCTTCACGTATCTTGGATCTCTCTTCTGCTGTCCCCAGGCCGCTACTGATACAATCTGCAGGATTTTTTATTTTGGATATCAGGCCTTCCATTTCTAGAGTGCTCATTTAAAAGTTTTTATTGCAAGTAGTCCTGTATATGTCAACTCATTGTGATGAACTTTAAGTCTCTGAACACATTTTGTTTCCTGATACTAGGGATTGAACCCAGGGCCTTCACCCTGAGCTACATGCTTAGCCTTTTGAAATTTTTATTATTATATATATATTTATTTTGAGAAAGCGTCTTGCTATGCATTCCAGGCATACCTTGAACTCAGTGTAGCCCAGCCAGCCTCAAAACTCCTGGTGATCCTGTCTCAATCTTCTGAGTGTTGGTGTTATGGGTACGTGCCACCATGCCCAGCTCTTATTTTTGAGACAGGGTCTCGCTAAATTGCCTAGGCTGGGCTTGAGCTTGCCTTGCAATCCTCCTGCCTCAGCTTCCTACAGTGATAGTATTACAGACATGTGCTAGCACAACTGGCTCTGAACAGACTTGTAGTAACTACCTTTAAGTTTTTCTGCTCTTTCCAACACAGAAGTCATTCTGGGGTCTTTTTTTTTTTTTTTTTT
>NW_004955522.1:3857627-3859016 GCF_000276665.1 Chinchilla lanigera | reverse complement strand
TCCCAAGTCCTGGGATTACAAGTATCTGCCACCACACCTGGCTCAACATAAGAATTTTTTAACTTATTATGATAGGCTCTACTCTAGCTATAATCCTTATCAACTGTGATATAAAACTACCTTAATTCAATTGTTAAGGCTAATGTTTAAAAGTTCCACGCAATTTACATTTTGCATGGATCTGGCTTTTTCAAAAGGTAACTGAAATATCATTCTTGTTTGGTTACAGGCTGGCTGATCAAGATGACCGTGAGTGACCCTTCAGAGCTAGATGAGCTCATGAGCGAAGAAGCATATGAGAAATACGTGAAATCGATTGAGGAGTGAAGTTGCACCCGGAAGAAACTAGTGTGAAGTGACTTCTTCAGCGGAGTTGTCTGCAGTGAGTAGCAGACAAAGACCTGAGATAACAACTTTTAGCAGTACTATAATGATGGAAAAGAAACCACTCTCATCGCTGCTCCTGGACGAAAATACCCACTAACTCCCTAGTGATTGCAGAACACAATGTGCATCTTTTTATATATGCCTTATGATTTTTAGACTAGGTTGTAGGTTCTGATATTCAGAATTCATTAAATTATCCATGGTAAAAACTAGTTATAAGAATTATGCAATTCAAGGATAACACTGTTACCATAATATTATAACTTGCTTGTTATAATGTAATATTATAACTTGCTTACATTTCTTCCTGGACTTGGTCGAAATACTTAAAGAACATGTGTCACTTGTATAATGTCAGATGAAGAACGACACTTTCTTAATTTTATAATAGACTGCATCGCCTGGAGCTGTTTTTATACAGTGAAGCAACAGCTTTGCAGCACAATAAGAAACAAATAAAATATTCAACCTTAATGTTTTTTGATATTAATATTTCATTTAATGATTCTAATACTTGTTGTAACTTTTTTTGTGTGTGTGTGCTGGGAATCAAACTTAGGACAGGTGCTTGTGCCGCTGAGCTATGTTCCTGGACCTGATTCTAATACTTGTGAAGATGTTGATATTAACTTAAGGAAAACTCTTACTTTCTTTTGCAGCACTAGAGATTTGAACCCAGAGCCTTAAGTACTACTACCACTGAGCTATATCCCCAACCCTGGAAAGGTGGTTGGCTGCTTTTGGCAGTGCTGGAGATCGAACCCAAGGTCTTGAATGTGTGCCACCTCTGTTGTACCACTCAGCAGCATCTCTAGCCCTGGAAAGTTAAACCATAAAAATGAAAGGATAGTGCCAGGTGTGACGGCACACACCTGTAATTTCAGCACTTGGGAGGCTGAAGCAGGAATAGCACTGAGTTCAAGGCCAGCCTGGGCTACAAAGTGAGTTTAGGCCAGCCTGAACTACATAGCAAGATCTTGTCTCAAAAAAAAAAAAAAAAGG
>NW_004955522.1:3830260-3856767 GCF_000276665.1 Chinchilla lanigera | reverse complement strand
CTCCTGCATGCAGGGATCACAGGCGTGCGCCACCATGCCTGGCACTTGTGTTTTGAGACAGGGTCTTGCTGGGTAGTTCAGGCTGGCCTTGAACTCACAACACAGCCCAGGGTAGCCTCAAATTCATAGTGATCTTCCTGCCTCATTTCTCCCAAGCGTTGGGATTGCAGGCGTGTGCTACCACCTCTGGGAATTCCATTATTTCTGTAGCACCAAAGTTACAGGTTATGGGTCTATGTTTTGTTTTTACCTCGTGCATACTAGGTGAGAGCTCTACTGCTGAGCTGTATCCCTGGCTTGGCAAACAGACCCTTTGAAAGGCCTTCCAAAGTGATTAAATCCGTGACATTTCATTTCCCAGGAGAAGCTGACAGCTTTGAGTTTTAATGAGATCACTAGAGGGCGCCCTGCAAGGCAGTCTAGTATGGAAGCATTTCCTAATTTCTGCAAGTTTTTCCGGGTTGCTTAAGAGCACAATCCATCTTTAGGTTTTACATTATACTTGAAAAATTTTTTAATGGGACCAGAGATGTAGGTCAGTGGCAGAGAAGTTGCCTAGTGTGAGAGGCCTGAGCTTTTTCTTTGTTTTTTCCTGGTACTGGGAATCAAACTCACCACGTCGCGCTTGCCAGGCTGGCACTGTGCCGCTGAGCTAAATCCCCAGCCCCCAGGCCTGAGTTTTATCCCCAGCAATGCAATCAATGAGTGTGCCTCTGTTAGTGTTTGACAGTCAGTTTCAGATCTAACTGCACACCCACCTCCTATCCTCGGAAGAGACTGATACTTAACACTGATTAAATATCTCTTCTCTGTCGCAATAGTTCACCACTGACAGTGTATCTTTTTTCCTCCCTGTAAATGGGTTTTCTTTCTTTCTTTTTTTTTTTTTTCTTAGTTTTTAATTTTTTTGGTTTTTTGAGACTGGGTCTCCCTGTGTAGTCCAACCTGACCTGTAGTCCAGCTCAGGCTGGCCTCAAATTCCATGGTGATCCTCCTGCCTTAACCTTCTGAGTGTTGGAATTACAGGTGTGCCACCATACCTGGTTTAAACAGATTATGTTAGAGCATTTTTTGGTTATGGCAAAACAGCAAAGTACAGTTCCCATATATTCTTATGTCTTTCTCACCTTGTTTTTCAGATTCTCCTCATTGTATTCCTATCTTTCTATTTCTGAAACAATTCAAATTGTATTAGTTTTTAATGGCTCAACTCAAATTTCTATGTTGATTTTTTATCACTAGCCAATCACTTTTGTCCCAGTAGGGCACAGTGGCACACACCTGTAATCCCAGCACTTGGAGGCTGAGGCAGGAGGATCGTTGTGAGTTTAGGGGCAGCCTGTACTACATAGTAAGACCCTGTCTCAAAAAACAAAAATAGACAATCCTTTTTGTTGCTTAACATTTCTGCTCAGTCATGCTCTCAGAGTTTTACCTGCTCAAGTTCAGCAGTGATTACAGATTTCAAACTAGGGAATGCAGGCACAATTAGTATGAAGAAAAATGGTTTCCAGGTCTTTTAGCTTCCACATGTACCTAGAAGAATGTATTTTCAGTCTATTTTAACATTTATTTAGTAAATCTTAGCTAAGACTTTGGTTACTTCGCAGAAACTGAGAAAGTAACTTTACTTATTTTTTGAGACAGTGTCTTGCTATGTAGTCCAGGTTGTCCTTGAACTCAACATGTAGCCCCTAGCTGGCCTCCAACTGGAAGCGGTGCGCCTGCCTCAGCCTCCCAAGTGCTGGGACTACAGGCATGCACCACTGCATCTGGTGCTTTATTATTTTTGGTTAATGATTACGTAAATTTGGTGTGAAAATGTTTTTAGAAGTTTGAGACACTGGTACAGCAAACCCCCTTCCACTTGTCTCTTTATATTTATGCTAAGATATCTCTGTTGTCTTCTATGAAAAAACTAGAATTATCTTTGACCATAAATGTTAAAATAAAGTTCAGTGGAGGAAGAACAAAAATGCAATTACAGATTTAAGGAGAAAAAATCAATGAAGCCGGGCGTGGTGGCGCAAGCCTGTAATCCCAGTACTAGGGAGGCTGAGGCAGGAGGATTGTTCCAAGTTTGAGACCAGCCTGGACTACAAAGTGAGCTGAAGGCCAGCCTGAACTGCATAGCGAGACCTTGTCTCAAAAAGCAAAAAAAAAGAAAAAAGCAATGAAAATATCCATCTTTTGGCGAGATTAGTCTTGTTTTTTCTGGGTTTTTTTGTACCAGGAATTGAACTCGGGACCCTGCGCTTGCCAGGCAGGCATTTATGCCACTGAGCTATATCCCCGGCTCCTATTAATGTATTTTAAAGTAAATGTTGATGGTACCAAGTCATCATTGGGCTTTTTTTTGTTGTTGTTGTTAGTTTTTTGAGACTAGGTCTTTGCTGTATAGTTTAGGCTGCCCCTTAACTAACTGTATAGCCCAGACTGGCCTCGAACTAGGGGCAATCCTGCCTCAGTCTCCCAGACGTGGGTCACCATGTCTGGCTCTTTTGTTATTTATTTATTTATTTTACTTCATTTCTTTCTTTCTTTTTGTCTTTTTGAGACAGGGTCTCGCTATGCAGTGCAGGCCGGCCTTGAGCTCTTTGTAGCCCAGGCTGGTCTGGAACTCACAATGATCCTCCTGCCTCAGCCTCCTGGATGCTGGGATGACAGGCCTGTGCCACCACGCCCGGCTCTCATTATTTTTGAAAGAGCGACATAACATCGTTAAATGCCAATATTTCTGATAATGTGTATTACATATTTTGCTACTATTTATGATGAAAATTTAATTTTTAACTAAAAAGTGCGATTTGGTATGTAGTTTTTAACAATTCTTTTTATTAGTATGCAGGCATACATACCATTATTTCCGGGTTGCAAAATACACTGATAGACCAGTATGAACGTTTTTAAGTATACGAACCGACAAAATTAAACGGCAACACCACAGGTGTGCGGGGGCGGGCTTGCAGTACATCTTCAGAGTTGCTGACCAACCACGCGGGCTACTTTTCTTCATTTATACAAGGATGTCAGTGCTCTACTTCGTGGTCCACAATGCAAGCGGGGCCTGCCTCAGTACAGTCAGCGGGCGCCGCAGAGCTACCAACAAATCGTCTCACGGAACCGTGGGCCCGCAGCACGCTAGCACATCGCTTCTCCCCAGAGCAGGGGCGATTCTACCCAGCAAACGGTGGCCAGGGTGCGGACGGGGATGTCGGCAGGGCCAGCCCGCCACTGTTCCGGAATCCCTCCCTACCGGCTGTAGTTGCGTGGGTCTGGTGGGAAGCCGGTCGCGGGGTCCTGGCCCGCGGTCACCGCCGCGGCTTACCTGGCGCAGCTGGCTGGACGCCCCAAAGGACTTGCATACCCCGCGGGCGCCGCGCAGAGCCTGCCGGAAGCGGCGCGCCTCGGCCGCTTTGTTGCATGTGCTGTTACGTCACTTCCGCCGCACCGCCCGTCGGGCCCGCCCCCAACGCCGGTGTAACCCAGGGCAACGGCCTGCGGGCTGTTGTGTGTCGCCCTAGCCCGCTGGCCGGGACTATCCGCTCCGGGGCTTTCCACCCTACGGAGCTCCCTATGAGGGTGTGAGGGTCGCGTTCCCGCTCGTGGAGCAACGCCGCAGACCACTCCGCGGGCGGCAGAGAGAGAGAGAGGGGGTCTATCCTAAAGGAAGCCACTGTCAGAGGCGAGGAAGCAAAAAGGGGAAGGAACTGCGGTGGAGACTGGACCAAAAGGGAAACAGCTGGGTGGGGAAGAGGGAGGGGAGGGGAGGGCGGGATCCTGTGGGCGTGGTCAAGAGGAGGGGCGGGGTCTTTGTGCCACGGTACAAGGCGCTGAAGGAAGGGGAGGGGCCGGGTGAGGACGAATGGAGCCGGGAAGCAGGGGAGGAGCCTGGTGCGGAAGAGGTGGGACCTGCAAGGGAGAGGCGGTGCGATTGGAGGGAAGGGAGACGACCGGCGTGGAGGGCTTCTGCAGAGACAGGTGGAGTGTGTGTTTGATGATTTGTACTTTCATGTATGCTGCAGACTGAGAAGAGAAAGTGAAAAAACTGGAGACACATAGGAGTAGAAATAACCAGTCGGCCGAGTGGTCGCACAAACCGCGTTCTGAGAACTACAAAGCGGCGCCGGGCGTGGTGGCGCGCGCCTGTAATCTCAGCACTTGGGAGGCTGAGGCAGGAGGATCGTCCCGAGTTCAAGACCAGCCTGGGCTACAAAGTGAGCTCAAGGCCAGCCTGAACTGCATAGCGAGATTCTGCCTCAAAAAGACAAAAAAAAAGAACTACATAGCGGCTATGTCCTGTAGACATAAGGCCCAGATGATTAACATAGGAAGATAGAATTTGTACTCTTGGAAACGTGAACAGATTGTGCTAGTTGGGTAGTGCGTGTGCGTAACTTTGAGGCAAACGTCCACCCACCACCTTGCCAGTGTGTACCAAACTTTGCGAGATTGGAGTCCCAACAGGGTTTTTCTGTAGAAACTGTCAACAGAAATCAGAATGACCAGGCGGGGTGTGCCTGTAATCCCAGCACTCGGGAGCTGAGGTGGGAGGATCGCTGCGAGTTCGAGATCAGCCTGGGCTACAAAGTGAGCTCAAGGCCAGCCTGAACTGCATAGAGAGACCCTGTCTCAAAAACAAAAACAAAACAAAACAAAACAAAAAACAGAAATCAGAATGCCCAGGCCAACTTCAAGACCTACTAAACTGGTTGCTATGTGTGAAGCTTAGCCTGATATTTACTGAACTCCACCACGGCTGACAGTGTTTCTATCTATCTATCTATTTATTTATTAAACACATGGGCTAATAGAAACCTTTCTCTGGCTGAATTCTGCCAGCAGATTCAAGGTTATTTTAAACCTGCAGTTTCTAGAAGCGTAGAGCTAGTGAATGTCAAGCTAATGAGAAGTTGGGGCAAAGTGATAACGAGTTTTAAGGAATTACTGCCTGATTTCGACTTAAACACCCTGGACTTTGTCTTTTTACCCATCAGTATTCTTCGGACCATTACTAATACAAACAAAACATGGACAGAGAATGAAGAAGACCAAGATTTTTGACCATGTTAAAGAAAAAAATCTTAAAGTTGTAGTTGATCTTAATATTGGTATTAGTCAAGATTGGGATATAGTTTTTCAAAAATATAACAATATTCGTTGGTGTGTTCTTAAAATTAGTAGTTTAGTAATCGTTGATTGATCTATAGGTGTAAGTTTCAGATCAACATGAGTTATGTTTCAAAATAGACACCTACAGTCCATCCACATAGGAATTGCTACCCTCAGTTCCAGGCTCCGCACTTTAAGACATTGATAAGTAATCGTGTCCTTAAGGTGATGAAAAATTTGAGATCTGTGTCTGAAGAAGTGGTAGCTGTCTTTGGTTGTGTGTGTGTGTGTGAGTGTGTGTGTGTGTGTGTGCTGTTTTTTTTTTGAGATCGGGCCTTGCTGTGGAGCCCAGGCTGTCCTCAAACTCACAGAGATCCTCCTGCCTAAACCTCCCAAGTGCTGGGATTACAGGTGTGCAGCACCAAGCCCAGCTCCAGAAAACTCTTCAGTTATTTCAGCTTTATCTTGGCGGCTTGGAATGTGACCTATGATTGTATAGTTCCGGGGTCAACCAGATTTGAGAACTTCTGCACACAATTTGGAAATACTCTGGTCTTCTGGCTCTTTCTCTACCATAGTTTCCTTTCTATCTGCTTTAGTTGTCCTGAACTCTGACCCTTGGTTCTTGAAGCCAATTCCTGTCTTGAACCAAGATGGGAAACTGTACAAAATGTGAGACTAACTCAGCCTTCTCTCTTTCCCCAAGCCTAGACTCCCTCCATGTCTGCTTGTTTCGGCATGCCCTCTAGGACCTTTGGGGAACTGTTTTCATCGTCTTAGTTATCTTTTGGAAGAGTGGTCCACTGGAAGCTTCCTCTTTTACCACAAGCCCATGCCTACCTGGTTTCTCTTCAGTTTTACTCTACCTTTTCCATTCTCAACTTTAGTGCAGGCTGGTCCCCCTTATAGTCTAATATATATTTATAAATAGCCTCTTATGGTTCAGAAATGACTTGAATATTTTTTTTCCTTTGTGACTAGCAGGACAAAAAGTTTGTTTTTCCTGTCTGTACACACACACAAAATTCTGTAATTCTTTTTGATTGAGCCAACTTAGATTACAAGCCTGTTTGCGAAGTATTTATTTTTATTGAAGTTAAAGTCGCATAATATAAAAGTCATGACTTTAACCGTTTTTAAAGTGCACCATTCAATGGTGATTTTAGGAATATTCAGTCTTGTGTAGCCATCACCACTATCTAATTCCAGCACATTTTCATCATCCCAAAAAGGAGCCCCCCCCCAGTTCCCCACTCAACCCCCCTCTGATGTCTCTAAATTTACCAAATCCTCAATATTTTATACAAACAGAGCCATGCAATATGTGGCCTTTTGTGTCTGGCATCTTTCACTCATCATAATGTTTTTGAGGTTCGTTGTGTTGTAGCAGGTGTCAGAACCTCATTGCTTTTTATGGCTGGATAATCAGTATTGAATGGTGCCATATTTTATCTACTTATCCAAGATCCATCGCTTAGCAGGCATTCAGGTTATTCCCAGTTTTTGCATGTTAAACCAATGTAAAGTCAGTAAATTCATCCTCTTTCCAAATTACTACTCTTATATCCCCACTTTACTTCCTAAAATAATTACTAGGTTTTTTTTTTTTGGTTTTGGTTTTTCTCCGGTACCGGGAACCGAACTCACGACCTTGCGCTTGCCAGGCAGGTGCTTTGCCGCTGAGCTAAATCCCCAGCCCCAATTACTAGTTCTTCACCTGCATGGTGGTGCACACCTGAAGTCCCACTTACTTGGGAGGCTGAAGCAGGAGACTGGAAAGTTCAAGACTAGGTAATTTAGCAAGACCCAGTCTCAAAATTTTTAAAAAGGAAAAGGCTAAGAATGTAGCTTGGTGCTCCCAGTCTAATTTTCAGTGCTACAAAAACAAAAACTACTAGTTCCCGGAACAAGAATATGCAGAAATCACAACCTGCATTCATTCCTGGTGGCAATGACAGATCGTTTTGTAAATATCTGAAGAACAGTTTGGTAGCCCCTCATAAAGTGAAATAAGATTATCGCGCAACTTGACACTTCTGCTGCTAGATACTCAAGAAAACTGAAAACAGCTACCACCACTGACTTGATGTCAGCACAGTATCATTGGACAGTTGTGGTATAGGCGCATAAGGATACTCTACCTAGCTGGGTGTGGTGGCGCAGTATGTAATCACGGCTCTCAGGAGGCTGAGGCAGGAGGATGCCAGGAGTTCCAGGCCAACCTGGGTTACATAGCAAGACCCTGTTTAAAAAAAAAAAAAAAAAAAAAAGAAGAAGGAGAAAGGCAAACCTGAGCCTACATTCCTTAGTGCGTTGTACACCCCACTGCAAGAGATCTAGCGTTGTAGTCCTTTCTGTCACTGACGCAAAATACCCAAGAAAAGCAACTTAGGGAAGGACGGGTTTACTTCGGCACATAGATGCAAACTTTGAGCCCATGGTCAGTTAGTTCCCTTCCTTCAGGCCTGTGGGGACATCGTGGTTGAAGGGTGCAGAGCAAGCTGCTGGCTTCCTGGTAGTGGGAAGCAAAGATGCTGCCGAGGCTTGACCGGAGACCCGCTTTCTCTTCTATCTTCGCGCCTCTGTCAGGTGCCTCTGCCTATCAGATGACTCCACCCACCTCCGGGGCGGGCCTCCTCCCTCCATTTGCTGCCTCACACGCCAGTCATCCCTGGAAACGCCCCACAGACACCCAAAGAGGCGCCTTACTGATTTCCTGGCGGTTCCCAGCGCAATCGCACAACTAACCGTCACACAGAAGGTGTGCCAGTGTCTTCCCATTCGCTTCATCTCTAGCTTTGGCCTTTAGTTAAATCCATTACTCTTTTATTAAAGTTAGCCTTATCTTTATTTCCTTTTTGCAGTTGTGAGGATTGAATCCAAGCTGTGCTGCACATGCCAGGCAAGTGCTCTACCGCTGAGCCACATCCCAGCCCAGCCTTGCTTTTGGCAGTGGATGGTGATGTAGTGCAATATTGTTCTCAGTGCATTTCCAGCTATCTTAATCATGCTTCACCTGAGTTAATTGCTTTTTTAAAAAAATTAACATTAAGCCCGGCGTGATGGCACATGCCTATAATCCCAGCACTCGGGAGGCTGAGGCAGGAGGATCATTGCAAGTTTAAGACCAGTCTGGGCTACAAAGTGAATTCAACGCTATCCTGATTTGCATAGCGAGACCCTGTCTCAAAAAAAAAAAAAAAAAAAAAAATTAAAAACTAAGCTCAGCTGGGTGTGGTGGTCCATACCTGTAATCTCAGCACTAGGAAGGCTGAGGCAAGAGGATCGCCACCAGTTCGTGGCCAGCCTGGGATACTTAGTGAGTTTGAGGCTAGCACGAACTACATATTGAGACCCTGTCTCAAAAGACAAACAAGCAAAAACTAAACTGAATCCACTTTTCAAATTGCAGGAAGAAGATGTTAAAAATTATAAGCAACCATCCCGGTAATGGATCTCTGTCAAGAAAGTGAGACTGATTTAGAAAATAATGAAAAGAATGAAATTCAAAGCCCAGAAGAAACTGAACTAACCTTTACTTGCGCAGATGAAAGAAGTGAAAAAAATCATGTTTACTGTCTTCTCCACATCAGTGACCTTACTCTGGAAGAAGATACCAGAACCGACGAGTGTGTGATTGGCACTGGGTGGGAAGACGCTGTGAGTGTCTTCTTGACTTGGGTCTCTTCTCTTCTGTGTTTGATGCAAGCAATCCCCGCCCCCCAAATAGTTAATATTACCAAAAAGGTACAGTCAATGATATACAGAGTTCTTGGAACAGAGGTAAAATGTCACGGACGACAGTAGCAGTGTCATTGGGTATCTGTGGCTGCTCAGAATGTGGGCAACTTAGTACTGTGAGTTCTGTCAGGAAAGTGAGACTAATTTAGAAAATAATGAAGTGTTTCTGGGCATGGTGGTGCACACCTATGATCCCAGCACTTGGGAGGCTGAGGTAGGAGGATCTCCACGAGTTTGAGGCCAGCCTGAACTACATAGTGAGACCCCTGTCTCAAAAAAACCCAAAATCAAAACAAAGAAAATAATTAAATGTATGCACGCATTCAGTCACCCTCTTAGATGTCAGGAAGGCCTCCCTTTTTGTGTGAGGACTTTGAGGCAGAAGGTGAACTAATGGCCAACGATTGAACCCAGCCAGGATGTGGGTAGGCAGGGCTTGCATCCAAGTCTCCTGGACCCGGAACCTGGGCTGCTTTATCAAATATCAAACTCCTGGAGACCCTGCAGTTTCTGTCTTCATGATTCTCTGCAGGGCCCTGTGGGTTTATTCTTCACGTGTTCTTAGCATCAGGAAAAGAACCTACTGGGGAGATAGCTCAGTGGCACAGTGCCTGCCTGGCAGGCGAAACACCCTGAATTCAATTCCCAGTACCAAAAAAAGAAAAGGAAGGAACCCTAAGGTTAAGACAGTAAGGCAACTTGGTCAAATCTAAAATTCAATGTAGCCGGGTGTGGTGGCACAGTCCTGTAATCCCAGCACACGGGAGGCTGAGGCAGGATGATTGCTGTATGTTCAAGGCCCACCTGGGCTACAAAGTGAGCGCAAGGCCAGCCTGAACTGCATAGTGAAACCCTGTCTCAAAAAGACAAAAACAAAAACAAAAACCAATTCAATGTGAGGTTGTGAGATTAATCACTGCAAACAAGAATGCCTGGTAATTTTGAGATGCAGATGAATAATTGCTTAGTATTACATACACTGTAAGTACGTTCGTGTATTTTTATCTCAGAGCCTTATTTTAATGGTGACCTCTCAGCTGGGTCAGCCAAGGGGGCCCAGGTGTGAGGGGCTGAGGCTGTGCTCTGGGGACCTGGGTCCGGTGCTTGCAGGACCCTGTCCCTCAGCGCCGCTGTCCCTCCAGCTTCTCTGGGCAATGAGAACGCAGCCTAGCAGCCCAAGAAGCCCTTGGAGATGGCACAGGGACGAACACTTCTGGTTTTATTTTAGTGTATGTGCTGTCAAAGTGAGCATTTGATTTTATTTCAGTAGAGCTGAAATTAATGGGCATCTGAAAAAAAATATAATCGCACATCACAGTGGCCATTTACAAACACCATTGTCTGGGCTGGTTTTGAACTCACTGTGTACCCCGGCCTGGCCCAACTCACAGTGATCCTCCTTCCTCAGCCTCCTGCTAAGTGCTGGGATTACAGGTCTTCGCCACCACGCCTGGCTCAACAAATACTATTGTGTTAGCGTTCAGGATTAAAATGTGCTATTATAAACACTGTTACTCAATAAGAGGCCAAAAAAGGTATGAAATGGTATTGGGGTTTGGGGTTTGGTTTGTTGACACAAACTCACTATGTAGCCCAGCAGGCCTCCAACTCGAGGTGATCCCCCTGCCTCAGCCTCCCAATTGTTAGGATTACAGGTGTGCAGCACCATAACCAGGTCTAAAAGTTTTTTTGCTTTAAAGAGGAGCTGATTTTAAGAAAAAGATACCGGTTCACAATATCGTGGCCAAAACGGGGGTGTGGCCCAAACTGGGCCAACCAGAGCAGCTCCCCCAGAGGTGAACACGCTGCTTGCTTTGCAGGTCCAAGGCTGGGGTAAGACTGCTCCCACCGCCTGCGTCTGGCCCAGGAAGAAACCGAAAAAGGCGAGAGGAGGCGACAGCACCAGCAGCAGCTGCTTGCTCTGTACCAGCCTCTCCCCAGCGAGCTCAGAGGCGCGGTCCCCGGGCGAGCCCAGGAAGGTGGAGGCGGGGGCTGTGGCCCCGGCGAGCTTAGAGAGGAATCAGGACTCGAAGACTCAGGGGCCCTTTCGGGGCCCGAGCACGGCGCCCAGGGAGGCCGGCAGGGTGTGCTTTCCCTCCGACATCCCCGAAGGAAAAAAAAGCCTGCAAGTCAAGGAGTACACCTGGCGCGCGGAGGACTGGGCCGTCCCGGGAGTGAGGGGCGCGGCCGCCTCCCTGAGCTCCAAGGCCCTCCTGGTCCTGCCGCCCCTGAGACCCTCACCCCAGAACCGGCCCGCGGCTCCGAGTAGCAAGACTAAGAACTTTTTCTGCCAGTCCGAAGAGGAGGCGCCGAGCGTGGACAAGGAAGAGAGTGAGGCCTATGCACACGGATTGAAAACAGCAGACGGGAAAGCGGAGCAGAGACCCCCGGGGCAGGCCCGGGGCCGCCCGCCCAGCGATGCCCTGCCTGGCACTGCCCCTGCCCCTCTCCCTGCCCCTGCCCCTCTCCCTGCCCCTGCCCCTCTCCCTGCCCCTGCCCCTCTCTCTGCCCCTGCCCCAGCGGCCCGGTCACTGCTGGATGCGGAGCGGTGCCACCTGGGCTGGTCCCTGCTGCCCGCGCGGAGCTCTGGGTGCCCTCCGCACCCCGGCGCCCTCCCCTACCTCGCCACCTTGCAGCTCCTGCAGAAACGCGGCCTGCAAGGCTACAGAGACAGGCTCAGAGCCAGGGCCCTGGGCGCTCCCAGGAGCTCCCCGAAGCACGCTTTCCCAGCGGCAAGGCCGGGGGACGGGCCCCGCGTGCTGGAGACCGAGGTGCTACCGAGTTCTCTGCTGCCGACCCTCACCGTGAATAGAGTGGTCATCCCCGTCTCCACGCACAGAGTCCTCTGACTGTGACAATAGAGTTCCCTGAGGAGCACTGCCGGGCTCCGTGTCTCTGTCTGCCTCTTCCTCTCCTCTCCTGCCCGGTGCTCTGTCCTCCCCGCATCCCATCCTTTTGTAAAGCAGTAGAACTAGAGGAAGTTGAACCTCCCTCCTAGGATGGATTTGGATTTTGTCTCTAAAACACCATAGTCACGGTACCTGCTTCCGCAGCTCAGCCATTTGCAAAGGGCCATGCCCAGCAGAGGCCCTGAGGGAAGGTGGCCAGGTCCTCCCAGCTGACAGGAGCCCTCTGTCCTGCCCCAGAGCCCTCAGCTAAGCACCCCAGGTGGCTGCGGTCAAAGTGCTCCCGAGCATTTGAACCAGACAGTACCTGTCCGCTGCCTCCTTGGCTGTGCGACAAAGATTGGAGACATCACTAATAGAAACTTCTAGCCTGTGTCCAGCTGAAGGGCCTGCTGTCCCCGGTACCACGTCCAGGGGTGTACACTGCGCAGGGTCACTTCTGTGTCCCGGGGTCACCATCCCCTATCGTGTCCACGGAGTCACGCTGTCCGTCGTCTCTGGTATGTCTGGGAAAGTCACTTCCTCCTGTTGCTTCTCCTGTGGCCAGACTTTTGACAAAATCCAGCCTGGAAGTTGGGTTAAGAGTGATTAACCACTGGGAGAAGAAAGAGAAAAAGTCACTGCGATTCCCATGACAGCCGTGCCTCTAGTCGTTGGGAATCTGAGACCCTAGTCACTTAGGGGATTAGGGGACGAAGCCGTCACCTTTTCCTTTCTATCTTACTTCTGCCCTCATTTTATTTTCTCCCAATGCCTATTTTTCTTGAAGTTGAGTACGAATTAAAAATGTTACACTTGTAATGCCAAGTGGTGCTATGTTGACAGATTTTCTTTTTTTTTTTTTTTTTTTTTTTTTCCCAGTACCAGGGATTGAACTCAGGACCTTGTGCTTGCCAGGCAGGCACTTGTGCCACTGAGCTATATCCCCGACACGTTGACAGATTTTCTAAGGAACAGAAGCTCCTTTATAATCACACAGTTTGTTTGTTTGTTTCCGGTACTGGAATCGAACTCACGACCTCGTGCTTGCCAGGCAGGCGCTGTGCTGCTGAGCTAAATCCCAGCCCGCTGTTTTTTGTTGTTTTGTTTTGGTTTTTGTTTTCCGGTACCAGGAATCGAACTCATGACCTTGCACTTGCCAGGCAGGCGCTGTGCCACTGGGCTAAATCCCCAGCCCAAATCGCACAGTTTGAATGGCTTAGGTAGATAGATGTCTTAAACGCTGGGCTTTCCGTCTCCTACGTGACTAAGTAGACTGACGATGACTGTATTTGTAAACATGTGCTTTCACAACTGGTCTTCGTAAGGTCTGGTTTTTTGTTTGGTACCAGGAATCGAACTCACGACCTCCTGCTTGCTGGGCAAGTGCTGTGCCACTGAACTAAATCCCCAGCCCCTTGTAATATCTGTTACCCTGGGTATTTATTTATTTATTGTGATGTTAGAGGTCAAACCCATTGCCCTGCACAAGCTGGGAAACTGTGCCCCAGCTGTACCCCCAAGCCCTGGTTGGTTGGGTTAAGAAAACCAGCCCAGAATGATGATGGCACAACAGTCATTAGGCGGTGATTGGCCCACTGTAGTCCGACACTTCTCTGCAGTTTAGAAGAAATTTTTTAGGATTCTGTTTGCTTTCCTCGGTGAACAAGGAAACCACCTGGATTCTGTCTTAAAGAGGAAGCTTCTTTTCCGTTGTTTTAGAACATTGGGTGTTGGAGCCAGCACAGGCTGAGGACCTTCCAGCTCTGGAAGCCTCCCCACCTAAGTCAGCCTTTTTCCCAGCCCCTTTGTTTATTATTATTATTATTATTATTATTATTATTACTATTATTTTGGTTTTTGAGACAGGATTTTGCTCTGTGGTTCAGGCTGGCCTTGAACTTACTATGTAGCCCAGGCTGATACTCCTGCCTCAGCCTCCTGAGTGCTGGAATTGCAGGAGTGCACCACCATTCCCGCTTTCCCAGCCCCCTTTGAAAGGCAGTGGGGTGCTGCATCAGTTCATTCCGTCAGACTGTCAAGTGTGTTGGGGGGAGGGGCCAGGCCTCACTTACGCAGCCAGTGTACTCACCTTAACGGGAACTTAATGTGAAAATATTGAAAAGTCTTCTGTTCCGATAAGAGTTACAAATTTCACAGGTGTGTATGTTGTCAGAGACTGAACCCAGGACCTCGTGCTCCTTAGCCAAGCACCGTACCACTGAGCTACACCCTCAGCTCCACGTAATAGTGGAGAACTCAGAGGAGGACCAATCTGGACAAAGGGCCCACGTTTGGTAAAGATTTGCTGGGGGCCGGGTGTAGCTCAGCGTGTGCAGGGCCCTGGGCTTAATCCCCAGAACTCCCCCTGAGATTTACAGTCTCCTTTTGCAGTGAGCAGTTAACCCAGCAAAATATGGAGTAGCGACTCTTCTGCACAGATTGGGAATGGTTTGTGTTTGCACCTCTGCTCAGGTGGGTCAAGTAGCTGGTCAGGTCCCCCAGGAATTTCGTCTGCACCTGGGGTTCCGCTTGTTTCTCTGCCGATGAAGTCACTAGGCTTCGCGCCAGTTTCATTCGGATCTTAGGACGTGTACCTCAGTCCTCTGCTGTGCCAGTCTGGGTAAAGCTGACCTGTGGGGTAGGAGGCCGTTTCCCTTTGCGATTTGGACTCGCTCACCAGACGTCTCGGGGAAATCCTACGTGCTAGCGTAGGTGGCCGTGGCCGCTTCCTACCTCACGTGATGATCTCAGTCAGGTTTGGTTCCTCTGAGTTCTGCCGGAAACAGGCCTGGGGAGCTCACATGTTATTCCTTATTCTATTCTTCTTGGGTATGTCACCAATAAAAATTCCCACACTCTTGTTTTTCTTTTTTCATTTTTTGGGACAGGATCTCACTATGTAGCCCAGGCTGGCCTCTGACTTGTGGCAATTCTCCTCCCTCAGCCTCCTTTTTTTTTTCCCCTACTACTGGGAATCGAACTCATGACCTTGTGCTTGCCAAGCAGGCGCTGTGCCACTGAGCTAAATCCCCAGCCCCTTCCCTCAGCCTCCTTAGTGTGGGATTACAGGCCTGCACCACAACACTTGGCGACTTTTCCTAGTATTTAACTTCCTCCTTCTTATTTGGAACTTCATCCAGTGTTGTCAGATTTTCCTGGGCGTCAAAGGCCTTGCTATACAAAGTTTTGAACCCAGAATCCAATCTGCTTTCATTCTCTCCCGTAGTGACCACAGCAGCCCAAGTCATCTCACCGCGGGCGCCCCCAGCTGGCTGAGCGGCGCGCTGCACAGCTCAGGCCCACATCCGGGCTTTTCCCGGTGCCTGGGCCCTCTCCCTTCCCGGTTTTGGGGTCACTGATAAGCAAACCAGGGAAGAAAGCAGCAGCCGGGCGTCTCCTGTCCCGCGGGGAGCCCTCCTGGTGTCTGCCAGCCGAGCGGGAGCTGCGGCAGCGCTCTGCTCTTGACTCACCCCAATTTTGCGAGCGCGTGTTGCTGGCTTTGCAGAAGTGAGGGGCCCGGCCTGAGGTCCTTCCTGTCCTGGCGTCTTAGCGCCTCACTCGCTGCAGACCTTAGGAGCCCTTAGGAAGCACAGCGCGGCGAGGGTCCTCCCGCCCCAGCCTCCAGACTTGCTGTGCGCCCGGGCTTTTCCAGTGCGAAGAAAAATACAAACAAAAGCCCCAAGATTGCAATGGATAGCAAAAACCTTAAGGAGATTTAAAAATCCATTTTTTTTTTTTTTTTTCCCCCGGAGGCCTCCGCCTGCTGCCAACACTTTCTGCACCACGCACGCAGCTCGGCTGAGGCTGCAGCAGCCCGAGTTGCGCCCAGCCAGGCCGACCTTAGCTGTCACGCCCGGGCCCGGATGGCTCTGGGCAGGCGCTGTCCCGTGTGCGCTGCGCTGGTGACAGCGTCCCCGTCTCACCGAGCCTGGGACCCTGGATGCGGCGGCACCCGCAGGGCACCGGCAAACGTGTGTCCAGCCCTGCCGCGAGCGCCCTGCGGCCCACGCCGCCCCGGGGAGAGCCGCTGCGTGGGGAAGCCCTGCCTGTGCGGGCGGCTTCTCAGACAGACCTTCTCACCCAGAGGCAGAGGTCTCGGCCTGGGTGCCAAGGGGAGGTGAGCAATGCCCGGCTTGCTTTGTCCCCGAAAGTACAGGTGTCGCCCTGCTCCCAGTGGTGTTCCGGTCCGTCAGGGTTTCTGCTGCACCTGCTCAGTGTCCTCTGGAAAGAGGACCGCAGATGAGCAGCCTCTTCCTAGGAACAGCAAAGGCCATTCAGGAAGAGCTGTAGGAATCCCTCCCTCTGCCCTTCTCCTTCCTCCCCCTCCCTCCCGTCCTCCCCCCTTGTTCCTCCCTCCCTCTCCCTTCTCTTCTCCTCCTCTTCATCCCTCCCTCCCTCTCCTCTCTCCCCTTCTCCTCCTTCCCTCCCTCTTCTCCCTTCTCCCTCCCCCTCCCTCCCTCTTCTCTCTTCCCCCTCCCTCTCTTCCTCCCCTCCCTCCGTGGTACACGCCTTACTGTTTTGGGAAGCTTAGCAGGGTGATCCTGAGATGTCAATACATTTACATTCAGGATGTTATTCAGAAGTCTGTTTAAGCAGCATTCTCTTTTGCACATTGTGTGTGCTAAATGGATTTTGTAAATACTAAGAGGCAGCCAATATGCTATGTGACACGGCTGAGTGACCTCTGGCAAACCTCTACTTTTGATGGGTAGCTGGAAGGGAATTTTTTTTTTTTCTCTTTAACCCAACACCTTTTTTCCTACTTTTTTTTTTTTTTTTTTTTAAGTGAAGTTGGGCATCGTGGTGCACACCTGTAATCCCAGCACTCGGGAAACTGAGGCAGGAGGACTTCTATGAGTTTGAGGCCAGCCTGTGCTACACAGGGAGAACCTGTCTCAAACAAAACAAAAAACAAAGGTGAAACTAATTTCTGTTTTTTGACACGTGAGGACAGTGATCCTGACAGCATAGGAATCTCATTCTCAGCACTTTAAAAGGGTCTTGACTATTCACTAGGCCTCTGTCCACTGTCAGTCATTCCACTTTTATTTAGTTTTTGGTCTTTTTGAGACAGAGTCTCGCTATGCATTTCAGGCTGTCCTTGAGCTCACTTTGTAGTCCAGGCTGGTCTGGAATACACAGTGTTTCTCCTGCCTCAGCCTCTTGAGTGCTGGGATTACAGGTGTGTGTCACGCCCAGCCAATTGCATTTATTTTAATCTGCATGGACTCTGAACAGAAATAGACTCAAACATTGAATTTGGGGTAAATACCACCAGCCCTATCTCTTAATTTCTTTGGTGATATTCTCAAATCCTCATGACTGGTTTCTCTAATGTAAATTTCAGGAAAACAGCAAGTCAGAGAGATACCATTATGGTAGCTATTTAGAGAGATCTTTTTTTTTTTTTTTTTTTTGAGACAGGGTCTGGCTACGTAGTTCAGGCCAGCGTTGAATTTGCAGTGATCCTCCGGCCTCTGCCACCTGGGATTGCAGGCGTGCACCACCCCGCCCAGCCTAGAGAACTTTAAAGAGTTATTTCTTAGGCACATATCTTTTTACAGAGTAGTGCTTTCAGTGGGTTTAAAATATACCAAATCTAAGCCATCTCCCCCCCAAAAAGGTCCAAGAGAAAACAGAACTGATACCAGCTTGCAGTTTATGAACAGTACTAGATTTTCAAGTATAGAAAAGTAAAAATTACTCCCATGAACTACAATAAGAGAATATAGAATAAATAATTCCTAAAGCACAGTTTACCAAAGGTGGGGTTGTTATCTGGTGGGCCAGCAGGGTTTCCGGTTCTTGTTGTCCCATTCAGGGCACTGATCAGGCCGACTGGTGAATGGGTTGGTTTGTTTGTTTGTTTACTGGAGAATAAGGGCACTTTCTCTGTGCCTCCTTTTATTAGTCAAAGGAATCGCTCAGATGTCCTCCTGCAGATGGCTTCTGGGTCCCCTTGGGTCAAACTGAGCTCCCGTCCAAACTAAAGCCAGTCCCTGAAAGCAGCGTAAGTCTACAGGCCAGTTTACACCGGGCAAAATTCGACATAATTCATCCCTCCAGTCCAGCAGAATAAACCCGGGGCTCTGTGGGCAAGGGAGAAGAAAAGGGTGGGTGCTGGGTAGGTACTGTCTGGCCTAAGATACTGAAGGATAAAATCCTGACACTGGAATGAAACCTGAACTGAGCGAGCTGTGTATCTTCCACTGGAACAGTAGTTCTCAGTGAGGGACTGTATCATCGGCGGAGGCATTTTTGTGCGTCACAGCTCGGGAGAACTGCTGGAATCTCGTGGGTCGAGGCCAAGAATGTGCTCCACTTCCCTACAATGCACAAGACAACTCACAGTGAAGGGTTGCCCGCCCCTGATGTCCACAGTGCTGAGGTGAAATTGAAAGAACTTTTCTATGAATGTGTGTCTGTGTACAGCTACATATAACTCACTGACCTGGACAACTGGTCAGCGTGAAAGACTATCTGTAGGCAGAAACAGGAAAAGGAAAAGCGGGGCGCAGAAGAAGCGCTCAAGGAGAAAAGAATGCTTTGAAGGAAAGAGAAACAACGGACCACTGCAGGACACAGAAGACAGGGCGGTGGCCGAGTCCGTCGCTGCGGGCTTTTCACCTCTTCTCTGACGCTGACCCAGGCAGCCCCACCCGACCCTGCGCAGACTGATGCCAGGTGCAGGGTCCAGGCGTCTTCCTGCCCGAAGATGGGCACCACGCCCGACCCTCCCGTGGCAGGGTGATTTCCCAGAAGTGAAACATAAAATTCTTGATTTGGGGGGCTTTCTTAAATGGAAATGTTATCGAGGCAAGTTCTGATAGTTAAACATCCCTTTGGGACAGGCTGATTCACCTGCACTGACTTGTGCCAAACAGCAGCAGCCGGAGAGAGTAAAGTAGGAGCGGGGTCAATTCCAAATCAGCCCAAAGCAGCAGTATGTGTGAGATGCGCTCATAAAACCAAGTATTTCACCTAGGACATGGAAAAAGCAGTGGATCACCAGAGAGCAGAGGAAAATGCTGCGAGCAGAAGCAGGGAGAAGATGCCAGCCAGGCATGGTGGTGCACGCCTGTAATTCCAGCACGCAGGAGGCTGAGGTTTTTACCTGGAGGCATCAGAAACATGCTGATCTGGCCCCCTGCAGATCAGTGAGTAAGTTCAGAGCTACCCATCTTCCAGCCTTGAGTTCAAGGTCAGCCTGTGGCACATAGTGAGTTCAAGGCCAGCCTGAACTACATATCACGTCCCATCTCAAAGAAGTCTTTGCTTACATTGAGGTGATATATGTACTTCTGAGAATAAGAAGTCACTTGGGAGATTATTTCTCCCCCCTTTTTTTTTTTGAGACTGGGACTCAAACTCATGATCTTGTGCTTGCCAGGCAGGCTCTGTGCCACTGAGCTATATCCCTGGCCCCCTAAATTTTTTTTTTTCAAGTTTTAGAAATATTTGACTACTTCACTGATAAACTAATGAGAGAATCACTTTAATTTTTTGTTGTTCTTTTTGCAGCCTTCTATCCTATACTATTAACTTGCTTCAGAGTAAAGTACCAAAAAATGAACAGAAGGGCCATAGCAATAAGTTTCTCATAGGCAGCCTATGAAACTTGTGAATTCTGAACAATACAACAGATGCTTTAATTTTGCTACTTATTAGGCAGGCAATATAAAATTTATTTTTCCCCAAATTGTTGAAAGAATTAAATTACTGGTAATCTAGTTTGATTATAGATGGTGTTGCTTGTATTCATTTACATAGTTTGGGCCTTGTTCCTTCCAACAATGCTTGTTTGTTTTGTTTTGGAGACAAAGTCTCAGTGTATAGTTCAGGCTGGCCTTGAATTCACTATGTAGCACAGGCTGACCTCCAACTCACAGGGATCCTCCTGCCTCAAGCCTCCTGAGTGCTGGGATTACACATGTGTGCCACCAGGCCTGGCTAAAAATGTTGGTGTTAAAATGGAGCCCATGTTAGTTAATTTCAGAGTCCAGGCTTGGTGCTGTACGCCTGTAATCCCAGCACTGATGTGGGAGGCTGAGACTGGAGGATCACTGTGAGTTGAAGCCCAGCCTGAACTACAAAGTGAGACCCTGTCTCAAAAAACCAAACCAAATCAAACCAACAAAAAAAACCCTCAGAAAACTCCATTTGCTCTTTAGCCTGTGTCTCTTGATACATAAACTTGATACATATCAGGGTATCTGCTAATAAATACAGTTCCAGCAACTGAATCCTGTGGATTTACTTATTTTTGGTGCTGGGGATTGAACTGAGGGCCTTGCACACAGTAGGCAAGTGCTGTACCACTAAGCTATAACCCCAGCCCTTTGTGAATTTATTTTCATTTATTTATTTTGAGACAGGGTATTGCTGTGCACTTTGGGCTGGTCTTAACTCACTCTGTAGGCTGGTCTCAAACTTGCAACAATCCTCCTGCCTCAGCCTCCTAAGCACTAGGATTATAAGTGTGCACCACCATGCCTTGCTCTATCCTGTGGATTTAAACACTGCAAAGCAATGAAGTCATTTTCTTTAGTCATAAGAATATTTCACTAGCCAGCATGTTGCTGAAAAAGTAGATTAAGATTCATCTCATTGTAGTCATTTAGATGCTGAGGGGTATCTGTTGAGTGAGGATGATTTCAAGTTTGAGTCTAGCATAGGTAATTTAGCGAGACCATCTCAAAATAAAAACACTTAAAAAGGGCCACAGATGTAGGCAGCTCACGGTGAAGTTCCCAAGTACTACTGCAAAAGAAATACACAAATAAATAAACCAGCTACATGGTAAAAGCTCTTGGATCAGTATGAGCAGGTTTGGACAGACTTACCTGAATATTTTGAAATTGAAGCCATAGGGTTAAATAAAAATGACCCTGTCATTTGCCAGTATTAGTAATGGTGACCTCACAGCTAGACTGGTGCTGTGCATTTTCTTCAAATGAAAAAGTAACTTCAAACTGCTCTCAGCATCTTTCAGGTAAGTCTACACAGTATTTTGTTTGGTTTTTACCTGGAAGAATCAGAACATGCTGATCTGGCCCCGAGCAGATCAGTGACTAACTAAGTCCAGAGATACCCATCTTCCAGCCTTTGTGTCTGCTCTCCAGCCAGAACCATGTTATTTACAGGGGTCCAAGGCAGTGGCTGTCAGAGATCACATCTAATGATGTGGGAGCTGGAGTAAATTCACTGACTAGTCAGGTGTGGTGGCGCGTGCCTGTAATCCCAGCACTCGGGAGACAGGAGGATCTACAGAGTTCGAGGCCAGCCTAGGCTACACAGCGAGTTCAAAGCTGGCCAGAACTACATAGCAAAATCCTGTTTCAAGAAAGAAAAAAAGAAAAGTCCTAAGGTGTAGTCTTTAGGTACATCAAAATAGAAACCAGTAATAGTACCTTTCCCAGGAAAATTGTTAGCATTTTTCCATGAACAAAGGCAAAACAATAAAGAAAATAACAGCAACAATCATTTCATCATGTAATTTTTAGAAAACTGAATTTGTAAAAACTTAAGGCAACACATTAAGTCATGTCAGGAGTGGGTCGAAGAATTCACACAAAAAGGCAGAATACTCACTTCTGTTTAATCACTGGATCTCAGTTTTACAAACAATCTTAGGACAAACCAGCTGACTAAAGTTTGGGGAGAAACAGCTCTTGCACACGAAGAACAACTACATGCTCCATTTTTCTGTAAATAACTATGGGCCGAGTTAACCAACATTTTCACAGACACACAGAAAAGGTTTAAAGCCATAGATCACTGCATTGATATTTACAAAAAGCCATAAACCAACATGCATTTCTCCTTTATCAGGATGACTTAAATAGATGTCTGGACATTAAGGCAGTGACAAGTCTAAAACAATGACAAGCTAAGTTAAGGCTTTATGTTTGAAACCCACGCTCATAGGCAACTGCAATCGAAGCACACTTATCTAACAGGTTGAGCTCGTCTATCTGCCCAGGTGGTGCCCATGCATTCATTACCATTCTTTGTATCAGCTGGATGGATGGGCGTTAGGAGCACGCAGCACTCCACGCATTTACTGTCAGGAATCATTAGTTGCTTCGGTTTTGAGGAGTTAGCCCTCTGCAGCACAGGCGCAGCCACAGAGAGAGCAGAGCATTCTGGAGCAACCGTAGGGACCTCACAGGCGGGACTGATTCTCACCCTCCTGACAGCTGGGCAACCGTTAAGAAGTCAGGACCTGGGTACAAAGAACCGGTGAAGCATACTTGACCGTGTGCTTGGCTCAAAACACAGAACATGTTCTTGAAGCAATAGGTTTCCTTCTTCTTCATTTTCTTTGAAGACTATCTTACTCTTTAAATAAAGCAACAATAAGCAGAATACCATATTTTGGATGGAACTATTGTGTAACTGTTAGCCTCAAGGCACAAAATATATCCTTGACCAATGTGTTTCCTTATTTGAGGACAAGATGAGTGGTGGATGGAAGGAAAAGCCACTTTAAAATGATCGTAGATTGCACCCTTGTCCCGTAAAGCTTTGAAGTGTGAAGCAGTGAAACCTGGGTATGGGGGGCCATGTCCTTTTCAGCATAAGGAGGGACAACACCAGGAGGCAGCGGGCACCGTGGACGGGAAGCAGCTCTGGAGCCCACGCCGGCCTGCCGTGGAGAGCGGGATGTTTGTGGATGTGGTGATGTGTCATGAACACTTGGCCTTCCTCCTTGGCACACACCATGTAAACGCCCCGTAATCTCTGCAGTGTTCGTTGCTGTTGCACTATAATGCGATCGCTGGTCGCTGGCGGTCCCCAGAGAGCTTCAGGAAGGGACTGGGCACAAGGGAGACCCAGCATGGTTAGACGGCTGGGCACTTTTCACTTCACTTCTTTCCAGCCTTCAAGGAGGGGAAAGGAGCTGCAGGTTAAGCTGACCACCGAGGCCAATAATTTAATCAACCACACTCACGTCATGAGGCCTCCGGAAGAACCCGAGAGAACTGGGTTCCAAGAGCTTCGCACAGCTGAACCAGCGCATGGTGCTCCTCGAGGGCACAGCTCTGTCTCCTTCCCACTCACCCAGGGCATTTTTCATCTGTATCCTCTCCAATACCCACGGCCCGGGTTTCCCTGAGTTCTGCGAGCTGCTCTAGCAAATGAATCAAATTGAAGGAGGGAGTGATGGTAACTCCAGTTTCTGGCTGGCTGCTAGACCTTCTGGAGAGCAGACTGCAGGTGGTGTCAGAACTGGATTGCCCTGGGTCACCCAGCTGCAGGGCAGCTTGCTGCATGGAGGAGACCCCGTACCATTGGTCACGGATGTCTTCCCGATTGATGGTGGTGCAAGAGCACGGGGAGGCATTTTACTCTTAAACCAGGCTCAATTGCATCCCCGAAGATGGGGCTGAGAGCTTCGCTATTTATGCTAAGCGCCGGCTGCTCCTTCTCTAGGCAGTAATTTCACAGCAACAACTCTCTGGTGAGGCAGGACCGTACCCAGCATCAGTGATCACTCATGAGACAGGACGGCAGTGACTTCAAGAAAACTGCTGCAAAAATTTACATACAGAGAGCTGTGGTTTCCCGCGGTGTTTGAGGAGAGAAGAGAGGGGAGGAGATGGCAAAGCGGGTACAAGGACAGCATCGTCAGGAGCATTTCAGGCGCAGTTTATGTGTGCTACGCTTGGCTAAAATTAACCGGAAGATGCAAGAAGTCTGCACCCCAGTACCGGGAAGCTTGGCTTCAGCTACCTGGCTGTATGCGTTTGACACAGGATGGAAAGACCAGCTGTGAAAGCGCAAATGTAGGCAACATGAAAACATTTTCAGATCAACATCTCACACTTTATAATACACTCACATTTATACACGAACTGTTTACAAGTACAAAAGGAAAAGAATCGCGAAGAACCTAAGCAACTGTGTCATGGACTACATTCAACAGAGTTAATACTGTCATCCCTGTTCCCCGTTTTCTTTTTTTTTAAGTCTGGGAGGAGATGGCAAACGCCACCCACACTGGCCTGATCTTTAGAAGTTGTGCAGCTCAGCACACGTCTGGGTTTCTACGGAGCTGAACTGAGACTCCATGGTGTTCCAGGCCAGATCGGCCAGCAGGAAGTCGTCCATGGCTGTCTGCGTTTCGTTGCTGGTGAAGAACAAGCTCCCCAGTGCCTCCAGGCTCGACCTGCTGGTCTGCGTCTCGGCGCTGTTCAGCTGCACCTTGCTCTCCAGAGCAGGGCCATTTCGGGTGGCGGAGAGGGCCTCCGTCTGGGTCTCGGTGTCGGACGAATCGGTACTCATGGAAAAGCTGGAGTGTTTCAGGATGCTGCCGAGGGGCAGGTGAGGGCTGCTGTCCAGGAAGAAGTTTAAGTCCGTCTGGGTCTGCGTGTCGAACATCTCGAGCCCTAGGAAGTGGGCGCCGGCCCTGCACGCATAGGGCGGCGCAGACGGGTCTGTAAGGAAGAAGTCAGTCTGGGTCTCGATGTCCAGCGACTCCAGGACTGGCTCCGTGTGCATGGCGCCCAGGCCGCTCTCCTCAGTCTGGGTCTGGGTGTTGGAAGCCGAGAAGAACTCTTCAATATCAAAATCGATGCTGGGGTTCTGAGCGGGGCCAGAGGGGAGCGGGGTGTCGGGCCCGGGGTTGGTGTCAGACAAAAGCCCACGGCTGTCCAGCGTCTGGCCGGGCAGACTGCTCGACAAGATATTTTCTAAGTCGCTTAGGAGATCTATGGTCTGGGTCTGGTTATCAGTCATGTTCTGAGAGGGAAGCAGACCGCTCTGTGCACTGAAGTTTAAGATGGGGGTGGATTTCTCCATCCCTTCGCTGAGAGCCTTGGGGCTGCTCTGAGGTAACAGGCTGTGAGGGACGGGCTCTGCTACTAAACTGCTGCTCATCACGCTGTCCGTGGGAACGCTGTATGAGGAATGGACGCTGTCAAAGATGTCCCCACACATCCCGGCTTGGTCCATCTGCAGCCGGTGGTCTGGGGGCCTGGGCACCCCGCAGGTCTGGGTCTCCCTGGAGACCCCACCTGGCTGGAGGCAGGCGTCAGCGAAAGCGTCCGTCTGCGCAGCGATGGATGACACCGCTTTCGAGCCGGGCACAAGCGTCTGAGTGTGGACACTAATGGGAAGGGACACCTGCGAACGAAACGACAGGTCAGTTTGTGAGCAAGACGACACGGAGGAGTCAGGGCCGACCCACGGAGCAGAGGGGACCACGTGCTGCGAGGCACAGGACAGATCCGTCTGCACGTTGATAGACGAGATGCTGTTCCTCGGACAGGGGCTCCCTAGCTCGTGGGAAGGGCTGAGACACTTCCCCAGGTTCACCTGAACACCTGTACTAACCGGCTCAACACCAGCATTTACAACTTTCGAGAAAGGCAGGCTCTCCTTCACGGAGCACGCCTCGGAATCCAGGCCGAGGATCAGGGCCCCCACGGACAGGGGCACCAGGTGCACGGCACTCGCTGCCGAGCCCTGATCGACTCCCAGCACCACGGGCTGGGTCGAAGAGTCGGCTGTAGGCACAAAGAGCGGCACAGGCGACAGCTGCATGACCGGAAGCTTCACCAGAGCCACCTTGGGCTTCGGTAAGAGCAGTTTCTGAGGGCATCGTGCAGGTGTGGTGATGCTCTGCTTCCTGGAGCCGCGCGAGTCCTCAAGCGAGGCTACGAGTTTTATGTCTTTAGTCTCCAGTTCCTGGGCGTCTGGCCGAGGGTTTGGCTGGCTGCTGAAGGATTCGATGGTATTTGTGGACAACTTCTGGTTCTGCAGGTAGTTTTCCATTTTCCTTTTTTTACTAGGTGGATCCCTGAAAAAAATGACAGCAGTTTAAAGCACAGCCTTCTTTGACCAGGCTGCTTCTCACATCGGAGGTCAGACTCTACCCAGAAACCGCCCTTGCGGCAACCCTGAGGACGGGGGCCATCGTGGTGGGAAGACCTCCAGGACACGTGCAAACAGGGAAGGAGGAACTTTTTTGAAGGCTGTGAGTACCAGAATTCAACCTGGAACTTTACTGTAACCAATCAAAGGTGGACCTTTAGCACGAAGTACAGATACAGGGGGAAATGCCCTCTCTAGCAGTCTGATTCTCAGAGTTGGCATTTTCAAATGGGAATAGTAAGAGACCCTCTCGGAGGATGAACAAAACAAACAGGAGAAGCAGTGCCAGATGTGGGGGCACGCGCTCGTACTGCGAGCACTCAGGAGGCTGGGGCAGGGGATGATGAACTCGAGGCCTGCCTGGGCTGCACCGTGAGTTCAAGGCCAGCCACAGACTACAGGGTCAGACCCTGTCTCACGAGGGGAGGAGGGACCGCCACACGAAACAGAAAGCAAAACAAAGCAATGGAACAGGAGGAACAATTGGGTCAGGAGTCTACGCCCGGATACGGATACGGACCGCTGCCATTTCTGAGAGCTGCCCCTTCCCCGCGGCCCACTCTTCCCTCCTAACCCGGCCGCCGCCTCTCCCGAAGTGCAGCGGGCGCTGCCCCGCCTCACCTGTGCTCCGCCGGGATCTCGTGGCCCGTGCGGTAGATGTGCGACTGCAGCGCCGTCCTGCTGGCGTAGGGGCAGCCGCACGTGCACTGGAAGGTCTTGCCGCAGTCCTCCGCGTGCCTCTTCAGGTCCCACTCTGTGCCGTACGAGTTGCCGCACTTGGCGCACTTGTGCTTCTTCTCGGCGTGCATCTTCATGAAGTGCTGCGGAGGGCACGGGAGGCGGGCGGCTGAGGAACGCACCCTCACGGCCAGCGGCCCCCCGGCCCGC
>NW_004955522.1:3821379-3830073 GCF_000276665.1 Chinchilla lanigera | reverse complement strand
CCCCTCGCGCGCTCGGCTGGCTGCGTCCGCCTTACTTTGTCCCGGGAGGAGTACATTAAGAAGAGTACGATACCTGCTTCACGAGAGAAAACTGTGAAAACGGCCTGTCGGGGCCTCGGGGGCATCCTTCAATCGGACAACAGTAGAATTTTGGGACGGTCTTCAAGTCCTTCCTCACCGTGGGGTTTACTATGCCATCCTGCGGGAGGAAAGTGACTTGCAGTAGTTACTCTCACACAACCAGCAGCCCAGGCTGGTCCTGGAAAGAACGCAATGACTGAAAACGGGCACAAGGGTTCTTGCTAAGGTGAGGACGTGTTCTAAAATCGGGCTGTGACCCGTCCCAGCCAGGTGGAGCCGACCTGGCCTCAGGCTCACAGCGCACAGGGCCTTCCGCTCTCCCCTATTTCCTTAGGTCTGGCCAGGAGCCAGAAGGAAACGCGCTCCTGCCCTTCGCACGCTTCCTGCGCCTCTGCCTGTCGCCGCTCACAGTCACCGGGAACCCACGGGCACTGCAGTGGCACCAGCCGTACGCGTCTCACCCCGTCCCTGTAAAACCGCACTCTCCCTGCAGACCTGAGGGTAGGGAGGCAGAGCGGCTGAAGAAAGGCCCAGTTAGCTGGCCATGGCTGAGGCAGGAGGATCGCTGTGAGTTGGAGGCCAGTCTGGGCTCCATAGTGAGTTCAAGACCAGCTTGAACTACACAGTGAGATCCTGTCTCAAACAGCCAAACATAAATAAGTCAACCATTAAAACTGCTGAGGACAGCCAGTGCCTGATGCACAGGACTGAACCCAAGGGCATCAGTGCTGGGCAGTGCTGAGGACTGAACCCAAGACCTCCAGTCCGCGAGCCAGCCGCACTATCCCTGAGCTACACTCCCAGCCCTGTGAAAGCTCTTGGTACTGGGAATCATAACGATTGCTAAATGTCAAATACAGTGAGGCAGCTCCACGCAGCCTGCTGTGAAGCTGTGTGCCCAGCGTGACCATCAGACTCACGGTGCTACTGACTAGAAAGCCCAGGGCCTGGTCACAAGGGTTTTTCTCAGGGGCTCAGACTAAGAATCTCAGAGGTACAAGAACGACCAACTGGGCGTGGTGGCGCACACCTGCAACTCCATCATCTTGCCCAGCTGCACTTTTTAAATATATTAACTCAGTCCTAATAATCTGTTAGTTCAGCCTGCCCCTGAACTCGCTATGTAGCCCAGGCTGGCCTTGAACTTGTGGCTATCCTCCTGCCTCAGCTTCCCGCGTGCTGGGATTACTGGTGTGGGCCACCACGGCTGGCTGCAATTGGCTTTTAGATATTCTTTACACTTAAAGCTGGCCCTGACTTCCTGGCTCAGGGGATCCTCCTGCCTCAGCCTTCTGTGCACATGAGTATACACATGCACACCACCACACCCAGCTGCAACTGACTCTTAGCTGGCAGTTTTAAAATGGGTGGTGAGTTGGGTTAGCCTGAGATGCCTGGTCCTGCAGCTCACAGGCTGCAGGGTGGGGATTCTTGGTTACTTTCAGTAAAATTCTTTTCTGTCCCTCCCAACTGGTGCTAAAGGAAGGTTGGGGGCTGACAGCTTCTCTGTGGGTCCCAAAGAAACAGGTGCTCAGGTCTTGAGTGCTGCTGCAGAACCTCTGTTCCTTTAGTGTGCCATGGAGGAAGGCCGCCCCGCGGGCATAGCCATCTCCCCTCCACATCGGCGGGGTGAGAGCCATCAGCCGCACTGCCTGCTTCCAGCGGGCCTCGGAAGAATGCTCCAAGCCCGCGCCTGCCGTGTGCAGGGAAAGGGCCCACCCATTTCCTCTCAGCAGCCGCGCACAACCTTGTACAGTGCACTGGCTGTCACTCCTATACGGAAGAGGCTCCCAACCAATTCCCATGTTCTCCAGTGGTACCGAAAGTTGACATCCAGGGAGCGTTTCTACACCGCGGTTTGGCAGCAGCAAAGAAGGGCATGAGAAGCAGAGGCCCTGCTCCCCGCTGTCTGTCCTGCCAAAGCCAGCACGCGCTGCCTTTTCTGTTCCCTTTTCACACTAGGCCTGCTCCGCCCGCGCAGCGCTCTTCCCACCTCGCTTCCGCCCACGAGGGCTGGTGTTCCAGACGAGACTCCTGCGCAGGCCTGCCTGAGTCCGCAGCCGCGGGCAGTGTGACATGGCACGAGGTGCAGCCTCTTCGTGTAACGCAGGGTTACCTTGTGCCTTTGTGCCTCAGGATCTTTATAGCAGGGAGCTGGCCCTGGTCACACCCGCAATCCGATCTGCTCACCACACGCACGGCTCAAGCTCCAGTCTTTCTGCCTTCCAACACAGCACTTAGTCTACCTGAAATACTGTCACTGTTTGACACAGGGTCTTTCAGGCTGGCCTTGAACTCATGGTAATCCTGCCACCCGCCTCAGGCTGGCTGTCTTTTTTTTTGTATAGTTCCTGTCTTCCAACTTGAGTTTCTTTAGGCAGTAAGAAGCAAGCAAGCTAGGCATGGTTGTGCACATTTATAATCCCAGCCGTCAGGAGGCTGAGGCAGGAGGATCATTGTGAGTTTGAGGCCAGCCTGGAATATACAGGGAGACCCTGTCTCAAAAGAACAGATGAGGAAAGTAATATGCTAAATACAGTGCGGTCTCAACTCCGGCAGCACTGAGAATCATGAGACATTTTACAAACATCTATGCCGCTAGGCCTGGTGGCCCACGCTTGTGACCCCAGCACTCTGAGAGGCTAAAGCAGGAGAATTATGAGTTCAGGCCCAGCCTGGGCATCTTGAGAACTTAGCAAGACCCTATCTGACAAGGCCCTGGATTCACTGTACAGTACTGCAAAATAAAGGCAGACTTAGAAAAATCCATGCCTGGACCCAGGTATTCTGGTGTGATGCTTTCGGTGGGATCAGGGATCCAGACCTGGTTTTAATATGTTCACAGCATACAGCCTCCTCTAAGAACTCCAAGTGCAGTTGTTTCCCTGTGGGCTCTGCAACCGCACTATCATCACTGGGATTCTCTACGTTGCCACTTTACTGTGGCCTTGAGCAAATCAAACTCTTGGTTTCTTCATCTGTGAAATGGGTATAGTCTAGCTTGTGGGGGCTGAGGTAATCTAGGTAAAAGGCCCAGCACAGAGCTTACCGCGGAATACATCACTCATATTAAGCACTAGTTACCGGCTGTGGGGCTTTTGTTTCTTTTCCCCCTTGCCAACCAACTCAACACCAATAAACTAAAAGGGTACGTTATCTCTACCATCTGTGACGGTCTGCTCTGGGCAGCTGCTGAGTTATTTATTTAGTCGTTTTCAGGCAGGGTCTCACGACGCAGTTTGGGCTGTCCTTGAGCTCACTTTGTAGCCCAGGCTGATCTTGAACTTGCAATGATCTTCCTGCCTCAGCCTCCAGAGTGCTGGGATTACAGGCATGAGCCACCACACCCGGCAAGCTGCTGAGTTTAATGACAACTGATATTGTCCATCCCTGCCAACCTCATTTCACTCAGCTACGCCATCGATGTTTTATGTCTATGGAATGCTTTCAATTAATTTAGAGCTTTCTGTCTCGTGTGTTCTCGGCAGTAGAAAAATATGAGTGTGTGTAAAGAAAATGAAGCACGGGGCAAACACTGCACAAGGCTCTGAGCTTTCATTTATTTTTTCTTTGGCTTTTTTGAGACAGGGTCTCACTATGCAATTCAAGCTGCCCTTAAGCTCACTTATGTAGCCCAGGCTGGTCTTGAAACTCAGGGTGATCCTCTGGCCTCAGCCTTTCGAGTGCTGGGATTACAGGCGTGCGCCCACCTTGAACTCCTTCCTTCATGATCAGGTCTGTCTTGGCCCAGTCATGTTCTGGGAGCTGTCCCCCTTCTTCGGGTCCCTTCAAAACTCATGAGCCATCACTGGGCACCTAGCAGCCTTTATTGCCCACCAAGATCTTCCTCTGCCCACGATAGGAGCCCGGTTTTCCTTAGGCGCCGCATCCACTTCCTGGTCTTTCCTTTCTCTGCGGCCGTTCCGAGGTCTCCCCACTCTCCAGACTACCTCGTTAACTCCTGAACTTGTGTCTATCTCTTTTCCATTCATGCTTTGCCAGATTCATCTTGCATGTCCAACAGCACCTCCACCCCACCAAGTCCAGCTTGCCCTAGCACGGGTGGCTCCACGTCCCTTTCCAGAGCTCCCAGGTCCCCTTCTCTTCTCTCACGACTCTGGTCTCCCAGAGCGAAGCACAGGCTGAGCCTCCCATCTCCACAGTGCTCCAGACCACACGTGTTTCAGAGTGCAGATGTTCAAATATTTGCACAGACTTGAGCAGCCTGGCATCCCTCCTTAGAAAATCCCAAATACAAAATGCTCCCAAATCTGAAATCTTTTGAGCATCTTGTTGGGGTCAACCAGCTTTCAGATGTTCAACCTGTAACTAAAATTTCCCAGGCCTTTCCACAGGCAGGAAGTCACTTGTGCCTTGTGCTGTATTTGGGAGGTTTCTGAATGGAATAAATGTTTAATACCAACTTTTGGCGCTGTGTGGCATAATTCCACCTGGCCACCCGAGCCGGAGTAGTGTCCTGTGTGGGAATGAGGCTACTAAACACAAACCGGATGTCAAGAACCCCTCGATGCCATGGCAACCACATGGCACACGCATGGTCCTGCTCTCTGAGCGCCCGCTCCGCAGTGCCGGTCACAGCAGCCCAGCCCTGAGGTTGGGCCTTCTTCCCATTCCTGTCCTGAGGAAATAAGCTCAAGCGCATGCTGGGAGGATGAGAAACGGCAGTGGCACAACAAAATGAGTACAGCAGAAAGTGTTCTGTTTACGACTAAAATTTACTAGACTTTGTCACTCTCTCTTTTGTGTGTCTAACTGAAAAAAAATGTCCACCACAAAAAATACTGCAAGCAGGGGATGGTGGAACATGCCTGTAATTCCAGCATTCAACAGGCTGAGTCAGGAGGAAGGTAGTTCAAGGCCAGCCAGACCTACATACTGAGTATAAAGCTGGTCTGGACTATATATGGAGACCCTGATCTCAAAAACCAAAAATAATTAAAAAAAAAACAAAACAGAAAAAAAAAATATTTTGTTTGTAGGAACATTTTAAGTGACAGAATTTGAAAAAAGATAAAATAATTAAAAACAAGATGGGAAAACACACACAAAAGGACGCAAGTTCATCCTTCTTTATGGCACAGTAGTACTCCACAGTATATAAATACCACGTTTTCCTTATCCATTCATCTGCTGATGGACACACAGGCTGCTCTCAAGACAGAGCTATTATGAACTGCGCCGTGCCAGGCAACAGGGAGACAGATGTTTTGTGAAGGGAAAGGAACCAAGAAATGGAGCGGGGAGTAGGGAGCAGAGGGGAAGGAGGGGAGAACAGAATGAAGAGGTGCTACGTACCTGTACCAACACCCTGAAAGGAATGTGATCATTAGGTACTACAAACATGGACTAATCAGAGAATGAGAATGAATGAAATAAGGAGAAATACAGCCAAAGCACGCAGGAGAAGGAAAAACTGTAGACACCTGCAAACGCTGTCTGCACGCGACCACCTTCACGGAGAGCATGTGAGGAGGCGGCCAGTTCGCTTTTGTTATCTTGCTGTAAACAGAAAATCAGTAAATTTTCTACAGTATGCTTGACGGAGCGACCTGGAACCTTTCCTTTCCTTTTAAAGGATTTTTCTGGCAAAGCCCTGAATGCAAAGCCCTGGACTGAATAGAATACAAAGCCCTGTGAGCCATGCTTTCAGAATGAAATGCGGCTCGGTAAGAGGTTCTTAAGTGCTCCCTCTCCTGTCCCCTTGGTAGCTTTCAGAGTGGAGGAACAAAAGACTCTCCAGCAGTCAGGACAGGCCTGTCCCTCCCACTCCTCCTCTCCCTGATCTTTCCAGCGTTCACTCTAACTCACACAGCTCCCATCTCTTGGGGCCCCCACTGCAGGCAAGGCCGAGCTAGGAGGTTTCCGGGTTTCCTTCCTGGACACAGAATACAGACACAGAACTAAGAACCCACATAAAACCAAAGGCAGCCAACACTCCGCAGCTTCCAGTTCAATTCCCCTGTTCTTACCCATCATCTTTCAGAACTATCTGTTCACCATTTACATTAGGAGTGGAGTGTTTGATTGCAGGAGAGGTGTCTTAGGAAAAAAAGATTCCGATAAATTGAGAACCATACAGCAACTGATAGAGAAAGGAATAGAAACGATCAGAGCCTGGAAAATACAAAAACAACAATCAGGCGGATATGGTGGTGCACGCATGCCTGTAATCCCAGCACTTAAGGTGAGGCAGGAAGATCACCATGAGTTCAAGGCCAGCCTGGGCTATGCAGAGTTCAAGGCCAGCATGACCTATGTAGTGAGATTTGTGTCTCAAAAATAAATACATACATACATAAATATAATAAAAGAAATTAGAATAATGCAATTATCTCTAACCAAGACAATGGAAATTTCTACTGAATATAAGATAGTTCACACACTCAGTGTAGCCTTAGGGCAGAAGAGTGGTAGAAACACCTGAATGATAGAGGACACTCCTGAAACCACAGCCAGCTGCTCAGGAAGCCCTTGTCCCATGCCTCCTCTTGCCTCTCCCTCCCTCCAGTTCTCTGAGAACATCAAGGGTCGAGAATACAGTAATGAACCCGGGAGTGATAGCTCACACCTGTAATCCCAGCACTCGGGAAGCTGAGGCAGGAGGACTGAGTTCAAGGCCGCCTGAGCTACACAGCAAGACACTGTCTCAAAACAAAACAAAACAAAACAAAACAAAACAATTAGTACAGTAATGTGTGAACTGAAGAGCCTTCCAGCAGTAACCAGGGTAAGGGTTTATCAGCCTGGGGCACCACCATAGTGGCATGGGTATTCTATCCCACAGGCCACTTTTATTAAAGAAAATGGAGTGAGGCACACCTATAATCCCAGCACTTGGAGGCTGCGGCAGGAGGACCGCCAGGTGTTTGAGGGCAGGGTGGTCTATACAGTGAGAGCCTGCCTCAAAAAAGAAAAGGTCTTCCCACCAAGACAGCAGATGGCCTGAGGCTGCCGGCATTGAGGTTAGCAAGGCAGAAGAGGGCAGGAAAGTCAGGACCTTGGCAAGAAAAAACTTCAGTGGTGATTCTAGGGGAGGTTTCTTTAATTCCTGCTGAGAAAGGTCACCCTGGTGACCCAGGAAGGAATCTTGCAAGAGTCCATCTTCCCACGGCGCCATGTTTCTGTTCGGAAAGCGAGCCTGAGGAATACTGGGCCGTCCTCAGGAGAGCGGCAGCTGAGAAACGAATGATCCCAAATGGGAAGAATGACTTCACAGGGGTTCTGGCAAGGGAGGATGCTAAATCCAAGGGAGGATCTGACTGTTGAAATCTGTATTTGCTCAAACACATTCCTGTGTGATGCACCAGCCTCTGGTGGATTCCCAAACTTGAGATATTTTTAAAGCGTAATCAGAAATAAGCTTCTTGCATATTACCCAACTAGTCCTGAAAAGTGGTTGTCCTTAAGTTAGCAGAGGCTTCAGAAAGTCTTGAGACAAACAGAGTTCCTAACAGCAATTCCAGAGACAGGAACAATATAAACTGCCAAGAAATGCTGAGAACCAACAAATTAAGCTGTAGAATCCCTACGAATACATAGTTTACACACCCAAGTTAGGACAAGGTTAAGAAAATGAAGGATTTGGTTCACATGTACTATGTCTTTTTGAGACACGGTCTCGATATGCAGTTCAGGCTGGCCTTCAGCTCACTTTGTAGCCCAGGCTGGTCTTGAACTCCCAACGATCCTCCTGCCTCAGCCTTCTGACTGCTGGGATTACAGGCATGTGCCACCACGCCTGGCTCACATGTACTATGAAAGAGGAAATAATACATTGAAAACCATTGCTAGGGTTGCACTTGAGTGTTGATAAAACCCGATGCTCTTCCTCCAGCAGGGTCTTCTTTAGCAAAGCCCTGGGTGCGTTTCCTGAGGGATCTTCCCATGACAACACTGCTCTTTGGTTCAGCTGGTAGCGAGGATGGAACTCCCTTCACGGACACCGCATTTATCTGTCCTACTACAGGCTACCACCTCAACATGCCCGAGGCTCGGTCCTTACAAGAAGCCTCATTCTAAGACGTTTCCAAGCAGGATTTATCGGTTAGAAACCGCAACAGTGGTAAGCCAGTCAAACCGGACCCTGGAAAGCTACACACCCCCAACTTTACTTTCAGCGACCTGCGCTTTCCAATCACCCTCACCACTGGCGCGGAGACTCTCAGGGGTGGAAGGAAACTTCCTATTGTAATGACTGAGAAATTATGACTTAATAGGTCTGGGGTGGGGCCGGGCATCTGGGTTTTTAATAAGCTTTCCACAGAGTCACCTAAGGTTGGAAGTCCTTGTTCCTTGTACACGGTGATGCGGACGGCCCCGTCAGACCACCGTCACCGTACCCTGTGGCCCTCTGGGAGAATCTCCCTCAGGTCTCCTTCCTGCGCACCTCTGATCTCAGCGACACCGGGACACTTGTAACTGGAGATGCTCGGGGCCACACCTGAACCGCCGGCAGGACCTGGGTGGGCTGGAGGACCCGGGGCTGGACTCGGCTTACCGCTGCTTCCCACCCGCAGCGGGGGCTCCTGTGCGCCTGGGCCAGGTGCCGCGGGCCGACGCGACGCGCAGCGCGGGAGGGAGGCCGCCGGCAGG
>NW_004955522.1:3785265-3820861 GCF_000276665.1 Chinchilla lanigera | reverse complement strand
AGGGGCGGGGCCGCCGGGCTCATTAGCATCCGGCGCCGTGCGACCCCTGCCGGCCATGGGGCGCCCAAGCCGGGCGAGGCTGCGGGTGCGGAAACTGGAGGCCAACAGGTAAAGCGTGTTGGTCCCGCGGACCCATCCTTTCCCTACTTTCTTGGAAACCTGCGCTCAGGCAACAGTTGGATGGAAGCCTGGCTACCTGCCTGTTTTACCGGCTGAAATTCCACTGTTGTCCGGGAAACAGCGTAGCTCAGTGCATGGTCCCAAAACCTTGATGCCTGAACAGGCACAGCTGGCTGAGGACCGCAGTGCAATTGGAAATACACCCTGTCTGAAGGGGGCAGCTGCTATGCATCTCTGGGATAGCTAGATTATCTTGTGAAAACGTCCAACTTTCCCTCCCTTATATTGTATGCAGACTACCCACCCCCGGGGCAGGTGTAGCACTCACACCCATAATCCCAGCACTGGATTATGGATCAATCAAAAATCTAGAAGCCAGCTCCATGACTGCATGAAGATTTGGGGGGACATGCAGACACAAACCATAAGGGATTATCATGCAGACCATTTGAGAGGGGCACATTGTTTAGCCAACTGTTTATAGAGTGCAGGCTGTGGAGTCTGCCTGCCTGTTCATTACTCAAGTAAAATAAGATTAATAGTGCTGCCTGTCTTATAATACTGTTGTGAAAGCAACATGTGAGATGCAGTAGCACAGTGCTTGTACACAGTAAAGTGCTCAGTCATCACTGGGCAACCTTGCAATTTGTGGAGGCCTTGGTGGAGATGTAATTCTTTTGGCTATCGAGCTCCTTGGCTGTCCAGTTACTGATCTGTCTGTTCTTCAGGTGCATCTGAAGGTGACCATAAAGGACGTGATAGATAAAGGCTTGGGGAGGCAAGGTTCTCCCACTTTTCTAAGCAAGAGCCTCTGACGGGAGGGTGACCGGATGCAGCCCAACATGCCTTGTATTTTCTTACTTGGCTCCAGGTGCACGGGCTTGCCAAACACCATGGAACGCCGTGAGGCCGCTGGAAATCATTCCAGGAACCTGCGGGGCCGCTGTGCAGATCTCATGCAGATATTCAGGCACTGGGAAGAATGCACACAGAGAGACGCCAGCAACCATGCCTGCTCAAGAGGAAATCATGAGGGCTGGGGATATAGCTCAGTGGCACAAGCACCTGCCTGGCAAGCGTAAGGTCCTGAGTTTAATTTCCAGTACCAAAAAAAACAAAAACAAAAACAAAAAAAACAAACAAAAAACCCCCAATAAACTAAAAAAAAAGAAAAAGGAAATCATCCTTCAGCTTCAAGAGACTCAGTGTCTCATAAGAGACAGAATTGTCTGTGACATTTCTAGAGTAAGTTGAAAAACACAATCTTCTATGGATGATGTCCCACAGCCCGTATTAGCATTACTTAGCACCCCCTTTCTGTTATATATCCTGTACAGTAGGACTCCTGATTTTCATCAAAAGCAACTGGTATACTACTTTTACAATAGCTTTATCCACAACTGCTGTTTTCTTTTCTGCTTTGACCACTGGCAAAGTCCATGCTAGTTTTTTGATCTTCTAGCAATTGGAGAGGCACATGTAGAAATGTAGATTCCTATGCAGTAATCTTATCCCTAGCTTTATTCTGAACTCTTATCTGCCCAGCTTTCTTTACCTTTTAATTTTATAAGAATTTTTTTTTTTTTTGAGACAGGGTCTTGTTGTACAGTGCAGGCTGGCCTTGAACTCTGGACAACCCTTCTGCCTCAGCCTTCCAAGTGCTGGGATCATAGGCATGTGCCATTATGCCTTAGAGGAGGAAAATTTATTGGAGAAAAGGAATGGGGACTAGAAATGGGGGGATGGGGAATAGGAATAGCTCCTGACACACAGGCGGGGTCTCAAATAGGTTGCCCTTATTTTTAAACAATGTGTTTTTATAACCCCAAATCCCCTCTGGGACAAGATAGAGAATAGATTTTAAGCTGTTACAAAAGAACATGCCATGTAGTGATAAGCACTGAAGGATTTTCTTTTTGAGACAGGGCCTCACTATGTAGGTCAGGCTGGCCTTGAACTCACAGTGATCCTCCTGCCTCAGCCCCTTGAGTGCTAGGATTATAAGTGTGCGACACCACACCCAGCACACTGAAGGGTTTTCATCAAAAGTAAAGTAACTGATGTGCTAGTTTTTCAATATTGTATCTTTATTATTCACAAATTAGTATGTCAGTGTGAATGTCACGTGATAAATTAGACTATGAAAAAATTAGACTATGAAAAAAATTAGACTATGAAAAGTATATTTACAGTGACACAACTGTTTTATGTAAGTGAATCATCAGATATGCAACCTCCTGCAATAGCAACTCAGCAGACGCACCCCCACCCTCTGAATGGACCAATACCTAGGAGTGCTGAGTTGGGTATAGCTTCTTGGTGCTTCTTTCCGTGATCCAAGGCTTAACAGAAAATCCTCAGAAACCAGCAACTGGAACCAGACCTCCCAAGATCACACAGATGTGGGAGTAGGCAAAACGCCACCAGACATCACACCCACAGGCTCCGCCGCTGTGCCATTCGCATGACGTGAGAGCAACCCGGAGCCATACAGATACCTGTGGCACCTCAGATGCCCACAACTGCTCTACTTATCAGGAAAGGGTGGGGGTGTGGAACAGGGAGGAGGAAACAGTCCCAATAATTACACGGCTGTTTCTGAATTAAATACCAAGGATCGTTTCTAAAAAGCAAGTTTACAGACAGACGCTCTCCAGCTCACCACTAACTGGAATGCATGTGCCAGATAATCAAGGAGCCACTGGCTTATAAAACCACACACATCTTATTTATCTCTAATTTTAAAATAATTCATCGCCTTGTTGGGTATGCAAGTGAGCAATGGAGAAAGTGGAGCATCTGCAATACCTGAAATGTAAAACAGAAGAAAATTAAAATAATGACGGGGCAAAGATTTATCACGGATTTAAAAACGGCCAAGATCAGAGGGTAGACCAGGAGCCCTCCCCCACGCAGTACAGGAGCAGATACGCAAAATGGGTGCGACAGGAAAGCGCGGAGGTAATTGATGAGCAACCGTGAGGCCCATGCAGCCTGCTGGTACTTGTCTAGTTTGTAAAGTAAGCTGACCACTTACCCGCTGGAGCTAAGGATTTCAGTGCTTCCAAAAGATGCGGGCTGGAGAACTTTATCAGGCACCGGAGGGGCTCTTCTCTCTCGGCCAAGACGCCCCCACATAAGTCACCTTTGAACTTCGTTTCAAGCTATCAACAAATACATTTATCAGTGACTATTCGATGTTATCCACTGGAATAGCAGAAGGTAATGAAATCAGGCTATGCATTCAGCTCCATCTTCTCATAAGGAAAAATAGGGATCAGTAGAGGTGGAGACCATTTAATTTTCTCACTGCAAACAGTGGGCAACCAGCACACGAAAGGGACCTAGATGCCAGCCTATGCAGTGCCCGCCACCAGGGAGATGTGTGTTGGTGCAGCCCCCAGGCGCCCTTTACCGTTTGCATTCTTGGAGGAAAGTTAGCGCTATCTTTTGTAATCTGTCATTTCAGTATGACAGTGCCATGTCTTTGAGTCACCAGTGGGGTTCTTTTTAATTTCTTACCAGGGAAGATTTAAAACATGTTCAGGAGTAGGGAGCACAGTGTGACTCCCAGGTGCACATCAGCCAGCTGAGTCAATTACCAACTGGTGGCAGTCCAGTGTCACCCTGTGACCCAGTCTCCCGTCCCCTCCTGCAGACCCCACTGGGCTGTGCTGACGCAAATCCAAGACACTGGCATTGCAGCTGCAAAGCCTTCAGTGTGTGTTTATTTTTATTCTTTGTCTTTTTTTGAGACAAGGTCTCGCTATGCAGTTCATGCTGGCCTTGAGTTCACTTTGTAGCCCAGGCTGGTCCTGAACTTGCAACGATCCTCTGTCTCAGCCTCCCAAGTGCTGGGATTACAGGTGTGTGCTACCACACCTGGCTCAGTGTTTATTTAAATGAGACCTGAAAGGACTCGCTCTAAAAAACTGAACCCTGATGCCATCACCATACTAAAAGGATTAATTACAATTCCTTAACGGATTCAAATATTGGAGGGCTGCCATTTTTGTAGGTACTCAGCCCTGAGATTCTGTTTCAATCTCTTTAAATTTTTATTTTTACGAATTCATATTTGTGGTATAGAATGATTACATTCACCATGGGGAGTTGGTACATGGATGTAACACATCTTAATTCTTTTTACTTCCCCTTTCTCTCCCCTTCAAATTTTATTTTATTTATTTATTTTTGTTTTTGAGACAGGATCTTACTATGTAGTTCAGGTTGGTCCTAAACTCACTTTTGTAGCCCAGGCTGGCCTTGAACTTGCAGCAATCCTCCTGCTTCAGCCTCGTGAGTGCTGGGATTACAGGTGTGTACCACTACATGCAGCCTCAAATTTTATTTTTAAATTTAAAATGATTCTTAAAATTTAGACAATGCGCTGAAATATCTGGGTGATGAATAATGTCTGCAACTAATTCACGTGCTTTAGAATAAAGAGCAAAATGAATTGTGGCAAAATTTAACAGCTGGTGAATTAAGCAAAGAAGAAATGGACGTTCACTGTAATAGTCTTGCCGATTTTCTAAAGGTGTGAATTTTCAAAATAGAAGAGGTATGGAAAAACTAGTAGCATGTAGGAAACATGTGCACCCAGACTCAAAAGAGAGCCACGCTGAGAGCTGTGCAAGGGAAGTGCTGCGAATCCAGTCTTCCCCAACCGGTGGCAGAATCAGCATGCGGGCCAGGCGCTGGTCCCGCCTCCCGACCCAGAAGAGCTGGGACAGGACCGAGAATCTACAAGTCTTACACATTCCAAGTGATGTGGACTCTGGCAGTCTGAGGACCAGTGTCCTGGGTTATGGGTTGTTTAAAGGTGCTCCGTTAAAACCGGCTATTAAGAGAACCCAACTTGAAAGGTTTTGATCAACTTTTCTCACTGGAAACTAATCAAACCCAATGGGCTCTGGGCCCAAGTAACAGATGCACAGCAGATTTTAAGCGCGTCCTGCAGAAGCAGCTGTAGGAGGCCCAAACAGACACTTGTTCGGAAGACTTGAGGGTAGGAAGGTATTCTAAGTATGAACAAGGCTCAGGTTAGGGAGAGCATGATATAAACTTCATGTTCTTCAAATGGTGGCAAGGGGCTTGCATGAACACCTGCAGCCCAACTGGCCTTCCTGGTGGGCAACAGCACACTGCCGGGACAAGCCACATCAGTGTATCTGCGCTGCTGGTTTCTCTCCATGCGACGCCAATGAGACCATGTACAACATTACAAGTCTCACTCAGTCACTCTCCAGTAAGCATTAATAAGCACCTACTAGGTGCCACGTACTGTTCTAGGTGTGGATGTGCTGGAAGTAGTAAGCTACAACCTCCTCCCCCAATATACAGCTCACAGTCAGTTATTTATAACTGGATTACTATGTAAGAGGCCATGAAAAGACAAATGCAGACTTTCCAAAGGCATCCTTTGCTGGCAGGGGAACGTTCAATAAAGAGGTCTAGTTAACTTATACATTTATTATATAAAACGGAAGTGATAAATGAAAAAGGAACAGATTCTTAGGACTCATTTTCCCCTGAAGGCTGTTGTTCTGTTTTAAAAAAGCCGCTAACTCACAGGTACCGTCACCTGCAGCATCCTACCTTGTACTGAGCAAATTCTAGTTGAGGCTGAGGGCAGACCCCGAATGTCTCTTCAGTTACTCTTCGGACCCTCTCTTTTTCTACGGTGTTTTCATGAATGATCCTGGAGTCCACTGGGGGTGGGAGATGTCAATGAAACCGCCATTAGGAATCTACTTCATCCCTACAGAATCCCTTCTCATTTTTCATCTTTCTTATCATTTGTGTAACTTAAAATGTTTGTGGTTCCTCCTCTTGATTATTAATAATTTATTACATGGAACAGGTAAAAATTACAGGCTTATAAAAGACAATAAAAATCACCTCCAAATTCTCCCACCCAGAGATGAACACAGTTAACATTTTAATGTATTTCTGTCTAGCTCTTTTTACAGTAAGTAAGAATGAAGATGCATAAATATATGTGTTTTTTAAACTAGGACTATCAGATACACACAATTCTGTGTCCTGGTGAAGGAGCATGAAATTCACAGTGGTTCCCACGCGACTGTAAAGTCATAAAAGTGTTGCGTGCGTAACAGCTGTACCATTTCTTTTTATTGCTTAACTGCTGCTAGAAGAGATGAAGGTTTTAGTTTTTTCTAAGTTTATATGGTGCCTCACGACTCTTCTGAACTACCTGATCCATGTCTGTAGTTCTATGCTCTGTTCTTCTGGGCTTTCTAGGGGGGGACGTGTGCCCTCTGTGAGTTACAATACAGTCACAACCGTGACTCTCCTAGAACCAGCGGGGGCAGCGCCATGCTCCGGCACAACTGGATGCCACCTGTGCCCTTGCCACCTCCTGCCTGTGTGACGGCACCTGGAGGTCCCACGCTTCCTGGAAACCCAGGTTCCCAACGAACAGCACTCGCTCATGGGCCGCTGTGCAGAGTGAGCGAAGAATACCTCTAAACATGTGAGGGTAGGGACTGGCCCAAGAACAGCTCAGCAAGTACCAGCTGGTTCTTCTGCTGTCACTGCTACTGGATATCATTCTAGTAAATTCTAAAGGAGGCCTAAGGTAGCTTGGCTGTCCTCCAATAGGTATGACTTTTTAGTTTTTCTGAAAACTGTAAACAGTTGTGAATCAGGACCTTTATAAATAGGTGTTTTACTCAATAATAGAGATTAAGAGAGGAAATGATGCATTTCCACATTTCAGCTTTTTTGTTTTTTGAGATAGGGTCTTGCTACGCAGTTCTGGCTGACCTTGAATTCACAGCAATTCTCCTGCCTTAGCCTCGAGTGCTGGGATTACGGGAATGTGGCATCATGCCCGCCATATTTCAGTTTTATCTTAAAGTATACGTACTGTTTATATCTAGCCCAAGAGTTCTTTCCTGAAGAGGTGTTGTAGAGTTGTGATTTTCAAAGATCTAGGGGGAGAAAGAAAACAAAAAAGTGAACGCTGCACTAATGTTAACACCTTGAAGTGCAGACATTAGTTGGTTTCAGCACAGGAAGGCATGCTAACTACGTTTTCCAATGAAAAGCTCTGAGGACACACTTCAACTTACTTGAGCGTTGCTCCAAGGACACAGTGCTCACAGAGACTGTGGGGGCCTGGGACATGGCTTTTTGTTTGGGGACCTCTACTTCGCTATCCTAAAACTGGATCTGGTGCAGGCTGCGGTGCACAGCCTACAGGACTCAGGCAGCACCTGCAATGTGATGCTTAAAGCCCTCACACAGAGTCCTTTTGGAAAAATAATTTTCCTACCATAAGTCTGAATCTCTTAAACCCTTCTCCCACCTCTCCTCACTGAAGCCACTGCTTTTATAAGTAAGTGTTTGACAATGTGAACTTCCCCCCAAATCCAACCGCATATGATAGCAGAACATCGGGTACCACTTTTAAGGGAACGGTGGGTGATAGAAGATGAAGGGAGGAAATTAGTATGTAACTTCTTAACCTTATAATTTTTTTCCCTTAAAGAGCAACTTGCAAGCCAGGTGTGGTGGTGCACGCCTGTCATTCCAGCACTCAGGAGGCTAAGTCAGGAGGGTGCCTGTGAATTTGAAGCCAGCCTGGGCTACATAGTGTGACCCTCTCTCAAAGCAAGCAAGCAAGCAAGCATGCACGCACGCACGCATGCACGCAAGCAAGCAGCTAACTAACCGTCCCAAAAAAGAGCAACTTTCAGAGAGCCATCACTTCTTTCTACTTAAGATACACACAGAGCAGTGAGCGTCCACTGACAGTATGAACACATGTGCAGACAGGTGCCACAGAGGAGAAAACCTGAGCCTGCCAGGACAGATCTGTTCGTGTCATTAAAGGGAACAACGCATTCAGATCATTTTAGAACATCCGTTGTGGGACTTAATAAATCCATGTTTTCTCCTTTGTAATTTCAACACTTTATGTCACCTGCTTGGGACAAAATAATTATGTTTCTTTCTTGTGTAACAGAATAATATATTTAGCTTCCAAAGACAGTGTCAGGTTACTCTCAAGGGGAAATAAATTCTAATTGAAATAAATGATCTGGAAACCGGGGTCTATAACACAGACTCCGACAACCAGAGAGTAGTATAAATACTTGTATGAAGTGACAATAGCGAGTTATTCTGTTTCACGTTAAGGACCGAGAGCTCCCTCCACTCCGCTGACATCTGAAGGGGACTCCCCACCTGCTCAGTGGCCCCAACTCTTTTCCAATGGCTTCAACTTGAAAGGTGGTTGCCGACCGACTTACCTGGTTGAACTGTTTGAAAACGATTGCCTTGAGAGAGTCCAGGTGCCGGCTCCTCAGGTCCATTTGCACGATCTTATGGTGTTTGCTGGCGACTGTCAGTGCCTTAGATGTGGAAATTAGCATGGCTGTTAGGGTCACCATTGATTTGTTTCTCATCACGTTTGTCAGGGTAAAATGGAGCTGTTATCAGTGAGTAATTTTCATTTAAGAGTGGAAAGAAATCCAGAAAAAAATTAATCTTTTTTTTGTTTTTTGTTTTTTTGGAGACACGGCTCAGGCTGGCCTTAAACTCTGTGATCCTCTTGCCTCAGGCCCATTTAGGGAGGAGGCTCACCCTGGAGAAAGATGCTGGGAGCCCTGCAGTACTGAAGGCGGGAGCAGAAAGAGTCAGGTTCTGGACAAAGACTACAGCGCTTTAAAGATGCTAAAGCAGACTTTTTGTGTATAGAACGCGGCGACAATGGTTAGAAATGACAATCAAGGTCATTAATAGGCAGATTACGTAGTCATGGCAAAGCACTGTATGTAACCATAGGGACACACTCTGTTCAGTAAAAAAAGCAAATCACCAACCCTATATATGTACCACCCTGGCTTTTGTGATAAAATGTGTTTTGAAAAGAAATATCAAATAGGGGCTAAATGGGAAAGGGAAAATGGGTGGGAGGATTTGAGAGACTTTTTTGAGACTTCTGTGTTGGTTGCATTTTGTTTTTTACATGAAGTATGTATTCTTTTAGATTAAAAGACAATGATGAAGAACACAGAATTAATACCACTTGTAGATAAACAATCTCTGCTCCTTGTTTAGGAGAACAAAAATTCCGCACGGTATTTTACAGCAAACACTGACTATTTTCACCGCGCAAGCCCAGTAAGATGTGCGTTAACAGGATATGAGACCGGGGAGCAGCTTCTTGCATACCTGACCCAGAAGGGGTACGGTGCCCTTCAGCCTGGAGGAAGAGGTGAAGGCGAACGGCGTCTGGGAGTGATACACCACGTACGTAGGTTTGTACTGGTTGGGCTTTTTGTGCTGAGTCCCCCAGGCGATTCGGATCCAGACTGCATTCTCCTCGGTGTCCCTGAAGCTCACTGTCACCTGCAGAGCAGATTTCAGTTTCTCTGTTGAATCTCACGTGGCACCAGTTGCAGGTACTGTCTAGGTGTTATTGGTACCACTGTGCGGTTGCATGCATATCGAGACCCAGCCGCATTGTCTCCCACTTTTAACAAGTGTTTTAGGAATTGTGGGCAGACTTTTTCTGATTCTTTTGTAAACACACTTTGATGCCTTGCAAAGTCTTTTGGAAGAAAAAAGTCTTAAAAAAACCCTATGATCAGATATGACACCAGTACTGTTCAATAATTTCTTGGGTTTGTCCTAGATAGTGTTCTTTCACCTATACACGAGTTTTTGAAGATAACTTTACAAATGAGATAGCAGTTTAAAAGAAAAAACTCTTTTTATTTTTTGAGACAGGGTCTTGTGAAGTTGCCCAGGCTATTGTCAATTTTTTTTTCCCCCCCGGTACTGGGAATTGAACTCATGAGCTTGCACTTGTGGGGCAGGTGCTGTGCCACTGAGCTAAATCCCCAGCCCCTTTTTTTTTCTTTTTTGAGACAGGGTCTTGCTATGTAGTTCAGGTTGACCTTGCACTTGCAGCAATCCTCCTGACTCAGCCTCCTGAGAATGCTGGGATTACAGGTATGCGCAACCACGCCTGGCAGCTGTAAGTCTCTTGCCGTAGCCTCTCAAGTAGCTGAGAGATATGGCAGGTGTTTTATGAGGACTGTTTCACACCTAATAGACCTGCCCTGCACTGTAAGTTTAATAGTAAGATTTCTATGTAATTGGCTCACAATATCTAATCCTAATGGTTTTACACATTGGCTCAGCTAAAGTCTACTTAAAGGAACATCATATGACCGGGATTTAGAGGTTCTACCTGTTTTCCTTTTCCTGGATAAACACTGTCCTTTCTAAACTTGGAATCATGATCGGCAATCGATCTGGAATTTCACAGCCTTGCTGGTCACCTTACCCCAGAGACCAGCCCTCCGTGGGCTCTGACTCTGCTCAGGGAAACAGGAGCCAGGTACACTGGCCTTTTCGCTCTTCACATCCTCCTCCTCCTTCCACGCCAGGAAAAGCAGGCTGTTACGAGGCTGCGGGTGCGAACAAACCGCCCACTTTGCCGCTGGCTGCTTTGCCAAACTCCCTTGGTGTAGCAGACCAGGCATTCTCCGCAGCCTGGTTCATGGAGTGCAGAGCTGTCTGGCTTCCCTAGTGAGCAGCTTGGAGCTTGGCCCTGGGGGATCCCCTGGCTGGAACAGAAGAGGTCTCTCTCCCTCTTTTTTTTTTTTTTTTTGAGACAGGGTGTGCTCTCATCAGGCTTTGCTCTAAGTACTTTTGCTGTGTAGTTCAGGCCGGCCTTGAACTTGTTTACGTAGTCCAGGCTGGCCTCAAACTCATGGCGATCCTCCTGCCTCAGCCTCCCGAGTGCTGGGATTACAGGTGTGCCACCATGCCTGCTGTAGAAGAGGTCTCATTCTGCATGGTGCCCTCAGTACCCGTTACATAAGCAGAAAGGCCTGTAAAACCATGGGGCTCCAGGGCTGCACTGAGCAGTGCCAGCGGTACTACTCACACTTGCTCCAGGAACCAGAGACTCATGGAAGTTACAAGATTAGAAAGGTGGCTGCTGTCACACCAGCCACATCCCCAGTGCTCAGCTGCCACAAGGGCCCTTGCTGGTACCCCGGATGGCCTACAGGAGGCTGCGTCACCGCAGAGCTCCACTGGGAACGGGCAGCCAGGTCTGAGTGGATGGGGCAGGAGAGGGGAGCTTTAGAGGTTTTATTTTTACTAACCTTATTCATACCCTAGAGCTTTTAGGGCTCGTCTTGGGCAGGGAGTAGGAGTGTGGAATACGACTGACTGAATTTCTATATAGCAAGACACTGTCTCAAAAAACAGACCAAACAAAAAACCAAAAAACTACCCCCAAACAGTAGCACAAGTCAACTGTACAGAAGTCATTACACTGAATTTTCATGGAAGTTTGGATGAATTTTATTCTTACGTTTTTTAAGGCTCTGTGAAGAATTTTCTTAAATGAGCTTTTGAATTCTTCCACATCAAAAATGTCAACATCTTCATCTGTCAGAGGGTGAAGAAAAAGAGATGAGGGGAGCAACAGTGTCTTCAACGGACAGATCTGCCCAGAGCCCGGAGCGAGCACTTATGCAGCCTCAGAGCAAAGGCGGTGAGAGCACACCAGTGCTGCCTGTGCCGCCAGAGGGCCGCTGCCAGGGACAGGAACACCGCCTCGTGTGCAAAGAAACCAAAGAGCACACACGTCTGCTAATTTTTACACTGCCCCAAAACATCACATACAAATGTTCGATCTGAAATGGAAAATATTACCTGTTTCTTTACTCATATGAAAAACATCCCACATTTTCTGGTGCCGATGAACTTGTGTATCTGAGAAAGGAAACGTTTATTACTTAACAGTCTGTCTTGGGCCTTGGAAGTGCTGCGCTTATATACCTGTGTATCTAATAATGCATCCTCTGCTCTTCTGTCCAGCATACGATGTGGCACACAGTGCTTACTGAGCATGTGAGTGAATGTGGCAACAGCAGGTGCACACAGTAGGTGCTGACTGGACATGTGAATGAATGCATGAGAACTGGAAATGTACACAGGTCCACCTTTAAGGTGGATGGGATCCAATTCCTGATGATGAGACTAATGCAGAAGCCGGTACTATAAATCCAGGCAGCTGTGTCACAGGTGGGCCAAAGTGCGACTATAATAAAGGTGGGTTTGGGTATACAGTAATAAAGGTGGGTTTGGATGTAGAGTAATAAAGGTGGGTTTGGGTATACTTGCATGTCACGGAGGAGTTCCTAGGTAATGATAACCATCAACTAGTAACTACATCAGGCTTTGCTCTAAGTACTCAACATGCGCTTTTATTTAATCCTCGCCACAACCTATGTGATACTGTCCTTATTGCACAACTTTGTCAAGTGGAAATACTGGGGCGGGAGATGTCCAGTGCCCTCCGCCAGGGCTCGTGGAGAAGCAGTCATGGAGCCAGGAAACCGACCCGGTCCGGGGTCTGTGTTCCTAGCCCCTATACTGTGCGACCGGCTCAATAAAAAACAAAACAAAAACAAATGCTTCATCTTGAAAAAATGCTACACTGTAAAAACAAATTTCCAGAAATATATTTTCTAATTCTCTCTCTTTTTTTTTTTTTTTTTTGGACTTTTTGAGACAGGGACTTGCTATGCAGTTTAGGCTGGCCTTGAGCTTACTTTGCAGCCCAGGCTAGTCTTGAACTTGCAACGTTCCTCCTGCCTCAGCCTCCCGAGTGCTGGGACTACAGGCGTGTGCCCCCAAGCCCGGCTTATATTTTCTAATTCTATAATAATATACATTCCGACAAACACTTATCTTCTGTGTAGGATGTGCCAGGCAGTGGGCTCAGAGTTTTGCAGACACGGTCTTACTGAATTCTCCAAACACTCCTGTGAAATAGGCACTACTTCTGTCTCCCTTTAGTAAAGAGTCTGAGGTGTAGTGGTGGTGCAGTTTGGTGAAGGGCACAAGACAGGTAAGGGACAGTGAGAGACTGGATACCACGTTTCCCTGATTCTAGACTCTGCAGTCTTACGAGAACCTGCATTCTTTCGTATGAAACCACAAGCAGTGAAACTGGTTAAGTGTAAAAAGAAATCACCAATACTTACAAACGATGTCTAAAAGGGCCACATCGTTGATACTTGCACAGTTCTCCTGAAAGAAAGGACAAACTGTTTAGGAAACGTGGTAGATTTGGTGCTACGCCCTTGAAATTAGCACAGTTTAGCATTACTTAGGACAGACTTAAGCATACCCCCAGTACTTTACTGCAAACCCATCTCCAGGGCATGGTCTCCCAACAGATAGAATTTCTGTTTTTTTTTTTTCAGTCCAGGTACTCAAAGCTCTTTTTGAATTTATTTATTTATTTTTATCAGATTTTATTGGTACATTTTAGATAGACACAACGATCACATTCATCATAGAGAATTTTTTTTTTTTTTTTAGGCAGGGTCTCTTTATGTAGTTCAGGCTGGCCTTGAACTCACTATGTAGCCCAGGATGGATTTGAAGTCATGGCTATATTCCTGCCTCAGCCTCCCAAGTGCTGGAATTACATTATGCACTACCATACCTGGCATCATCATAGAGAATTTGTACCTGTACATGATATAACTTGTTTTTTTTCCCCCCATTCACATACCTAGCCTTCTCCCTGCATTTAGTCTATCACTTTTTCATTTTTTTAAAATCAGCTTTATTGAAGTATAATGAACATACATTAAGCTGTACATATTTAAATTTATAATCTGGCCGGGCGTGGTGGTGCACACCTGTAATCCCAGCACTAGGGAGGCTGAGGCAGGAGGACTGTTACGAGTTCAAGACCTGCCTGGGCTACAAAGTGAGCTGAAGGCCAGCCTGAACTGCATAGTGAGACCCTGTCTCAGAAAAGAACAAAATAAACTTACAATCTGTAAGTTTTTTTTTTATGTGGGTACTGGGACTCGAACTCATGACCTTCACTTTGCCAGGCAGGCCCTTGTACCACTGAGCTATATCCCCAGCCCTGTAAGTTTTGACTTATGAAGACAGTAGTACCTCGGTTGGTCACAACTGTGCTTCTATATGCAAACTGCATCAGGTGATGAACAGGACCTCAGCCATCTTCCCCAGAGTTGTGGAACACATTAAGTTCCTGAACCGAGGCACTACTGTACATTCATGAAACGATTACATCGGTCAACAGGTGAACTGGAGCCCCCAAATTGTCTTGTGTCTCTTTCTCACCCTCCTCTTCTCAGCCCCTCCCTCCCAACCCTTGGTTGTGAGGCAACCCCTGACCTGCTTCTTGTCACTACAGATTTGTTTCCTAGAGTATTTCTGAATGTGGACAGAACTTTGTACTCTTCTTCTTCATCTTTTTGAGACAGGGTCTCGGTATGCAGTTCAGGCTGGCCTTGAGCTCACTTTGTAGCCCAGGCTGGCCTTGAACTTACAATGATCCTCCTGTCTTAGCCTCCGGAGGGCTGGGATTACAGGCATGACACTTTAACTTTTAAGAAAATTCCACGCTGACTTCCAAAGTGACTGCAGTATTCTGCATTCCTAGGAGCAGTGTGACCATTCCATGGTGAAAAGTGACATTCTTCTCTTCCCTCTGCCATGCTCCTTAGCCCAGCTATAATGAATAAAGTGGTCGTGTCCTTCCAGATAGCCACAGCAGGCTTCCCGAGCCTGCCACTCCTGAAGTTTTGGTTTGGTAATTCTGTGCTGGGGAGGCCAGTCCTGGATGTCAAGCAGCATCCCTGACTTCTACCCAGTGGAAACCAGTAGCATCCCCACTTGCTCAGTCTGAAAACCAAGAACGTCTCTAGACCTTACCATTTGTCCTGGGGGCACACAATGGTCCTCGCTGAGAACACTGGACATTCTACACATGGACATTTACATGCATAATACAGTATTTTTTAAAAAAAATTATTTTTTGAGACTGGGTCTTGCTGTATAATTCAGGCTGGGCTTGAGCTCACTTTGTAGCTCAGGCTGGTGTCAAACTAGCAACAAATCTGCCTCAGCCTCCCGAGTGCTGGGGTTACAGTTGTGTGCCACCATACCTGGCTCAACTTTTTTTGTTTTTAAAACAAAGCTCAGTTAATTTAGTTATGCATAAATATTACATAAGTGAAATATGTAACTATAAATTTAATATTAGTAATATATATCTTCTTATTCTAAGTTATTTTTTCAGCGTAAATTTCAGAAGTAGGATTTTTTAGGTCAAAAAGTATTTTTATTTAAAAACAAATGAGAGGGGCTGAGGATTTAGCTCAGCGGCACAGCGCCTGCCTGGCAGGCGCAAGTTCGTGAGCTTGATTCCGGGTACCGGAAAAAAAACAAAAAACAAAACAAAACAAACAAACAAACAAAAAAAAATGAGGAAAGCCAGGGATTGTGGGCTAAATAGTGATTTTCACGCCAGCCTGGAACATAGGGAGACCCTGTTTCAAAACAAAACAACAACAACAAATGAGGGAAAGATACACCAGGATATGGGAAGTCTTTGTACTCTACTTGCAACTTTTCTGAAAGTCTGAAATTATTTTAAAGTAACGAAAACCAAATCAGTAAGTCAATACACATGAAAGAGTATTTCTTTTCTCACAGTTTTGCAAACATATTTGAGTGTTATTATCTTTGCATTTTTGTCACAGGGTGGTTAAAAAAACACTGGGTCATTATTTTACTTGTACGAATTTTTTTTCCCCCTCTCTTGGTATTTTTTGTATTACTGATTTACAAGCATTTCTTGTGTCTGTGTGTTGGAGACAGGGTCTCACTATGTAATGCAGGGTGGCCCCGAACTCACAGCAATCCTCCTGCTTCAGCTTCCTGGTGCTGGGATTATAAGCGTGCACCATCACACCCAGCTAAGCATTTCTTATAGTTGAAAAGACCTGACTCATATTAGTTTCTTCACTTTCCAAACAGGTAAGCAGCTGCCTTTTAATACCTTTTGGAAAGAAAAACCCAAGTGGGTAGTGTGTTGCTCTATCAGTCAGCTGCGACCCAGGCCCGAGACTCATTTTGCACACTGTTACCTCACACAGCAGAAGCAAGTCCTGAACCAAAGATTCTTTTCTCTGCTTGAAGTTTAGGGTCTGCAACTGGGTTTCAGACAAAAACCCCCAGGTTTTTAAGATTGTCATCATTTTAGCCATGGGGATTTTTAAGATGGTCCTCCTGATAAACTCGGCCAGAATCTCATCCATCTCTCTGGTGCTGGAACAAAACAGAGAGCACAGCAAAGAAGTTATCCAACAGAGAGCCTTAAGCTAACTGAATTTTTCAGATTTTCAGCCAGCATTTTATTTGGAGGGCAAACACCCAAATGCTTCCCCTTTTGTTAAGCCACACTATTAACAGTGCTTCTGCATGAAGATTGAATTATTTTCTCTTTGATGCATGTATTTAAATGTTTGAGAATTAAAAAAAATTAGTGCTCCTATGGTTTGGATGAGGTCTGTCTCCTAAGGGTTCATGTGCTAGAAGTTAGGTCCCTAAGGGAATGAGAGAGGTGACAGATCTTTGACAGGTGGGGACAGTACGGGTGAGTGGGTCCCCAGGGCACTGCCCTGTGAAGGGATTAATGTCTTTCAAGGCCCTGGGTCAGGTCACCCAGAATGGATCACGAAGTGAGGTCAGCTTTCCCCGCTTGCTGTCTTGATTCCTCTCCAGCCATGTGATCTTTCTTCCGTGTGCGTGCGCACCTCACATGTGCTATTGCCATGAAGCTCTCATCTTCTACCCCACAGCCACGCATCCCTCAGCAGAGGCCACCACACACGGCCACGTGATGTTGGACTTTCAACCCTCCAGCTGTGAGCTAAACAAATCTCTCTATATATATTTTTCATAGGTATGCAGTTTCAGGTATTTTGTTTTAGCAACCCCAAATGGACTGACCGAGACAAGTGCTATCTGCCATTTCTTGACTAGAGCACTTTGATCTTCATTCACTGATTCGTGTAACCCGTGATTGAGCACCTGGATGCCAGGTAATTCTGGGTTTTGCGAATAGTTACATATTTATCCCAAAAGACAAAGCTCTGTGCAACAGCCATTCTAGTGAGGAGACATTTAAAAAAAATCACCAAATAAGAGGGAGAAATGTAGTGAGAAAAATGGAATAATGTCAGGCAGAGTGGGAGTGATGTGGCAGTAGAGGTAGAGAATTAGGCCTGAAGGAGGTGACGTTTGAGGTTATCCTTGGAGGAGTCAAGGGGTGCAAAACATTTTCCAAGCAGGGGGAAGTGCAAGGGCAAAAGCCCCGAGCCCTGGGCCTTCAAGGAGCAGGGAATAGGCAGCCTCCAGTGAGGTGGGGATGGAGAAGCAGTGAGGTCAGAGGTCACTGCCAGGATTGTTGCTTTTACTCTGAAGGTGTTGAACAGAGATGGGATATGGTGTCACTTAGGTTTTTACTAAAATCCATCTGGCTACTCTACTGAAAAGATAGCCCTCGGAGGCAAAGGCAGAAGGAGGAGACACAGTAGGAGATGAACAACAACTAATAATACAATAATTATAACAATCTATTGAAATGAGATTGATTTAAAACTTATGAATTGTGTGTCAAATTTACCATGTAATATTTCAGCTGACCATGGGCAACTGAACTGCAGAAAGTGAAACTGCAAGTGAGGGAGAACTACTGTAATCTCTTTATCCTTTAACACATCTCCCAATAGTAAAGAGCCACCACCTCAGTTTTGTTTGTCCAAAATATCTTTTGTTCTGGGTTGGATCCCCAACACTGAAAACAAACAAACAAATGACTGTAGGAACATAATCAGGACCATGAAAATGAAGTTCCGTTTGTTGCCTTGTCCAGAGACAAAAGCACCCTGTCTTACACTTAAGGTTAAAATCTTCATCATGATCCATAAGGTCTTGCATTGTCTGGCCCTTGCTTCCCTGCCCCTGGCCTTTTGAGCTCCAGCTACATTGGCTTCTTAGTTCCTATAATACAGATAATTGCCCCTGCCTAGAAGGTTCTTTCTTATGTACTCATATGGGTTATTTCCTGTTGTAATTTAGGTGTGCTGGTTAGTGTCAGAGAAAATCTGGGAAGGATTAGGGTTCAACAGTCAGTGAAATATCAAACCAACACTTCCCCCATTAAGAATACTTAGGAGGCTCGTTGAAATGAATATTCCTGAGCCATCAAGCTAAACTCGGGAGAAGGCGCACGTAAGGAAGGATCGAGATTTTCAAAGAGCACTTCACGATTCTCAATTTTGGGTAAAGTTCACCAGAATGCCGTAAAGATACCTGGTAAAAAGACAGCACTTAATCTTACCAGCAGTTTCAAAACCCTTTAATAAAACTGCAACTAACTTTCCCTTTGTGACTTGGTTTTAAGTCTTTTCCCCCTCTAGTGCTTTGTAACAGTGCTGGGCATACAGCATATGTTCAAAATTCATTTGTTGAACGAACTACGACAAATGGCTTTTAAGTAACTTTCTGGAGACATACACTGCAGTAATAGGGGGCATAAGGATGCGAAAGCCTGCATGAATAAAAAACAACAGAAGCCAAAAGGAACTAAAGATCAAAACAAAACCCCAACTCTGCGCGGCAGAACCCGCCCTTCATGCGACACCCCAGCTGATGGGAGCCCAGACACGCGCCCCACGTTTAAGTCCCCGCCCCACTATGGGCGGATGTGACGTCACGGAAGGACTCAACGTCCTCTTCCACCTCAGCCTCAGTCCCCCACCCCCAGACTGAGCACCAATCCTGCGCCTTAAGACACAGGGCAGCCGTGGAAAAGCAGCCCCAGATACCTGGTCTCTGACTTCTTCAAGGCTCTCACCACCTTGCAGACCGATCTCAGGCCGTTAGAGGCTGTCTTACCGGCCCATATCCACAGCCGTCTCCTCAGCCCTGTTCCCGCCGACGCGCCTTCAAAGCCACCAATGGCATGTCCTGCCGCCTACACGCTCCGTCCACCAGGCTAGGACTTTGGACTACAACCTGGGCACAGGGGGCGCCTTGGTGGGGTACAACGGAAGGGAAACTCGCGAGCCGCCGCTTCTGTCTTGTCAGGAGAAGAGTTTTTGTAAGTGAAGGCCAGGTGGGTCACTAAACCTGTCTTTGGGTTCGGTGTGCTGCTTTGGCGCTGCCGATCCTCGTTGGATCGTTGTGCTTCCCCCGCAGTGCAGAAAAATGGGCCGACCGAGGGCGGGTGGCGCATGCGCCCCCCGGGCGGTGGGGGAGTCGGCGGCGGCGGGGCGGGCCGAGGCGGGTCGTGGGGAAGCGCGCCGCGGCTTTGGCTTCCTGCCGGGTGGCGCGGCTGGTGGGTCAAACTTTGCCGATCGGCGGGTGGGACTTTTCATAGCTGACTCTGGTTTCGGCCTTCCCGGTGTGGCCGAGCGTCGGTGAGTCGGGGTGTCCGGGCGGCTCTGAGAAGCAGCTTCCTCCTGGGCCTCGCTGCGGGTGCGGGAGGCTGGGGGTCCCGCGTCCCCCGCGTCCCCCGCGGCGCCCGGTCCTGCCGCGCCTCGGAGGCTGGGCCGGGAGAACCCGTGCGCCTCCCGGGTGGTCCTGGGTCCCTCCGCGAGCCCGCTGGGCCCTTGGCAAGGGTGCCGGGGGTGCGGCCTGGGCTCTCCGCCCTCGGCGTTGGCTGGGGCCGGTGTTGCCCCTCGCGGTTGGAACCCGCCCGCCCGTCGCTGGCCCGTGACCTTGATCGGGCTCCTCTCCACCCCCGCCGGGGCTGCCTCCTCCGTGGAATGGGTAGAGCGCATCGCGTCGGGCGTGAGAAGTGAAGCCTTTACCGTGTGTGACACGAGGACCGCGCAGTGCACTGTATTACTGCTGTCACTTAGCCAGTAATTTGCTTGTAGGAAATGGGGCCTTTTAGAGCGATCTTAGCAGCGGAAACGCGGTCATCCCCGGAGATCCCTGTCGGGCTGCTTGTCAAGGGGTGTAGACCTTCCGATTCCTCCTGCTGGCTGTGAAGGTCTCCGTGCAGGGTTTTCCTAATAGATGTTTTATGTAGGGCCTTCAGCGGATCCCTCGCTAAATGTGTAAAAGTTGGCGCTGTCAAAGGAATTCTGTTGTGACCCCTTTGTCTCTCCCACACCTAAGGCCAGTGCACTTGCTTAGTTGATTGATTGATCGATTGATTTTTTTCGGTACCAGGGATCGAACTCAGGACCTTGCGCTTGCCAGGCAGGCGCTTATGCCGCTGAGCTATATCCCCAGCCCCTGCTTAGTTGATTTAAAATGAGCTTCTTTCTATCCTCTTTTAAAAACCATGTGGAGTTGTGAACTAATTCTCAAACTTTGATAAACGTCACTTCATCATTCAGCGAGCACTTATTGGGCATTTACTACGTGCATTTACTAAAATACTCTCACTAGCCTGTGCGTTCTTCCACATGTACGGATTCCTTTTTCTTCTCTGAAATTCATGACCTCGCAGAGTACCCAGTACACAATAGGTACTGGTAAGGGATTGTCCAGGAAAAGCCACGAAGGAGGCCCATTCCTGGAGGAGCTACTTTGTGGGAATCAGAGTAGTTAAGGCCCCTTCCCGCAGCCCTCCTGCTCTCCGAGAGCTTGTTGCTCTCCGTACCGACTTGGCTTGACCTGGCCCCTAGGAGTGTGACCGTTGGGATTTGTCACTTGGCTGTAATGAGTAGAAGTAGGCAGAGTGGGCAGGGCCCTGCTGTATCTGCCTTCTCTACTGCAGTGCGGGTGGTTCATAGTTTGAAAAAATTGGGATACAGTAATTTAATGCAGGGATTTCTGAAATGTAGGCTTTTAGAAGTTAACGTCTTATTTTTTTTGAAGGTACATTTCAAAAAACATTGTTAGCTTTTTTTTTTTTTCTGGAGAACAGATTCGTTAGACTCTGAACAAGACTTTTCTGGGTTTGGCTTGTTTTTTACTTATTTTATTTATTTATTTATTTTTTGGGGGACAGGGTCTTGCTGTGTAGCTCAAGCTAGACTTGAACTCACTATGTAGTCCAGGCTGGCCTCAAAGTCACGGCAGTACTCCTACTTCAGCCTCTTTCGGCTGGGATTATAGGTAGGCACCATCAGTGTAAATTTCTTTCCCGTGTAACCGCACGGTAACAGAGTCTTTCTAAAGAAAAAGCAAGTGACATTAAAATGCAGGTTCCCCAATGTAATTGTAGATTTGCTGAAGTGTTACTAGAATGCTTATTATCCCTTTTTACTAGTTTTCATTTTCGTCACTAAAATTGTGCCACCTGGTGGTTGAAGTCTGCTATGATAGAATGCTGTACTCTGAAAAATTCTACCTGAGTGCTTTCGCCTGAGATGGGGTGAATAAAATAAACCCTATCTTTTATGTCTTCATTGCTGGTACTCTGCTGCTTCCATCCTCCCAGCCTCCCAGAGGTGTAACTGTGACAAAATTCCCCTTCTGATGATTTACAAATGCCAGTGGAAAGGTGGGGCTGAAGATTGGTGTTTGTACTCTCCTTCACTTTGTGATGGAGAGTACAAACACCAATGATGCTTTGAGTTACAGTGTTAGAATAGGCTTTTTAAAGTTGACTACGGGTGGGACTCAATTTTTATCTTTAACTGTTTGGATGGAATTATGCCTTTCAGTGCAGCAGTCCTGAAGCCCTATTATTAATGAATGTCGGCTTTACTTTTGTTTCTGTCATGCTGCTGATGGTCCTAATTATTGTACTACTCCTTTGAAATAATTTATGTATTATTTCTTCTCTCTCTCTCTCTTCCTTCCTTTCTGGATGTGTTTTTCTTTTCCTTTTAATGCTAGAGATAGAATCCAGTGCCTTGCACATGCTCTGCCCCTGAGCTACACTCCCATCTGTATTCTTTCTTTTTTTCCCCTTCTATTCTTTTGCTTTCGCTAGCATTGTGCTCTGTAATTTAGGCTAGTTAGTAATAGCAGATATTTTTCCTTCAAGTGAGCTTTTTTTTTTTTTTAAAGGCAGTGTCTTGCTGGGTAGTTTAGGCTGGCCTTGAGTTCCACCCTGAGTTTGTGATTATTACTTCTCAGATATTTCTATGATTATGAAATTTTGTTTGATTTTTTTTATTTAAAAAAGTAAAAGAAAAAAGAATGTGGAGCGTATATTCTTGCATTGCGTCTTAAATTTCTTCTCAAATATTTTGAGTTCACAACTTGTTTTAAGTGACTTTCAAAAATAAAATGCTTGCCGGGCGTGGTGGCGCATGCCAGTAATCCCAGCACTCGGGAGGCAGAGGCAGGAGAATTGCTGCAAGTTTGAGGCTAGCCTGGGCTACATTGTGAGACCTTGTCTTAAAAAAAAAAAAAAAAAAGAGGATAGGAGAAGGGAACTAAGTTAAACTACTTTGTTTAAAATAGTCATCTAGGACAAGAGATTATTTGCCAATTAAAATTTTAAAAACTAGAAGGGAAGACTTGATATCCTGGCTGGATCTAAAGTATACATATACATGAAGTAAGCTTTTGTTGTGGAGGGAGTAAAATGTGTATGATGCATATTTGTGCTTGTATACAATGTGCATGTATATATTGCCTCAGCAGCTGGGTGCCTTCTCAAGTACAGGTGCTTCTTGAATTCTGATGGAATTATGTCTAGATAGATTCATCCTTGAGTTGAAAATATTGAAGTTAAACATACATTTCAGGGGCAGGAGAGGTAGCTCAGACATAGAGTATTTGTCTAGCAAGCCTGAGGTACTGGGGCTTGAACTTTAGCACTGCAAAAAAAACCAAAACAGCAGAATAATACACCTGGCTTACTTAACATTGTAGCTTAGCCTAACCTACCTTAAATGTGCTCAGAACACCTGTATTAGCCTCGGGTTGGCAAAATTATCTCATATAGCCTATTTTATAATGAAGTGTTGAATAGCTCATGCCTACATAGATGGGTGTTTTGTAGATGATGGGGTGTGAAAACTCAGTACCCCCCAAAATTATGGCAGTATAGTGCACCAGAGCAGTGGTGGTGTAGGTAACCTATGGCATGGATGCTGTGGTGGGCACAGAGCTGAATCACCCCAGCAGCGGAGCATCGGGTATCAGTTGTTTTTTCTAAACCAAAACCTCAGTATTCAGGTTTAATTGCAGTGCTGGCACTTTGCAATAAATAAGTGGGTCTTGGGTTGCAGTTTGGGCACTTGGTCTCTAAAGGTTTGCCATCACTGGTGTGGTTTGGATTGTTTTCCCTTATGATCATGAAACTGACTGGGAGTTGTTGCCTGGCGCCCTAAGAGAGTATCAGTATTGCACCACATATTGCTAGCTTAGGAAAGGCTCAAAATTCAATTTATAGTTTCTGAATGTGCATTGCTTTTCACTGTTGTAAAAGCAGGGAATCCTGAGTTGAACCAGAGGGTTAGGGACCCATCTGTATTTGTTTTACCGATTAAAGAGATTGTTTCAGTATATCCATAAGCTTGTTTTTTGAACTATAAAGTCAGAAATTTAAGGGTTGGTTGATGGAAATGCACAAAATGCATTTACAAAATAAAATGCTAGTGACATTTTCTGGGTGGCTAAACCAGTGTGCAGAAAAAATAAGTGAGGCAGAAACCAGATAACTAATACATATGTATTATATACATAAGTGTAGGCACATAATATTGGGATAATATTAGATGACTGACATTACTGAACTATGACACTTTATTCTTTTGAAGCAATAAATTTCTGTCATTAAAAGAACTGTAGTCAGTGTCAGGCAAACAAAACAGGTCTGCAGAAACATGAGTTGTTTTTTTTTTTTTTTTTGTCTATTTGAGACAGCGTCTCACTATGCAGTTCAGGCTGGCCTTGAGCTCACTTTGTAGCCCAGGCTGGCCTTGAACTCCCAACGATCCTGATCCTCCTGCCTCAGCTGCCCGAGTGCTGCGATTACAGGCGTGTGACACCATGCCTGGCACAAAGCATGCATATTTGAGGCATGTTATTTGACTGCATTTTTATTTTCCATTTCAGATAAGTACTTAGATGGGTGCAACATCTTGCTTTGTGATTTTTAGCTATGGTGTGCGTGTGTAGTAATTACTGAATGAAACAGTGATCTGATAGAAGTTGCAACCTCAAATAGTGGCCATGTGCTAATCCTTTGGCATTATTTTTTCAGACTTCTTAAAATTTGTTGAAAGTAGATGGGCAGTTTGAGTTTCTCAGAACTTTTTATAAAAATAGCTTTATTGAGGCATAATTTATGTATGAAATTTACCCATTGCAGGTGAACTTGGTGATTTTAGTAAATTTGTAGAATCATGTAGCCATTACTCCAATTCAGTTATAGAACATTCTCATCACCCAGAGAGGTTCCTTTGAGCCTTCACTTCAGGCAACCAGTGTGGTTTTTGTTTCTATGCATTTGCCTTTTTAGACAGTGTATGTAGATGGAATCATACAACAATATGTAGTTTTTTGCATCTAGCTGCTTTCATTTAACAGAGGGCTTTTGAGGTGTATCAAAGTTAGAGTGTAGATCAATAGTTCATTCCTTTTAGTTGCTAAGTAGTATTCCATTACATAGATAATGTATATTGTCTATGTACATTAGTATCCACATTTTGTTTATGCACTTACCCAGTTAAGTAATACTGGACAGGTTTCCAGTATTGGCTGTTGTAAATACCTGTTATGAATTGTTGCTGTAAACATTTATGTCTTTGGGTAGATGTGTATTTCATTTCTCTTGGGTGGGTTCCTAGGAATGCAGTTGCTGAGCTGTATGGTAAGTTTGTGTTTTACTTGTTAAGAAACTGCTGAATTGTTTTCCAAAGTGTCTATACTATTTTATATCCCCAATAGCAATGCATGCAGTTGATTTTTCTTCACATCCTAACCAATGCTTGGTATTGTCTGGCTTTTTGATTACAGACGGTCCCTGACATAACGATGGTTCGACTTAGGATTTTTCAACTTTACAATGATGTGAAAGCAATGCACATTCAGTAGAAACCATTCATCAAAGTTTTGATCTTTCCCCTGGCTGGGCTATACGGTGCAATATTCTCTCTTGATACTGGGCAGTGGCAGCCAGCTATAGCTGCTAGTCAGCCTCGTGATCACAAGGGTAAACTTTACAGTGTATTGTTTACCCACCTTTTTGGATATTGTGTTTTGTGTTTTTGTGTCTGATCATGTCTGCAAAGCGCCCATCTGTGTCTCCTGCTTCTGGTGAAAAGAAGAGGAGGAAGGCAATTACTCTTGAGATGAAACTCAAAATAATTGCCCAGCATGAAGGTGGCAAACCCGTAATGGTCATCTCACGTGAGTTAGGACTTTCGCAGTCCACCATCTCAACCATCCTAAAGGATAAGAAGCGCATTAGCGATGCAGTGAAATCGTCTGCATCAATTAAGTCCACGGTCATCACAAAGAAAAGAGCTGGGCCAATTGATGATATGGAAAAGTTACTGGTTGAGTGGATAGAGGAGCAGATACAGAACCGCATACCACTTAGCCTACTGATGATCCAGGCGAAGGCAAGAAGTCTTTTCAATATGCTGAAAGAGCATGCTGATCCCACGTATACACAGATGTTTACAGCAAGTCACGGATGGTTCCAGCGTTTCAAAAAGCGTCATAATTTTCATACTGTTAAGGTCACCTGTGAGGCAGCAGGTGCTGATATCGAATGTGCTGAAGCTTTTAAGGAAGAGCTGCACAGGATAATTGTAGAACAGAAATATTTACCAGAACAAATATTTAATGTTGACGAAACAAGCTTGTTCTGGAAGCGACTGCCAGAGTGCACATACATTAATCAAGAGTCCAAGGCAATACCAGGATTCAGAGACCATGTAACTCTGCTTTTGGGTGGAAATGTTGCAGGGTTCAAATTAAAGCCTTTTCTAATCTACCACTCGGAGAACCCTAGGGCCTTCAAGAATGTGAGCAAACATACACTTCCTGTTCACTATCGCCATAACAAGAAGGCCTGGATGACATCAGCATTGTTTGAAGACTGGTTTTTGAACTGTTTTATTCCACAGGCAAAAGAATATTGTAGGCAAAACAACATTGCATTTAAGATTCTTCTGATCTTAGATGATGCTCCTGGGCATCCACAGCATATTGGCACCATGCATCCTGATGTAAAAGTTGTATATTTACCGCTGAGCACAGCCACACTCATTCAACCAATGGACCAAGGTGCAATAGCTGCGTTCAAAGCACAGTACTTACGTCAGACATTTGCACAGGCTGTGGAAGCAACTGAATCTGGCCAAACACTCCTAGAGTTTTGGAAAGGGTTTAACATTCTGAATGCTGTCCAAAACATTGCTGCTGCATGGGAAGAAGTCACAGAGCAGTGCATGAGCTGTATTTGGAAGAAAGTTTTGAAGACATATGGGAACACATTCAAAGGCTTTAACAAAGATCACACTGTTGATGAAGTAGTGAGTAATAAGATATTAGTGCTTGGAAAACAGCTAGAATTGGACATCAGTGAAGGGGATATTCATGAGATTGTCAGCATTAAGACTGAGGAGATTTCAGGTGAAGAGCTGCTTGAATTGCAGAGAGAAAGGAGCAAAAAAGTTGAAGCAGAGGAAGAAGTCATACCCAAGCCACTAAAAAAGTTTACAACAAAGAAACTGGCAGAGGCATTTGCTGCTATCAGCAGGGGCATGAGGATGTTAGAAGAAATGGATGGCAATTATGAGAGATTTTCCAGAGCCGACAGGCAGATACAGGATGCTCTTGTTTGTTATAGAGAAATATATAACGAAAAGAAAACACAAACTGTATGTTCGAAACCCGATAGCATCATGAGAAACACTGTGCCTGCTGCGTCGACAGCTAATGTCAGTGCCCCTGTGCCGTCTGCCAGCTCTCCCAGTTCTTCTCGAGTCTCACCAGAAGGGAGGAGGATCAGTAACGTGGGAACGGTAGCATCCTCATCATTCAGCAATAAATTTTAAGTTCATGCTGTAACATTCTTCAGGCCAAGTGTGTTTTCAGCTGTGTGCGTTGATGGTGAGTAACCATACAACTGTTGTTTTTCACTTTCAGTACAGTATTTGATAAATTACATGTGATAATCAGCACTTCATTATAAAATAGGCTTTGTGTCAGATGATTTTGCCCAACAGGAGGCTAATGTAAGTTTTTTAGCACAGTTAAGGTAGGTAGGCTAGGGTCTGATGTTCAGAGGACTAGGTATATTGAATGTATTTTTAACTTATGTAATGGGTTCATCTGAATGTAACCCCACTATGGAAGGGCATCTGTATTTGTGCCACTGTTTTGGTTGCTGTGATGATAATCTCCTTGTAATTTTAATTTGCATCTCCCTAAAGACTAACGGTGTTGGGCAGCATTTCATTGCTTAATTAGCTATTCCTGTATTTTTGGTAAAATGTCAGTTCAAATCTTTTGCCCATTTTCTTGCATCTGTTTTACAAATTAGATTATTTGTTGTCTTACTTATTTACCATTGCTGGCACTAAATATCGGACACCCACAAATTACAGAAGAGGTTTATTTTAACTCACAGTTCGTAGAGGTTTCAGTCCATAGTTGGCTGACTTCAGAGGTGGGGGAGGTGGCATAACAGAGGGGCATCACAGAGGAGAAACAGTTCATGGTATGGCAGGCAGGAAGCAGCAGCTCTCAAGGAAGTAGGAGGGATATAGATATATCCTTGTCTATATCTATCCACTGTCTATCTATGCCACCCCCACAGTGACCCACCTCTTTGCATCAGGCTTTTTGTTTGTTTTTTTGAGACAGGGTCTTGCTATGCAGTTCAGGCTGGCCTTGAGCTCACTCTGTAACCCAGACTGGCCTTGAACTCCCAACCATCCTCCTGCCTCAGCCTCCCGAGTGCTGTGATTACAGGTGTGTGCCACTACTGGTTGCACCAGGCTTCACCTCCCAACATCACACCTAGCTATAAACTTATCAGTGGACTAATCCATTACCACACACGCATGATCCACCCACTTCCCAAAAGCCCCACCTGTGAGCACGTGTGGTTTTGGGGGGATATAAGCCATAACATTTGTCTTTATGAATTGTAAGCATTCTTTGTATATTTTAGATTAAAGTGTACAGTCCTTTATTACGTATATGTGATTTGCAGATGTCTTCTAGTCCAATGGTGGTGAATCTACGGCATGCATGTTATGACGAAAGATGTTAATGTAAGAGTTAGTTTTTCTAAGCTAAAACCTCAGGATTCAGGTTGAGTTGCAGTGTTGGCACTTTTTTTTAATTTTGAAAATCAGAGGAGGAAAACATTAACAGACAGACAACCTTTTACAAAATAGCAAAAGAACAGTACAGACAATACAGAGTTACAAACAAAGTGGTAGGAAATTAACAATGCTTGTTGTATTACATATTGGTATCTTCAAAGTGGTTTCTCATGAAAACAGATACAGACATGTAATATTGATCAGTCAAGGACTCATTGACAGTTTCTTTCAGCAAAGAAATAGAGGACAGTAGTTCAGCTATGTTAACTATCCTATATATACATACATACAAAATTTCTCCTTCTTGTCCTTCTCTTTTCCCACATCCCAGTTGCCTTTTACCCTTGAGCGTTTTCCTATCACTTCACAATGTCTATCGTACCTCCGAGTTTAAATTAACTCTTTCAGGTTTTACTTTGCGATAAATAAGTGGGTTTTGGGTTGCAGTTTGGGCACTGGTCTAAAAGGTTCTTCATCACTGGTCTAGCCTGTGCCTTGCCTGTTTTTGTTGGTATTTATCTTAATAGATAAATAGACAATAGATTTTAGTTTCTAAACAGTTTAAGGTTCAGAGCAAAATTGAGCAGAAAGTAAAGAGCACAGCTGTCGACATTCTGACCCAGAGTGGTACCTGTATTACAGTTGATGACACTGACACATCATTATCACCCAAAATGTGACTTAGTTTCCTCAGGGGTGTTTTTTAAAGTCTAAAAAATTTTAATTTTGGTGAGACATCAGTTTTTTAAAAATTCTAGCTGGGTGTTGTGGCATACATCTGTAATCCCAACACTCAGGATGCTGAGGGAGGAGGATCGTTGTGAGCTCAAGGCCCGCCTGGAATACAAAGTGAGACCCTTTCTCCAAAAAAAAATTTTTTTTTATAGATCGTCCTTTTGATATATGTAAGAACTGTGGCTGAGGTTGAGACTTTTTCCTATATTTTCTTCCTATTTTCATCCTTCTAACCTCCCTTTCTTCCTCCTTCCCTCTTTTTATAATTATAGTAAAATACATATAACATGAAATTTATCATATTAACTAACCATTTTCAGTGTACAGTATATTGGAATTGGACGCTTTCATAATGTTGTGTATCCATCACTGTCTTTTTTTTTTTTTTTTTTTTTTTTTGAGGCAGGGTCTCGCCATGCAGTTCAGGCTGGCCTTGAGCTCACTTTGTAGCCCAGGCTGGCCTCGGACTCGCAATGATCCTCCTGCTTCAGCCTCCCGAGTGCTAGGATTACAGGCATATGCCACTATGCCTGGCCATACTGTCTTTGTGTGTGTGTGTGTGTGTGTGTGTGTGTGTGTGTGTGTGTGTGTGTGTGTGTGTGTGTGTGTGTTTGGTTTTTGAGACAGGGTCTCACAGTGTAGTTCAGCCTGACCTTGAACTTACTAGCTAACTGATCCTTCCAAGTGCTGGGATTGCAGGTGTGTGTCACCATGCCCAGCTTTAAAACCAAAAAAAATTTTTAGATATTTAAAGAATTTTCTCTCTGTCTCTCTCTTTCTCTCTGTCTGTCTCTGTCTGTTTCTGTCTCTGTCTCTATCTCTGTCTCTGTCTCTCTCTGTCGGTTTCTCTCTGTCTATATCTCTGTCTCTCTCTCTTCTCTCTGTCTTTGTCTCTGTCTCTGTCTCTTATAATGTTATTTTATTTATTCTGCAGAGCTGAGAACTGAACCCAGGGCCTCACTTGTGCTAGGCAAGCCCCCTAGTACTGATCTGCACCCTTCGCTCCCATCACTGCTGTATCTTGTAAAACTGAAACTCTTTGTCCATTAAACGGTAACTCTTCATTCCTCCCTCTTCAGCTCCTGGCAACTGTCATTCTACTTTCTGTGTGTAGGATTTGGACTGCTCAAGTACTGTACCTCCTATGAATGGCATTTTACAGCATTTGTCTTCCTGTGATTGCTTATTTCATTCAGCATCATTTCTCCACAGTTATCCATGTTGTAGCATATGTTAGACTTCCCTTCCTTTTTAAGGCTTAATATTATGTCATCAGTGTACCCTTGACTTAGGAACTCAATTTGTTCGCAAGGGCTGGTTGTAACTCAAGTTGGTTGTTAAGTCAAGACTATTTTTCCCATAAGAAATAATGGAAATATCCGTAACGTGTTTCAAACCTCCCAAAGCACCTCTTAACTAACCTAATAGAAAAGGGTTGTATAATGTGTGTAATTTACAGAAACACCAATAATCTTCCTAGTATATATACCAAAGTTATAAAATGTGCCTAGTTTGCCAGAAACAATAACTTGATCCTGTACTCACCATTCAGCTTGACACCTTGGCTTGCAGGAGGGGCGAATGAGACGGAAGGTGGGTATTGTTTGCAAGGGGGGTCCCCTTCCATGAGAACATCAGGAATCTGGCTCTCTGGTGTCCTTTCTGTCCTTGGGAGAGTCTGTAGCCCACTAGGACCTGTTCTGGCTCGCTAGGTCTCCACCTTTTCAGAAATAAAAACTTGTCTGTTTCTTTTCTTTAACACTGTTCTGTATTTTGAGATGACAGTGTTTTTAAGTGAGTGATAAGTGGCCAGCATTCTGGTTGTCACTCAAACCTAAAATTCTGGTCGTAATCCACGTTGCTCGGATCACACAGGTTGCACTGCTGTGAATCCGTCCTGTGAGGCTGGTCGTAACTTGAGAGTGTCTGTACACAGTGTGCTTATCCATTCATCTGAACGTGGATCTTGGGTTGCTTGTTTTAGCTGTTAGAAGTAACACACTGTGTATGTGGGTTTGTCACTGCTTCTTCAAGATCCTGCTTTCAGTTCTATAGTAATTCTATTTTAGGTTTTGACTGATCATTATACCATTTTCCACATTAACTGTACCATTTTATATTAACCACTGACAGTGCAAAAGGTCCCTGATTTTTCGACATTTTCTCCAACCCTTGTTTTTTTTTTTTTCTTTATAGTAGCCATCTTAATGGGTATGAAGTAGTTCCTGTGTTTCCTTTTTAGAAATTTTTAAAAGACGCAAGCATTAAGTGATTCTTTCTTTTGGTAGTCTTTTCTCACTTAGAATAGTTTTTTTTTTAATAAAAACAGCTGAATAACACTATGTAATATAGCACACATCTGAAAGTAGTGTTTTTCCTTGACCTTGTTTGCTGCTTTTCTACTTTGTGAATGAAACAGTTAATATTTAATTTCAAGCATTTTAGCTCCTGTTTTCAATGTAATAGTTTTATGGATAGATCTGCTAAATTTGAAAAAACAATTGCACATCTGTTTCTTGTTTCACTTTATTGTTTAACTAGGGTTTTTCAGCCACATGTTAAAAAGAAATCATTTGGTATTAATTCACACTAATGTGAGACTGGCTAATACCCCCTTAATCCTCTCAGAGGAATATACTTTTTAAAAGAATTCATGCATTTCTCTTAATTGGTAGAATTTCATTTGAACAAAATGAGTGGTGATCAGTCTCGGGAATGTGAGGGAAATATTTGAAGCCAGGCTTGTTAACATAGGCAAGCTGGTTCTGCTTGAGCACTTATTTCCAGAAGGAGCTTTTTTGAGGAGTCTCTTTTTTCCTTCTGGATTTGCAGGCTCAATAAACACTGCTAAATTGCTCAATTACTGCATAAGGAAGCCAAAGCTCAAGTTTAATAATTTGCCTAAGGTCACACAGCTAGTTCGTGGTTAATATTCTGGTTTGTGAAAGGTCACTGCAAGTTCTTACTAAAAGTATTTTTGGATGGCATCCACAAGCCTATTCGTGTGTGTTCAAGATGTTGTTGTGTTCACAGGTTGCACTGCTGTGATCTTCCACCTCCTGAAGATGCATCCTGACTTATCTCCACACCTGCACACGGAAGAATGCAACATCTTGATTAATTTGCTTAAGGAATGTCACAAAAATGTAAGAGTTCAGAAAAATGACCATAAAGCACAAATGAAACCTAGGTACAGCGCTGATGTTAAATGTTGTCCTCATTAACGGAAGGGAATGACAATGTCTGAGTGATGGGTCTGAGCTTAATAAAGATTAGCAACTGATGCATGTGGTTTTTTTTCCCCCCCAGAAGCCACCTTCTTGTATGATTGGTAAAAGCCAAGCACGATTGTTAGGGAGCTTCTGAAATGTAAATACTAGTTGGAGTCCATGTTCTTGCAATAAAATGCTTCCCCCTTCCCCATGGTAGGGTGCTAGAACAATTGTGTTTAACTCTGACTCTTCCGATCATAATGGGATTATTTTAACGTTATCTGCTGTTTGATAGCTACCATTCTGGTAATGGTAATTGAAACATTTGATGTAATTGTGTATTACCTATATTAGCCTAATCTGATGAATTTACCTAATTGCTATTTGAATGGAAGCAGAATTCCACAGTTAAAATTTTAAAAGCCAATATTTGGAATGTATTAAATCAAACTGATATTTTTATAATGTTCAATATTTAGCTTCTTGGAAACATATTTGAGTCATGGCACAATTGTTTGTTTGTGTTTTTTTTTGTTTATTTTTTGTTTTTCTCTGGTACCGGGCACTGAACTCACGACCTTGCGCTTGCCAGGCAGGCGCTTTGCTGCTGAGCTAAATCCCAGCCCCCTGAGCTAAATCCCCAGCCCCCATGGCACAATTGTTATAAGCATTTGTGTTTTCCTTTAGCTTTTCTCCCCGAGCACTGGGGATTGAATCCAGCGTATTCGCACTGAGCTACATCTCTAGCCCTTTGAAACAATTTTTTAATTTTAGAACTGGGTGTGCTGGCACAAGCCTGTAACCCCAGCACTCAAAAGGCTGAAGCAGGAGGATTGTTGTGAGTTTGAGGCCAGCCTGGCCTACCAGTGAGTTCAAAGCCAGCCTGAGCAACATAGTGAGAACCTGTCTCCAAAGGAAGCAAAAACAAGAACAAAAAGGTTTTTTTTTTTTTTTTTTTTTTTAAATTTTGAGACAGGGTCTTGCTAAGTTCCTCAGGCTGGGCTGAGACGTTCCATTTTCCTGCTTCAGCTTCCTGGAGTGCTGGCATGACAGTCACGCACCATCGTGCCTGGCTACTGTTACTTTGCATGGTACGTTAGTTATTTGCCTCATGATACTCCAGATATGGATGTGTAAACTTTAATAACAGTAAATTTCAAATGAGTAAAATTCAAAAACCAGAAGTACCCTGAGTCATACCTGTAACTTGAAGTCAGATGTTTTTACTGATTCAGAGAATTGTCAAAAAGTTGTTCATAAGAATGGGCAGCTTTTTGACAACTTTGTATTTTAGACGAACTCTTTTCGTCACACGTGTAGATCAAGAGTTGGGAGTTGTTCCACACTCTGCCTTTACTGACTCGACTGAGCAGTGAGCCAGACCATGTAAGTGAAACAGCAACTGCAGATTTTTTTCAAGAAAAAGTAAGAAGTGATTCCTTTTTAAAGGGTAGAAACTGATTGTGTTGGCGTAACAGAGGGTTTCAACTGTGTGCATAGCAAATTTTAGGCAGAGACAAAAGGAGAGAGGAGTCCGCTAATAGGGACACCGTGGAGAGAGAGGGACTTCGGAGAATCACATCTCATTCTTGTCATTGAGGGTTTTGCCAGTGCAGCCCTTCGGAAGAGTGTGCTGGTTTTCACAGTGCTGGGTGTAAAGAAGGGGATCATCTCTTCGGGATTATTTCCTAGGTTAATCAGGTGGAAGGTCAGAGTTTTTTAAATGTAAGTCTCCCTTGTTTTTGCTTTTGTTTTTGGTACTGGAAATTGAACCTAAGGCCTTTGAGCTACACCCCAGCCCTTTTTAAATTTTGAGACTGTGCTTTGCTCAGTTCCCTGGGTTGGGCCTGAACTGATCCTCCTGCTTCAGATTCCCAGGGCTGGGGTCGAGGGGTGTGTTACCACGCCTGGCTTCAGTCCTGAGTTTAAGTACCCTTTTTACGGGCTGCAGTGCATGTACATTGCCTTTTGTTCGATTCCTGTTTTAAGATTGCAATCAGATGTAAATTTCTGTTTTTACCCCTTCGAAAGGATTTCTTATAGTAAAGGTGGCGTCTCCAATCCCTGGAGCTGGAGACGGCAGCATCCAGAAACAGAGTTTGTGTGCAGCAGCAGGCATCTTTTGAAAGTGTACAGCTGAATGAGTTTTGACAAGCATGAGGGCCCTGTCATAGCTGAGATACAAAACATGTCTCTCACGTCGGAGTTCCCTGCACCCCTTCCCAGCCAGTCCCTGTACCTCACCTCGGACTAGTAACTCCTGAACTACCTTTTCTCAATGTAGGGTAGTTCTGATGTTGGAATCTTTATAAATGTGCTCTACATTGTGTATTCCTGTGTATTGCTCCGTGTGTTTTGAGACTGATACATGCTGTTGGATATGTCATTAGTTCACTTTTATTCTTGCGTAGTAGTCACTGTATGAATATACTACAGTTTATTTGTCAATTGATGAACACTTAGGTTGTTTGGAGTTATGCAGTTTTGAATAAAGCTATGATGAACATTTGTGTACAAGTATTTGTATGGACATCTTTTTATTTCTTGTGTAAATACCTAGGAATGGAATGACTAGTTTGTATGGTAAGTAAGCAAGCATTTAATTTTTTTAAGAAGCTGTCTAACTGTTTTCTATTCTGTGTTATTTATTTATTTATCTGGTTCTTTGAGACAAGGTCTCACTATGCAGTTCAGGCTGGCCTTGAGCTCACTCTGTAGCCCAGGCTGGTCTTAAACTCACATCGATCCTCCTGCCTCATCCTGATTGCTGGGATTACAGGTGTGCATCACCATGCCTGGCTTATTCTGTGCTATTTTATATTCCTATCAGCTCCTTAGTCTTAGCAACACTTGATATTATAAATACTTTAACTTTTAGTCAGTTTGTGAGTACATAGTAGTGTTTCTTTTTGGTTTTAAACTGTCTTTTCTTGATGGCTAATGCTTTTGAGTATTTATTTATTTATGCAGTATTGGAGTTTCAACCTAGAGCCTTCATACTGAACTACATCCCACTCCCAGCCACCTTTTTAAAAATTTTTGAGATAAGATTTTGCCAGGTTGCCCATGCTGGGCTTGAATTTGCAATCCTCTTACCTCAGCCAGCCTCCTAGAGTGCTGGAATTTCAGGTGTGAGCCACCATACCCTGCTGGATTTTTATTTTTTTTATTTAGTCTTTTTGAGACAGGGTCTCACTATGCAGTTCAGGCTGGCCTTGAACTTACTTTGTAGCCTAGGCTGGTCTTGAACTTGCAGCGATCCTCCTGCCTCAGCCTCCCCAGTGCTGGGATTACAGGTGTGCACTACCACACCTGGCTTCCTGCTGGTTTTGAGCATCCTTTCATGCTTACTGGCCATTCATATAAACTATTTTGCTCATATTTAAAGATCGTGTTGCTTATGTTATGACCAAATTGTAA
>NW_004955522.1:3766698-3785090 GCF_000276665.1 Chinchilla lanigera | reverse complement strand
TTATAGCCCAGGCTGATCTCGAACTCGCAACGAACCTCTTGCCTCAGCCTCACGAGTGCTGGGATTACAAGTGTGCCCCACCACGCCGGACCTTTTTCATTTTCTTAAGGTTGTGTTTGAAAAAGAAGCTTACAAAATTGATGAAGTTATATTTATCCTTTGTTTGTGGTTTGTTGGTTTTTATGTTCTAGGATTATTTTATATTCACTGGTCACAAAGATTTCGTCCTGTGTTTCCTGTGTTTGTCTTTTATGTTTAGATTTTTGGATCATTTCAAGTTAATTTTTATGTGTGGTATGAAGTATGAGTTGAGGTTCATTTCTTTGTGGATAAGCCAGTCATTTCAACACTATTTGCTGAAGAGACTGTCCTTTCTCTATTGATTTACTCAGTTATTTTGTCAAAAAATCGCTTGGCCCAGAGGTGAGTGGATCTATTTCTAGGCTCTCCAGTTATTTCCACTGATTTGTATGTCTTTCCTTAACTTTGCCTTGTTGTAAGATTCAAAATCATCCTGTGGAAATTTTCTAATTTGTCCTCTTTCACATTTGATTTTGGCTCTTTTAGGTCCTTTTCATTTCTACAGCAATTTTGGAATCAGCTTGTCAGATTCTACAAAGAAGAGCATGATTACCACAGTTTTTTGTTTGTTGTTGAATATTACTGACCACTTGGGTTTTCTCTTTTGTATTGGTAGGCAGTTCATTTCCTTATGGGAATGGCTGAGCCTTCTGTGAGGCGTGTTGCGAAGTATTTTTAGAGCACGTCTGGAGCAGCCTTTGCCCGGAGCTCTCTTAGCCTAACCACTAAAGCGTAATTCTTCTGGGTTCTCTGATTGACTTGGGCGTGCAGTGAGATCTCTTTTTGGCTTGCGGAACTCTGTTGCCCTCTCGCCCTGTGCGAGCTCTGCCGTTTCCCCTACAGCTTCCGTAGTTGTTCTTTGTGGCTATCGTGGCCCTGGGAAGTTTCAGCCAGCGTGAGTTGCAGGTGAATACCCAAGGTGGGGCTGTGGGCGTGTTCAGCCGTGTATCTCCACCTCGAGTAGTCTGCTGCTCTGAACGCTGATGTCGGTGACATCACCATTTTCTTGGGTTTCTTTTCCTGCTGTGTTATTTGGAAATTGCTTCTTGGTTGAAAGCTGGGTGAACATAACCTTCACCTTGTTTGGTTCCCTTTGCAGTATCACAGTTCTACAAGCCTGTTGTCCTGCTATCCCTATTGGGAGGCCTAGATCTCTGGCAGTTATTGCTTCATGCCCAGAATCAGAAAGTTTGAAGACAAGTTTTTAAATAATTGGCACTGGAACAATTATATAGTCATTTGGGAAAAAAAGCTAAACTGATTATAACATACATCTGAATCAGTTTAACTTCTAGTGGATCAGACATTTGAATGTCAAAAATGAAACCATACAAATACTAAGAGAGCGTAGGTGAATTCCTGTATAACTTACATATAGGGAAAGGCTACCTAACTAGGATTCAAATTTTAGAGGCAGTAAAATCAAAATGTGATAAATTTGACCACCTTAAAAAAAATGTGTTGCTAAAAAGGCTAATGTTTTAAACTGAGAGCATTGGTAACATATAACACAGGTAATGGGTATTAGCCCTGATAAAACCCTTAAAAATTTGAGAGAAAAAAAAATTTGAGAAGAGAAGGCAAAAATCATGAAAAGTGACAAAAGCATGAATAGACAATTACAAAACAGGGAGAGATGGCCTTTAAGAATATGAGAAGGCACACACCCCTAATCCCAGCTGCTCAGGAAACTGAGGCAGGTTGGAGCCTAGCCTGGGCAACTTAGAACTTGTCCTCAAATTTAAAAAAGAGGGGTGTGTGTGCATGTGTGCGTGTGTGCATGTGTGCACGTGCGCACTGCGGTTGTGACTTGGTGCTAGCGCTTTTGCCCAGCATGTGAAGCCTGGTGTTCAGTGTTAGTATGTATTGAGAAAAACGTGCAGCCGCAGTCAGGGATCAGAGCAGAGCCAGGGGAGGACACTGAGTGAGCCTTCCTTATCCTCCGTGTGGTGGTACGTTTCGTTGGCGAGATTGCGAGGACATTCACGTATTTTTAGAGGGGAGTTTGGCAGGGGCCAGCTAAACTGCAGTGTGCTCACCTTTGGAGAGATCCTTCCTTTCTAGCAGTTTAGCGTAACTATAGCACTATGAAAACACGTAAGCGCAGAGGTGTTAGTTACAAAAGTGTTTGTTAGGAACAGCCTGAGAGCGGTTGAATAATCTTGGATACATCCATACAGTGGAATGCCTGCTACAGCAGATTTTGAAATAGATTTTACTTTTAAGAACAGATTTATTTATTTATTTTTGAGTCAGGATTTCTCTATGCAGTTCAGGGTGGCCTTAAACTCACTATATATCCCAGGTTGGCCTCGAACTCTTGGTGATCTTCCTGTCTCAGCCTCCAGAATGCTGGGATTACAGTTTCAGATTTACAAACAAATTGTGAATGTAGTGGGGAGTTCTCATTATAGCCTGTACCTGATAACTGCTATTAATACATTAGTAGGGTACATTTGTGACAGTTAATGAACCAGTACAAATATATATATCATTAATTAAAATACATCCTTTATTCAGTTAGGTGTTTGCTTTGTGTCCTTTCTTTATTACTGGATTCCAGTAAAATAGTGGTTGTTACTCTTCAAGGCTGTTCTTGGTTCTGATAGTTTCTTTGGTTCTGATGACTTTGATTATCTTGAGGCTTAATGTTCAGGTATTTTGTAGGATGCTCCTCTGTTTGATCTTGTCTTAGGTTTTTCTTACCGTAGCGTGATTTGGGAGGAAGATCACAAAGGGAGCGTACCCTTTTCATCGCGCACGATGACTGAGGCTGATGCAGTGACATAATTTATCATCGTTAATGTTGACCTTGACTACCTGACTGAGGTGGTATCTGTCAGGTTCTGTGATTAAAAGTCACTCTCTTCCTCAGTTTCCGAGCTCTTTGGAAGGAAGTCACCGTGCGCAGCCCACGTGGGAGGAGTGGGGAGCTATACTCTTTCTCCTTGAAGGTGGAGAGTCTGCTCAGTGTTTTTGGATTTCTCCTGAAGACTTGTCTTTTCTCACCCATTCATTTACTTATGTCAGTGTGGGTTCCTGGATTTGTTTTCTATTTTGTGTTATAACACAGTACTTCTTTATTTTGTTGCTCACACTGTTCTAGATTTGTCCATTTAGAGTCTTCCTTTGGGTCCTCTGTGTAGCTGTTTAAAACAAAAAGTTTCGGGGCTGGGGATTTAGCTCAGTGGCACAGTGCCTGCCTGACAAGTGCAAGGCTGTGAGTTCGATTCCTGGTACTGGAAGAAAAACAAAACAAAAAGTTTCTCTGAACTGACATGGGATGAATTTTAGAATGTATTTAGTGAAAAAGTGGAGGTGTAAAAGAATAGTATCCTAGCATTTGTATAAATAAAGGAAGAAGAGATAAGCAAAACACACTTAGACCTCCTCATCTGTGCAAAAAGAAGATTCACCTGAAGCTGACGGGTTTCATTACCTTCTGAGGTGTAGGTGGGCGCAGAGTCGGGAGCCGGGGAGTGACGCTTGCGTGTGGGCTGTTTCCTCTCCTTTGCCTCCTCACCTGGCCTGGGTTCTCTTGGTCCTTCCCAGCACTCACATGGCACATTTTCTCAGGGCCGCTTTACATCCTTAAGTGTTGTGGAGGACACCAAAGAACTTCTGCCAGTATTTACTGAATTATAAATGAAAGTTAAAAACTTAAAGATTAATTTGCTTTAGTTTCTTTTTTTGTGTGCTGGAAATCGAACTCGGGACCTTCTGCTTCCCAGGTTGGCACTTGTGCCGATGAGCTATATCCCCAGCAAGATTAACTTATTTTAAAATGAAACTTACTGCCTGTTAATTTTCATAGATATTACTCAAAATGTAAAAAGTGGAAAAAGTGGCACTGTGTTTGCATTTTTGCAATTGCTTTTATGTGTGAGTGAATAAAATCCAGCTGAATGCGCCTGTTGGCTTCTGTTTTCAATTTGTTGTGCTATACTTCATGCAGCCTCTGGAAACCTCTGCTGTGCCCTTCCGAGAGAAGGAGAGTGAGCAATGCAAGGCCTTTGGATTGTTAGGAAAATAGTTTTGACCTTGTGTGTCTCCTGCAAAGTCCTGAGAGCTGTGGGCATCCCCGGACTGCACAGCACGTAATGGCAGTTGGTTCATTTTTGTCTCCCCTCCGACCATGTGCAGTGAAGTAGGGCCAGGTCCACCCTCCCCTGCTCTATCCCTAGAGCCTGGGACTTGGTGTAATAGGTTCTCAGCTATGTAGTGACCGATTCACTTGTTCAATCAATTGCTTGGTTGGTTTGGTTCTCTGGAAACAGACATGGGGGATCTGATGTAGAGAGTAGGGGTCTGCCCTTGAGGACAAGAGGCTTGCAGAGCACAGGCATTTTGTACCACTTCCACTGGAGCATTTGCACTTGGCATTTTTTACATAATGTCACTGAAGTATAATTCTCACTTTGGATCAGGAATGGTGAGGTGAAAGGAAATGAGTGTTTGTCTTGGATTTAAAAATAAGATGTGTGTATATGGGGTGATCTCAATAAATGCACTGAAATATTATTTTACATTCTGAAAGTCTAATCTTTTATTTCTACGTGACTAGAAGGAGTGAAATGCATTGTCCGTTTGTTGCTGAGGAAGTGTTTTAGGAGAAATACACAAGAAATATTCATTCTGAAAAGGCTAGTCGATAGCAAATAGGAGATCTGAGACTCTTAAAAGCTTGCCAGAAAAACAGTATTTATTCATTGTGGATCTGAAAAATGCTTTTAAAGTATCAGTAAAGCAGGAAAAAAAAGCGTGAGGCATAGCTTACTAATTATGTGTTGTCTGGTTTCCATGAAAGCCATGATTAGAGACAGAAGGGAAAATGTGCTTATTACAACTACAAGCGCTTACGACATATCATTATAGCGGATCACTGTGATCTGTGACCCACCCTTAAACATTGTGATGTGCAAACCCTAATTATGGCCCCACTGAAATTCAGGGCCTTAACTTCAGCCTTTATTTTAACCTGCTTTAGAGTATTCATACTTTTTGCCATGATAATATTCATAGAATTGGAACCACTGGGAAATTTTAATTTTCATATTTTGAACAGAGGACTTTGTACTTGGGATATAGGTTTTCTTATATTGTAAACTAGTGGCTTATTTATAAGGCCTATACAAGTCACCTAATGAGTGTGTGAGTGTGTGTGTGTCTTTTTTATTTTATTTTCCCAGTATGTCCTGGGTGTTAAACCCAGGGCATTCACACTTAGTTCTATCTACCCCCAGCCCTTTTTTATTTAATTTATTTTTAGGCAGGATCTTACTAAATTGCCTAGGCTAGGATCAAAGTTGCAATCCTGGCTCAGCTTCCCAGAGTGCTGAGATTGTAGGCGTGTTGCATCATGCCCCACTGGTATCTGATGTACTTTGGTGACATTTTGGGTTGACGCAAAGGAGAAAATAGCTCTGGCACCAAGCATTTGAAAGTAACTCTTTGATGGGACAGTGTTTGCAAGAGCAGTAGGTACTCCTCGGTCCTGTCCCGCTGGCTGCACGGTAGCTTGACCCCGCCTCTTCAGTGGAAAATGGGTTATGCTGTGGCTTTAAGGTGTCCCTGAAGAACCAGGTGTGAGAGGATGACTTTTTTATACTCTTGAGACTTTCATGTCAGGAGGCCTTCTTATCAAGGAGGTCTTTTTACTTCTGTTTCTTTTTTAAATTTTTATTTCTACTTGTAAGCGTTTATTCCTCCTTTGCAGGAATGCCGAGGATGAGCTTGTTTATATATTTACACATTGGTTACTTGAGTGACACAGTGGACTCATGTCCATGGTAATAACTATTTAAACTCTGACAGGGATGGTGGCATGTTGTGTACTGTGGGTGAAATATTTTACCCGTTTTCTTCCTTTTAGCACGGCATTCGGAAGTTTTTTGGTCATTGTAATGATCTTGATCGCCAGATGAGAAAATGCTTGAAGAATGAGGTAAGAAAAATGTCAAAGGCTAGCAGTAGTCGTGCCATACATAGAACGTAACATTTTTGAATATTATGTATATTTTTTAAAAATTTTAAAAAAAAATTTTTTTCTGGTACCAGGAATCGAACTCACGACCTCACGCTTGCCAGGCAGGTGCTGTGCTGCTGGGCTAAATCCCCAGCCTGAATATTGTTGTCATTATTAAAGTTTACCCCATTGTGCAGTAGTGAAAATCAACTTAGTGTCTGTCCCCCGTCCCCCCACCCCCCCGCCACCGCATAAAACTGAGAAACGAAAAGTTCCACCAAGGAGAGTTTTAGAATGTTGCTATCCTTTTTCCAAGCACATAAAATTCCTTTGTTGGAAAATTCAAGTTGGATGGATTTTAGGATTTAAGAAACTGCATCTTTGATTAGTAGATGGTGATGAGCTGATGAGTGTGTGACTTATACTTGGAGCCTCAGTTTCCTTCTGTAAAGTGAGGAAGATATAGGTCTTTCAGCCTTCACAGCTTGAGTGTTTTTGTAGTTACGCTGTGTGCAGCCCACAGGGACCTAGTTTTACTTGTTTGGGGCGGCAGTCACCTGAGAGGCTTTCAACTATGACTTGGACTCAGGCAAACAGCCAGAAGACCTTGTGCATTTTCTTTTTTCCCCATGTACCTCTGACCACAGCATTTTAATCCTTTGAAAGAGGTCTCATTTCTATTTTGTATATCAGATGACCAGAACCTTTTAAAATATCTAATAATTAAAAAGAGAAAATACATTATATATGATGACTAAAAATCTGTTTCAATTTTTATTCATATTTTTATTTTTATATTTATGTCTGTTTGGGACAGGGTCTCGCTATGCCGTTCAGGCTGGCCTTAAGCTCACTTTGTAGCCCAGGCTGGTCTACAACCTCCAGCAGTCTTCCTGCCTCAGTCCCCCAAGTGCTGGGATTGCAGTTGTGTGCCACCTCGCCCGGCTTACTTTTCATATTTTTAAACTTCAATTAGTCTCAGATGGAAAGATTTAAATATTTGGAGTTGTATAGCATCTGTATTTCTTCATTTTGTGATTTTTTTTCCTTATTAGAATTTGTTTCCATGTGGCAATACCTAGAATTTTTTTTTTTTTTTTTTTGAGCCAGGGTCTCACTATGTAGTACAGGCAGCCCTTGAACTCGCCTATATAGCCTGACTTTGAACTTACATCGATCCTTCTACCTCAGCCTCTCAAGTGTAGAATTCTTTATTAAAGGTGATAATTTCGTGTCTGCGCATGTGTATATCGTTTAAAGTGAGTTTTGAAAAACGTTATTCCTTTATATATAAAGGCTAGTTCGTTTGGAAACTAGCTCATGGAAAAATAAAGCCCATATTGTTTTATTCGATCTAGCTGCTTTGTTTTTCTTCTTTTGCATATGCTTGTAGTTGCGGTTTTTACCTCTAGTAAGATTTTATATACTTTATATACTGAGGTTTATATACTGAGGATATAGCTTAGTAGTGCAGCATCTGCCTGGCAAGTGTGAGGTCCTGAGTTCGATTTCTCATACCAAAAAAAAGGATTTTTTTTCTCCATATAGTTCAGTAATTTTTGCCATTGCTTTATTGATTAGAACTTCATGTGAAAATTTTTTTCAGCTAGTCCTGAGCTCTATTAGTGACTATTTAGTAGAATGTTGTAGATACTTTATTTTTGTGTTTGTATTCAAGATAGATTTTACATTTTCTCCTCGACTTAGTTTCTTAATTTCTAAGACCTGTGGGTAGTTTTATGTTGGTTCATTACCTCGCTTCTCAGTGTTTCTGTCTGGTCTTTCATCCATTTATCCTCTCATTCTGCGCTCCTTTGTGCTCTCAATGAAGGCTCCTTTGTGCTCTCAATGAAGGCTTCAGCTGCCCTCCTACTTCTCCTTCGTGCGTCCTGTGAGTGCTTCATTCCCTGAAGCTTTTAACCAGAAAAAGGATCTGGCCATTTTTTTCTCAACCGCTCTCTGTACCTTTTTACTGCTTGTATTCTTTTTTCTTCCTTCCTTCCTTCCTTTCTTTCTTTCTTTCTTTCTTTCTTTCTTTCTTTCTTTCTTTCTTTCTTTTTCTTTTTTGGTCTTTTTGAGATAGGGTGTTGCTATGCAGTTCAGGCTGGCCTTGAGTTCACTTTGTAGCCCAGGCTGGTCTTGATCTTGCAACGATCCTCCTGCCTCAGCCTCCCAAGTGCTGGGATTATAGGCGTGTGCCACCACGCCTGTGTTCTTTTTCTTTTTTTTTTCATGTCTATATTCTTCTTATTGAAATAGTTACTAATATTCTGTACCATTCCCTTATGTTCCTCTTGGTATGGCTTTATGGATAATTGACCTTTTATTCTATTTGTATCATTTGATGGAGTTTTGGAAATAACTGTTAATCCTTTTTTGTCCCAGTTCCCCTTTTTTTCAGGGGCTATCTTGACTTCCTATGGAGATGTCTTAAGTATTTTAATTTACTTTAACTTGATCTGTAACACATTTTATTAGCCTGCTCTACAGTATTCTTTGGAAGACTTACCCTTAATAACCTCGGCCTATCCTGATTGGCTGGGACAGATTGCCATCAAGTCCTTTGCTTATGAGTACATATCTCTCCATGTTCTAGAATACGGTTTTGGTCTGTCCCCCTCTTCTCCAATAATTTTCTCTGTGGGTCTGGAGATTTGATCCCAGGGCCTTGGATGTGTTAAGCAGGTGCTTTACTGCTGAGCAACATCCTCAGCCTGCCCGCTTCCCAGTACTGTCTGAGGGTATTTAGTATGACAGAGCGAAAGAATGAGTTTGGTTGAGGGGACATAGTGCTTCATCTGTGGTTTGAAGTAACCTTTTCATGATGAAGAAAGAGTTTGAGAAACTATCATTCAAAAAGATCTGTAGAACCCTTCAGTCAACACCTCTGACCTGGAAAGATCTTAAAGATTGTCCAGCCCTGCTCCTTATGCGGAGGTCCTGGCCCAGAAGAGCGGAGTAACTGGGTCACAGGTGGGGAAATGTTTCCAGTCGAGCCCCTTGCTTACCTTACTCACCAGTTTTGTTTCTGTGGCCTCTCCCTCTGTATCTCTGGCTCCTGAAATATTTTAATGTTCAGGTCTTCATATATGCTCAAGTTTTTTTCTATTTCAGTTTGCTTTTAGTTTTTTCCCTCTCTGCCTAGGGGAAGCTATCCATTCACCTTTAAAATCGGTGTGGTGTTCATATATTGTAAGTACACATGTAAACATATACATACCAAATCATTTATGTTCAAGTGTCTCTGTTTTAGGACTTTTTTTATTTTCTATGGGGTCTTGCTACGTGGTTCAAACTAGCCTTGAGCTCACTGTGTAGCCCAGGCTGGCCTCGAACTCATGGCTCTTCTCCTGCCTCAGACTCCCAAGTGCTGTGACTATTGGTGTGCACCACCACATCTGGCTCAAGTGTCTCTGTTTTAAACATAGTTAATAACCATGTGTTTAAGAAAGTGTAAGTACTTTATCTAAGTGACAGGCTCTGTATTTTCCTGTTAACCTGTTGGCCAGACAGAAAACCTCCAAGGGAAAAACTGCATTTGGACACAGCTGATTGTAGAGTATTAGGGTTTGGGAGAATCAAATCTGTTACCTGTTCATGGTGAAGAAATCCTAGGAAGTTCAGCTGGCTAAAAATTTCTATATTGGGTCGATAGGATAATGTGGTTTACTGAGAGCCTTTTACTTACTAAATTTTTTTTTGTGGTACTGGGAATTGAACCCAGGGCTTTGCAGTGAGCTGCATCCCCAAGCCCCTTGTCCCTTTTGAGACGATCTAGCTATATAGTTTAGGCTGGCCTTGAACCCTTGGTGATCCCCTTGCCTCAGCCTCTAGAGTGCTAGGATTACAGGCATACACCACCACTTCTGGCTGATTACCATTTACTCTTAACATTTATACAGATGGAATATATGACTAGATCATACGAACTAGGCCCATTATCTATGTCGGCCAGGCTATGTCTAGAGCTCTGGGTTTAATTCTAGTTACGCTTTTTAATAGTGGACATTGATGTTATTAAAAGTCACTTTACAGCTTCTCTTAGGAGACAGAAGCTATGTTCTCTGGAAACCATGGTGCTCACCATGATGAAGGGTTGCTCTGTCGTCAGTTTGAAAATTGCAGTAGGAAAGAAGAAACAGAGGACAGTAGAGTTTACAAGGAAGTGCATTTTTGCTCAGTGTGAAGACTTTGGAGCAGGTAGACCTGGCCAACAGTTAAACGGGCCACCTTGCAAGTAGACCTGCTCAGCGGGGCTTCGAGGCCCTTCCTGCACTGTGAGCTTGCGGGCGTGGGCACAGTGCAGCCATCTGCAATCTGCATCAGATGCTTTTTGGGAGGAGAAATTGATTCAACAACTATCTATGCACCTGCTAGGATGTAAGTGCGCTCCCATGTTGGGTAAGGTCGCGTCCTCTAAGGTCCCTGTGTCCAATCTCACATTCAGTGAAATAAAAGACAAAATTTTGTGAGAACATTTATTTAGCTTCACTGATACAAATGATGATACCTACTGTCTGTTTTCTCCTTTTCCTTCCAGTACATGGAAAAGAGAACCAGAAGCAGGGAGCATGGGAATGAGATGCGGAAAAGACTTTTCAATCCTTTAGAGGGATCTGAAAAATAAGTTATTTTTTCACTGGAGAATGACTGAGAGAAGACCTAAGGACTGTTGGTTGGTAGCGGAAAGAACCCTTTCTTATTTGGTCTCCAGAATCCTTTGAGTGGAAAACGACCCGTGAAGAATCGGACTATGGAGGAATATGAAGACCTGGATTCTGAATGTTGAGCAGACGTGTTAGTGCCATCAGTTCTGCCAGCACACACCCGACCTCCTCCATGCCTATTCCCTTTGTCTACATCCATCGAGTAACTTAGCTCCTTAATAAACTAATTTCAGTCATCTTTTTCTCCTGTCTCTTAGACTGTTGTAGAATTGGATTAAAATGGCATTAATAGACTCCCCATTTTGACAACATGATTATAAAGATTAAACATTGATTTCTGACAATGGGACAGTTATGAGGATAAAACACCCACTAGGTCACGGAGAACCTGGGAAAGTCCCAGGTGTATTAACTATGAAAATGTTCCAGTGATTCTGTTTTTAGAGAGCCACTTTCTGAAATATTAAATGCTTATAGTTGGCCCTCTGACCAGGATTGAAACTATGAAAACAGTCCGTCTGTACCGAATGTGTACACACTTCTTTGTCATTGTCTAAACAGTGCAGCATAATAACTACGGAGCATTACGTTTCATTAGGTATCGTAAGTAACCCCAAGAAAAAGTATACAGGAGAGTGTATACAGGTTACCTGCAAATGCTACACCATTAAGGGACTTGAGCAGCTTGGATTTTGGTATCCAAGGAGATCCTGGAACCAAGGGACAACTGAGGAGGTTGCATCTCACTGGCATTGTAGTTGTAGAACCTTGGTTCTTTATTTGGGTGAACGTGCCTACTCTGGGTGCCAGTTACCTTCCTGGCACTGAGCTTAGAACAGTGCGTCTCCTCCCTGCTGGGTGCAGGGTTTTTCACATACTCCGTTTGGGCAGGGGTATCATCAGTGTTCTTTCTGTCCGTTGTTTCTTAGACCTGTGGTGATTTGGAAGCCGGCGACTCTCAGCCGTGGCGCGATCTTTTTCTTAGGTGTCAAGGAATGGACAGCTGTTAGCGCCTTCCGGTGAATCCCGTGTGTAATGTCCACATGAGGCCTCGTTGGTAATGGTGTTTCATGAGTGATTTTCCCGTCCCATGAGAGATTCACAAAGCTGGACATTCACTTAGCAAGGTGATTATAGAGGATAATGTTCAATGAAGAGATTCGGTAATATCCAGAATTAATTCTTTTGGTCCTTTCCAAGACGAGAGTGCATGAATGTTCATTTTCTCCCTGAGTGTCCGCCACTGAGTACAGAAATTTTGCCTGTAGAATCTTGTAGCAAACTGGCAAGTTGATCGTTACAGTGGTCAAGTGTAATTGCAAAAGTTCCATGATTAAGGAGGTGCCACAGAAAACATGGAAGGGCACTATGCCCAGCCATCGGGAAGAAGGAGCCATGCCAAGAAAGCTGCTTGGCAAAGGTGTCCTTTGAGAAATGAGAGGAAATGGGACAGTTTCTGGGAAACTTGAGGTCATTCAGCCTGACTGGAATGTGGGAACTGATGGTGGAAGATCATAAATAGCTTTAAATTCTTTTGAGGTTTTTTTTTTTTTTTTGCTTTTTGAGACAGAGCCTTGCTATGTAGCTAGCACAGGCTGGCCTCAAACTTTCAGTGATCTTCCTGCTTCAGCCTCCTGAGTGCTGGGATTACAGGTGTGTGCCACCATGCCCAGCTGTTGAATTCTTTTGAGATTTTTTTAGCTTCAGTACAGTCAGTGATGACGATTGCAAATTTCAGTGTGATAGTTAGGGATTTCGGGAAAAAGGGTTAGAAGGGTATGTTTCAACTTTATTTCAGTAAGTTTATTCTGGTTGAGGCTGGGAGTATAGCTCAGCAGCATAGCGCCTGTCTGACAAGCGCAAGGTCCTGAGTTTGATTCCTGGTACCAAAAAAAAAAAAAGAAATTCTGGTTATAGTTTGGGGGGTAATGTGGAAGGAAAGGGAAGATTACACCTATGGAGACCAGTTTGATTTTTGATCTAACTTATGTGAGAAATAAGGACCTGACTGAAAGAAGTGGTTTTCGTGGTCAAGAGGCATAAATAGGTTTGAAGGGAATTTGAGTATTGGTCGACAGGACTGATCAGGGGCGGGGTTTAGGAAAGAGCCTAGGATATCTCAGGCATTCACTGTGTGCCTGCGTGCTAGTGGTGCTGTGCTTTAGGGTGCGACCCTGGAGCAGAGGGGTGTGTGTGTGACCCAGGTGGAGAGGGAACTCTTAGAGTTGCCTGGACGAGCGCAGACTGGGGCAGATGGGGCACACCCACGGGAGCAAAAGCCCTGTAGGCCAAACGATGTTGGCCACAAAAAGATGGGAACTTTGGGGATCACTTAATTTTACAAAAATGATGTAAGTAATATATAAGTACGTATTTACCCTTCAAGGAGTAGTGGGGTGGCGTCTTTCATGCTCTGCCTGTTTCCCCAGCAGTATCTCCGACTGACAGTGGGTGGATCCTGCTGCCTTTTCAAAAAGGTGAAAGATTTATATGATCTGAAGAGAAATCAGAGTATCCGCTGCCTTTTCAGAAGTGAGGAAGTGGAAGGAGCCCCACTCTGGGAGAAGGGGCAGGCGCAGAGGCAGAAGGACCATTGAGAGTGGAACCACGCACGATTGGGTTCCTTGGCATCTGTCACCTTAGTGCCATTAGAGTGACATAAGGAGCGAGTGGAAGCTACAGGAGAACATTTGCAAAAGCTTGACCTTACCCTTGCCGTTAGGGTGAGTCAGGAGGATCTTACAGTGTCAGAGGTGAGAAGAAAGGCAGGGCAGGCTGGCGGTTGAGAGTGGGTATGTGTTGCAAAGTATGCCAGCAAAAGGCAGAGATGAATTTTAATCCGTGGTGATATCCCCTCCCCCATATTGCCGCGGTGGGGATGGAACCGGGGCCTTTACACTGATCTCCATCCCCAGCCCTTTATAGTCTTTTTACTTTCAGACAGGCTTTTGCTAAGTTGCTGTTTCCCAGGCTAGGTTCAAATTTTGATCCTCCTGCCTCAACTTCCCATCGTGCTGGGATTACAGGTGTGTCCTTGGAGTGACGTTTATGAAAATACAGAGATTGATGAGCCCATACTGAGCTTGATTTATTTTATTTAGGAAACAAACCAGGAACTAAGAGCAGGAAGCATTTAAAATCCTCCTTTCAGAGAGCCACAAACACATTTGTGCAGGATGGGACGCGGTTTCCTCTTCCAGGTATTCAGGGCCCAGGCTGTCCCTGCTTGCTGAGAACTGCAGTCCCAGACACTAAGAAGCACTCTGAACTCAGAGCCAGTGACGTCTTGGCGAATGTTAAATGACTGGCTCTCAAAAAAAAATTATACTGTTTGTACTTTCAGTGGTGTAAATACAGTACCTGTACCCCTGGGGTACTGACAGTGAGGTGTTGTGGCTTCAGTGACAAAGCAGCTGAAACCCGGGAGCACTGAAGGCTCAGTCGAGGTTGGGTTTAGGCCCAGGCACAGAGTTCTGGAGTTCAGATGCCTCTTGCCCTCAGCCCCACTCTGCATAATCGCAGTAGCTTGATGGTCACCTCAGGGGCTCTTGAGTCTTTAAAAATGGCCCTGGACTGAATGTGTCATCTTGCAAAGGGCTCAGCCTCTCTGGATTTCAACTCTAATGTTTTCAGTGAGATGGCTGGACTAGTTTACTTGTTTGTCATAGAACTCATAGGACCCCAGGCCTAAGCACTAAATAATCAATAGGAAGTAATGTTACTTTCTTTGGGAGAGGGCTGGGATCAAGCCTAGGGTCTTCTGCCTGCTAGGCAAGTACTCTATCACTGAGCTCTACAGTCCCAGCCCAGATAATGTTGGTCATTTGCCGTAAAAATTCTGTGACTGTGAGAGCAATTTGGCCTGGGGTTTTTGTGCTTTGTGTTGTTTCCCAGCCTATCTGGGTCTCAGCTTCTTGTGCTGAACCTTGCAACTCTAAAATTATTAAGAGGACTGTATCGTACCCTGCAGGGGTATGCAGTGGTCCAGGGGAGGGCGGGTCAGCGTTCTGCTCAGGTCTCCTCTACCTGCACAGGCTTGCTCTACTTGCTTGGGTCTTGCCTTCCTCTGGGTCACCCTCAGCACTTCCAGTGCAGCCCAGCCCACCACTTTTTTCCTTTGTTTTGTTTTGTTTTTGGTACCGGGAATCGAATTCAGGACCTTGCGCTTGCCAGGCAGGCACTTGTGCCACTGAGCTATATCCCCGGCCCTGCAATCCACCGCTTTTAAGATCTTACTCTCTCATGACTCCAGCTGTCCCTGATTCCTACAGCAAAAGTACACACGCAAAGCGGTGGCAGTGCAAGCTCTGTTTACCTTTCCAGCTGCCTGGAGGGAGAGAGGCAGAGGAGGGGAAAATGCTGTAGAGCAGGAGCTGCCCTGGGAGAGGGCAGAGGAAGAAAAAGGGAGAAAGGCGGGTGTTCCAGGTTGCACAGGCTTTGAAAACCATACCAAGGAATGTGGATCTTTTTGGAGGAAAATGGAAAGTTATTAGGTTTAAAGTAGGGATTGGCTATGATTTCATTCATTCATTCACTCACTCATTCATTCATTTTATTTATTTATTTATTTATTTATTGGCCTTTTTTTTGGACAGGGTCTCACTATACAGTTCAGGCAGGCCTTGAACTCACTTTGTAGCCCAGGCTTGCCTCGAACTTGCAGCAATCCTCCAGCCTCAGCCTCCTGAGTGCTGGGAGATTTTGTTTGTTTATATTTTGTAAAGCTCTTTGTGGTTGCTGGGTGCAGAACAATTATGGATAAATTGACTCCACCCAGTGACAATACGGGTCACATGGGGTTACCGTGAAGATTCATTGAGATGTATGTATAGCAAGTTATTTGACACAAAGTAAGGGCCTTCGCAATATGACTTACAAGTGCATGCAAATTGGGGTATTAGGAACACTTCCCCTGCCCCTCGGTAGTATGCACCAGGTCACATGGGGCGGCCCCACTCGGAACTGGTGGGGATGCTGGGGTACAGGGTTTGGGAGGAAGCAGAAGGAACGGCCAGGCTCTGCAGGTCCCTAGAACTCATCCCACTGTGGCCCCCTTTCCTGTCTCCCTGAACGCCTGTCCTGTCGAGGAAGCCGGTTCTCGTGGATGCCTGTGTCTCCATCGTGGTACAACTGCTGCGTTATGCCACATTTCCGGGCTCACCAACTTTCTCTAGCCTGCTGCAGATGAGAGCGGAACCTGTTTGTCCTCTCCAGAGCGAGCGTGCTCTCTGAGGATTTCCAAGAACTTAAAATGTTTCTTTGCCGTAGAAGCCTAAGCTGCTAGTGGGAGGCAGGTGGGGAGGGGCAGAGGTCCTCTGTTTTCTTTATCAGGCACCTGACACTGCCGGGTGCTGGTGACACAGTGATGAGCAAGGTGGCCTGGTGCAAGTGAGGGCCCCTGTGCAGAAGTGCTCTTAAGTCTTAAGGGGTGTGGTTTTCCTTCTGGGGGTGATGGGAAGGTATCGTAGGGTCTGGGTAGGATGTAGAGCGAAGCAGTAGATAGATTTATTTCTCTCCTCAACTTACATGGTCTTTGGGTCATAGGGACCGGCCCTTGGAAGTTGCAGAGCTCAGATTAGGGTTTTCCTGAGAAATTAGTTTTGCAGAACACTGAGCCTTGATGCTCTGGTGACAAGAAATTTATTAGTGCCGCACCACTGAGGACAGAAAGTCGAGCTGTTTCTGACCTTCCATAAATGGAGATTAAAATTGGGTTAATCGCCATAGTGTTTTTAGCTAACAAAAAAAAAGAGAGAAATTTCCTGAGGAAGAGCCTGAGCTAAAACAAATAAAAAATTATATCATTGACCTGCCTGGTTGGCTACCAGAGACTGTCATGTGCTTGGCAGGAAACAAAGCAAAGCAAAAACAAGTCCCAGAGTCTCCAGTCACAAGGGAGCTGCCCTTCCCACCACACCCTGCAACTGAAATTGGTGCCTTTTCTTCTCGGTACCGGGAATCGAACTCGGGGCCTTATGCTTGCCAGGCAGGCGCTGTGCCACTGAGCTACATCCCCAGCCCAGCTGGTGCCTCTTGAATGACATTATATCCAGGGGTTTCAGGTAACGGGAATCCTGCCTTCGTCCATAGCCACGCTGGCTTCCCTTAGGGCGCTGAAGGAGATAAGTACATAGCAGGGAGTGGCAAGGGAAATAAAGGGTGCTTTCCTACTCCCGCCTCCTGCCTCAGCAGAATTAGGAGGGAGCAGGTGGCCAGGACTGCAGCCTGTGGAGCTGCTTCCTGCCTTAGAGCTCAAGCCTGGAAAGTGAGGCTGATGTTGGCCGGAGAGTGGGCGGGCAGAGTTCCACTAACAGAACAGAAGCTGGCTGGTGCAGACCCCTTCTGAAACAGGAGAGTGTGCAGAGGGGAAGGAATCTTCTGTGCTGACGTTGCCGTTCTTCTCCAAGGCAATATTTGAAGGTTTATGGAAAAGCGTACAGACTAGCATGAACGCCCACACAGTCGCTCCCTAGCTTTACTCATATTAACATTTTGCCATACTTGTTTTAGGTTTCTAAAAAAATTACAAATATTGGTAAAGCCTCCTGTGTTTCTCAGCCCATGTCCATTATTCTTTCTTTCTTTTTTTAAAAAAAAATTATTTTTGTCTTTTTGAGACAGGGTCTCACTATGCCGTTCAGGCTAGTCTTGAGCTCACTTTGTAGCCCAGGCTGGTCTCAAACTCACAACAATCCTCCTGCCTCAGCCTCCTGAGTGCTGGGTTTCAGGTGTGTGCCACCATGCCCGGTGTCCATTATTTTTTCTGCTGCCCTCATTTTGACATATCTCATTCTCATTCATGATTCCATACTAGTAATTCCTATGTCAATGTCCATAAGTGATATGTTGTTTTTCATATCTAAACATTTTGCTGAGAAGCCACAGTATTATGTTGGTAAATGAGGCTCTTGTTTATTCCTTTTGACTGCTGTATAGTATCCCATCGTACGCTGATGCCACTGTTTATACATTTTACAATCATGGTCACTTAGGTATCCAGGTTTTGCCAATATAAATGGCTTCAGTGAGTGCTTTTATGTCTTCTTGTGTAGTCTGGGAGAGTCCGTTGTAGGTCTAAAGCTAAGGGCTTAATTGCTGTAAGATATACATTTTCAAACTTACTGTGTGTTGTTAAAGTATACCCCAAATGGTTTGAGACTATTGATACTTCTTAATGACATTGTTTTTGTGTCTGTGCATAGTATCTCTCAACTTAGGTCTTTTATGTTTACATTAAAATTTCATGATTTTAAAAATAGTGTAAGTCTTTTGTCAGATTTATTTCTGTTCTGTTTTGTTTTTGTTTTTCTTCTGGTACCAGGAATCGAACTCACGACCTTGCGCTTGCCAGGCAGGCGCTTTGTTGCTGAGCTAAATCCCCAGCCCCTGTCAGATTTATTTCTAAGTAGTGTTTTAATTTTATTTTAGTTTTTTTCTTTTTTTTTTTTTAGATGGGCTGATCTCAGATTTGCAGTCTTCCTGCCTTAGCCTCCCAAGTGTTGGAATTATAGGTATACACCACATGCCTGGCCTAAATAGTGTTTTTTTTTGTACTGGGACTTGAACTCAGGACCTCACACTTGCTAGGCAGGTGCTGCACCGCTGAGCTATATCCCCAGCTGTAAGTAATGTTTTGAAATTATATATTCTAATTTCTTGTGAGAAATATAAGTGTGTGT
>NW_004955522.1:3758339-3766378 GCF_000276665.1 Chinchilla lanigera | reverse complement strand
GCCCAGCCCTAAATTTTGGTATTGTATTCAGAATGCTTGCTGAACTTTCTTGTTCTGTGATCTGCAGATGATCTTAGATGTATCTGTGTAGTCATTTCACTTGTGAATATTAACAGTATTGAATCACTTCTTTCTAATACTTGTGCTTCCTTTTTAAGAATTGTACTCAAGACGTCCAATACAGTGTTTCTGAGAAGCGCCTCAGACCAGTCTTGTTACTGCTATGAAGCCCTAACATTTCCCTGGTAAGGGACACGCCCGCAGTAGGTGCTGGAAGTTACCCGTGCCTGCGCAAGCACGTTCCCCTTTGTGATGGATACAGACTCGCTCAGCCTCCGTTCTGCTTCCGTTGAGTTTCCTTTCCCTTCTGTTACATTCTGGAAAGCTAAGCCCTCCATTTTCTCAGGTTCCTTTACTGAAGGATAAGATAAGAACCAGTGCCCACTAATCATCGAGATTTCAGTTGGGAATTGACCTAACTTGAGGGAGAAGCAGGTTAGCAGGATCCATGTTGGTCATAGCATATCGTAGCAGAGATGGTGGGGTTGGAGAATCAATAATTGAGGCTGTAGTTTTTCCCCTCTTTCCCAGACCACCTCCCAGTTGCACTGCAGCTTTGGGCATCGTCCTGACGTTTCTTCATTCCTCCCTGTGTTAGGTAAGTAATTTCAGACCCTCTAGTGACATGCACAATCCACTGAACAAAGGCTGACTCCATCATTAGCGGTCCCCTCCTCCCGAGGAGCATGGGACTTCATTTCCTTTTTACACCTGATGCTTACCTATTTTGGGAATTCCCTTTTTGTAAATTCCTCAGAGCAGTGATTGTTTTCTTTTATAAATTCAGTGTATGTTTAGGATTGTTATGGGTTGCTTATCATTCCATCTCGCCCCCTTTCCTTTGAGGCTTAAATATTTTTTTTTCTGAGAAATAAACATTAGAACTTATAGTCAGGGTCTGCTGCACATTACTGGTTGTAAATTTTCATGAAAAATGTCTTCATTTTTGTCTTTATCTTGTAATTTTAGCTGGCAATATAGCATTCTAGTTTCCATTTTCACTATTGTTTTGAAGAGATTGTCCTACTGTCTTCTGGCTTGTGGAGAAGTCTGTTGTCTAGCTGCTGCTTCTAATTATTTGAAGATAGTCTATCTTTCCTTAGGTTACTGTAGAGATCTTGTTGTTAGTGCTTTGCAGTTTTATTATGATATGTCTTGATGTGGAGCTCTAAATACTAGTTGAGACTTTATCTACTTTATGTAGATGAGGATTCATACCTTTCTTAAGTTTTGAGAAATTCTCAGCTATGTTTGTTTTCTTTATTCTCCTTATTTTGCTACTTTTTGAGCCCTTACTAACTAGTCATTGGGCCTTCTTATATTCTCTTTTGTGTCTCTTACATGTTTTCAAATTTTCTATTCCTTTATCTCTCTGTATCACATTCTTTTTTTGAACATGGAAGTAAGTTTATTATAAAAGTATAGCAGATATGAACATACTTAAATAATATGTTACCGTGCAGCAAGGCAGGGGACAGCACCAAAGATGAAGGGGATCCTCTGGGGAAGGATCTTGCGTGAGATGGAGCCTTCGGCAGGTGAGAGAGAAAATACTCTGCCACACCCAGTTTCTCAGTTCCTTAAGTACTGAATTCAGATAAAAGTGACTTGGTGCCAGCAGATCTTCATGGCTGAAAGGCCATTCTTAGGTTTGGCTAGACTTGGGACGTGATCATTGTTTCCCATGTTAACAGTTATTTCTGTACACTCCTTTTTTAGGTAGCCAGACTCCCTGCAGAAAGGCATGCAGCCACGGTCACTTCAGTGAACACAAACATTTCAGATGATTCCCGTCACTTTAATCCTTTCCTTGACAGTTTGAGGCTAGCTTGGGCTACCTACTGAGACCCTATATCAAAAAAAATAAAAAAATAAAAAAAAGTGCTGTTTGGTGGTAGGCAGCAGTTACAGGTGAGAACTGGTAACTGAGCAACCAGTCGGGTTCTGTGTACCACATTCTTGATAATTTTCCGAAATCTGCTTTTGAATTGCCTAATTGTCTCTTCTGTTCTACCTTTTCTGCTATTTAAATAATCCATTGGAAAAAAAACAAACAAACAAAAAAAACAATCCATTGGGTTTTTAATTTCAATGAGTATAATGTTCCATTTCTAAAAGTTCTGTTTGGTTCATTTCCAATTTTACCTATAAAATTTTCATATTTTTTCATATTTTTCCAATGCTTATTTTTAAAATTTTGTTTTAATAGCTTTTACCCAGTAGTTCTGTTTGAAGTTTTTGGTATCTAATACTCCTGGGTGTCTGATGTGCTGTCTCTTCTTCACAGTAGATGACTTCTTGGGGTATTTTTAATTTATCTATTGTAGGAATATTTTAAGGAAGCTTATTTAGTTGGACTTGAGTGTGTATTATTTCTGAGTAGTCCTATGTTTGTCTCTGCTAGGCACCCTAGAAATACTACTAACTTAAAACTAGTATGTATTTTTTATATTTTATGTGCTGTTTCTTTATTTTTTAAATTTAATTTAGTTTTAGTTTATTAGCCCATTCCAGGACATAATGTTCACATTCCGTGGGCGGAGCTGGCGCATGTCCACAACACGTCTCTGTTTTCTATCCCCTTTCCCTCCTCTCCTTTCCCCCTCCCTCTGTCTTGATCCCCTTCCCATTTGAGAAGGATCTCTCTCCTACTTCCTAATATCTATCTTTCATTTTATTCTTTATTTACAATTTGGGTTTCTCATGTAAGAGAAGGCATGTGATATTTAAGCTTGAGGGTCTGATCTATTACACTTAACTTTATGGTTTTGGGGTGCATCCATTTTCCTACAAATGACTCGTTTATCTTTCTTTAAGGCAGAGTCATACTCTATTGTGCGTAAATATCACATATTCTCTGTCTATGTCCATCTGCTGATGGACACATAGACTGCTTCCGAATTTAGCTATTATGTATTGAGCTGCTATAAACATGAGGAGGCCTGTATCCCTGTAATATGATGTCTTTAACTCTTTCAGAAAGGTACTTGGAAGGGAAGTTAGGAAGTTTTAAAATAGGAAGTTTTATTGTTTTGAGGAGTTTCTATGCTGATTTCCACATCGGATGTACTAGTTTACATTCCTACCAACAATGTAGAAGGGTTTTCCACTGCCTCACCAGCATTACTTACTGTTATATTTGATTTCTGTTTCTTTTTTTTGTTACTGGGAATTGAACTCACAACCTCACAGTTCCCAGGCAGGCAGTGTGCTGCAGAGCTGTGTCCCTGGCCCTGTACTTGACTTCTTGATGATGGCCATTCTTTCTGGGATAAGGTGGAATCTCAATGTTGTTTTAATCTGCCTTTCTCTTATGGCCAGTGATGTTGAGCATTTTTTTCATGTATTTATTCACCATTTGTACTTCTATATAGTGTTTACTCATTTTGCTTGCCAGTTTTTTGATTGGGTCTTTTATTCGGGAGTCTAATATTTTGAGTTCTTTATATGTTCTAGGTATTAGTCCTTTGTCTGCGGGGTATCTAGCAAAAGCTTTTCCCCATTCTGTAGGTTGTGTCTTCACTCTGCTGGTGGTTTCTTTTGCTCTGCAGAAGGTTTTTAATTTGATATGATCCCATTTATTCATTTTTGGAACTGTTTCCTGTGCAATTGTCCAGAAAGTCCTTGTCTGTGCCTATGACTTCAGGAGTTCTGTCTTCCAGCAGGTTAAGTATTTCTGGTTTAACGTTTAGTTCTTTGATCCATTTTGATTTTAGTGTAGTACATACTGAGATATGGTCTAGATTCAGCCTTCTGCGTATGGACAGCCAGTTTTCCCAACACCATTTATTAGAAAGACTGTCTTTCCTCCAGTGTGTGCTTTTGGTCTCTTTGTCGAAGAGCAAATAGTTGAATGCACTTGGGGTTGTTTCTGCATCTTCTATTCTGTTCCATTGATCCTATTGTCTGTTTTTGTGCTAGTACTGTGCTATTTTTATCATAGTCTATGATAAAATAATTTTGTAATGTAACTTCAGGTCCAGGATAATGATACCTCTGGATTTGCTTTTTTTTTTTTTTTTACTTAAGATTGCTTTTGCCATTCTGGATCTCTTCTGGCTGCATATGAATTTTAGAATTGTTTTGTCCAGTTCTAGGAAGAATGCTGTTGGAATTTTGATTTGGATTATTTTCAGTCTATATATCATTTTTTTTTTTTCTTTTGTCTTTTTGAGACAGGGTCTTGAGATGCAGTTCAGGCTGGCCTTGAGCTCACTTTGTAGCCCAGGCTGGTCTTGAACTTGAACTCACAATGATCCTCCTGCCTCAGCCTCCTGTAGGCTGGGATTATATGCATGTGCCAGTGTGCCCGGCTTCTGTATATTAATTTTGGGAAGATGTCCCTTTTGACTATTTTGGCTCTGCCTATACAGGAACAGGGCCTTTCTTTCCATATTCCAATGTCCTCCTCAGTTTTCTTTTTCAGAGTACTGTAGTTTTTGTTGTAGGTGTCTTTCACTACCTTAGGTTAATTCCTAAGTATGTAATATTCTTAGTGCTATTATAAATGGTATTTCCCCCTAATTTCTTTCTCAGTGAGCTCATTATGAGTGAATAGGATTGCCACTGATTTTTGAGTGTTGATTTTGTATCTCACTACATTTCACTAGTTCTGTTATTATTTCTAAGAGTTTTTTGGTGAATTTTAAAAGTCTTTTATGTAGAAGATCCTGTCATCTGCAATTAATGATAATTTGACTTCTTCCTTTTCTATATGTACATATCCCTTTTATTAATTCTCTTGCATAATTGTTTTCACTAGTATTTCAAATACAGTACTGAATAGAAGTGGAGATTATGTGAATGTCATGTCTTCGATAGTGGAATCCTTGTCTTGTTCCTGATTTTAGAGGGAAACCTTTCCGTTTTTTCCCATTTAATATGATGTTGACAGTAGGTTTGTCATAAATGACTTTTATCAAACTGAGATAAGTTTCTCCTATACCTATTTTCTTCATAATTTTTATCATGACAGGATGTTGGATTTTGTTAAAGGCTTGTTCTACATCTGTTGAGATGATTGTGTGATTGTTGTTCTTGCTGTTTATGCAATGTATTACATTTCTTGATTTGCTTATGTTGAACCATCCTTGCATCCCTGGGATGAAGCCTGCTTGGTCATGATATATGATCTTTTCCATGATCAAAACTACTTTTAATGGTAATTTTACAGTCCAGTGATCCCTGGATCATGTAAGTAATAAAAGTTGCTCAGGTTTAGGTGAGGAAATACTCATGGTCGTGAATTCCAGGGAAATTTTTTCTGCTCAGAGCCTAGGATAAGTTACGTAGGCATTACTCTAATCTCTCCGGGTAGCTCACTGATGGTTTGCTACTTGCCTTTCTAGGAGGGCTACCCTTTGTGGTCATGACTTTATGTGCTGTTCTTATTCCCCACACTATTCCTTACAGATGCAGGGTCTTCTATCTTTTTCTAGCATATGAATGAAAACCTCAGTTCCTAAACTCAGCTTCTGCTGGTGCTCTTATCCCCCTGGCTTGCAGTTATCCCTCTGGCTTGCAGTTCTTTCTGTTTTCAGCCTCCAAGGATTTTCTTTACTTTGCTGTGAGCTCCACTGTGCCTTCAAAATGCACTTTAACATATGCTATCTAATATTTTTAGATAGCTTTGTAATAGGAAGGATTTCAGATGATCTAGTGAGCCATATTACCAGTAGCATATTCTGTACATACAATTTAAAAAAGACTCTGCCCAGTAGGAATGATTGTACCTGTACAGTTGGAGGACTAGCTCCTCATTCCAAAGGATGAAAGAAGTGTGAAAGGGGTTGGGAGGATGGTGGGTGGGAGGGCGTGGCAGACAGGGCAGTTGTAAGGGAGCATCCTCTTCTCAGGTGTCCTCATCCGCACTGGTCCCATGCTATTCAGCTGTGGTCCGTGGGCCTGTACCTGCAACATCACCTGGCAGAGTTTACTGGAAATGCAGTCTCAGGTCCCATGCTGGACCAATTGACTGAGAATCTACATTTTAGCAAAATCCCCAGATGATCTGCATGCATACAGAACTTTGAAAAGGGCTGACTTAGGCTATTTCTGATATAACTGCCATCCGCAGGATGATTACGTCTTTGGAGTTAATGACCTTCTTTCACTTTTGTCATCGTTTGTGGTTTAGCTCCCCCCCCCCCGCCCTGAGTTAACTTTAAAGCTTTTTAAAGCGCTTCTCTGAAATGGCTTTGTAATGAAGTTTTGGGGGAAAGTTCTTATTGGTGATGTAATACATTGAGGAAATGTTAACGTGACATATTGTCATATCGAATACGACAGCAAAGACTTACTTAGCCTGCAGAGCAAAGCCCTTATGAAATTGTCAGGGCATTTGCTTTCTTGTCAGCTCTAGAGGTTGGAGAACTGGGAAGAGAAGAAGCATCTTGTAATTCAGTACAGACAGATCAGTTTCACTGGGGTATTTTCCCTGCATACCTAGCATCCCAATTTCCAAGTATTCCTTGATTGTTGATCTGACAATTGGACTTAGTAGGATTGTGCTAAATTAGGGAAAAGTATCTTTTAAAAGCAGATACAAAAATAAAACAAACTGGAAAATTACCTAGAGACCATACAAGTTGCTTTGATGGCTTCACCTGCTAGAATTGTTGTTTAATTCAGCTAGCAGAGAATTTACCAGTATGTCCGGGACACATAGGGTTGGGTTGACCTCTACAGTGAAACCCTCCTGGGTAGACACCTTACCTTTTTGTTCATTGCTGTATCTGTAGCTCTTAGTGGCTGGCATATGGTTGATGCTCAGTAAATTTTTTTTTGACTGAGAGAATTAAGCTTTAATTGACAAACAGACCAATAAATTAAGTGCTGAGTTAGTTGTTAGCCTGAAGGATCTTAAAATTTATTTTTCCTTACTTTTCTATGAGGACTTGATAGGTACATTGTTGGATATTTACAATTAGAATAAGAAGAGTTCTCTATGTCCACCAGTCAGCATAAGTTGAATTAACAATGGTGTGCCATGAAGCTGTGAAAGGAGTGAATATTTTTCATGTGTGTGTGTATGACTACATAGTGATATATATCCATAAAGGAAACAGAAATCCTTAAAACTGAAATGAACTGAAATAAATAATCCTACACGTGTTTCTGGTTGGCTGTACAACCACAGAGAGAAAAGGATTACTATTTCAAAGGTTCAGACACAATATTTTGAGTCTGCACCCCTAGAAGGAGATATATTCTGAAGACAGAAAACCAAAAAAAAAAAAAACACCTCACCAAAAATCCAAAAAAGAAGACTGTTGGGGATAAAAATAATATTGCTATCTTGAAATTATAACTGTAAAATATCACATATACCTAGTAAAATAGGTAATGTATATTAGTATCACTCGAAACTAAGATTTTCAACCTAAGGACAACAGAGTACTGTACAAGAAGAGATTCTGTTTCAGGACACTGGAATATCACGTTTGAATTGGAAGTAGAGTACTATTTTGAATTCATGATTTGTTTTTCTCTCTCCAAAAAAGAAAAAGGAGCATTTCCTAGTTCTGTCCATTGAAAAGGCCTCAAAACAATGGCAACTCAGCAGTTAGCCCTTTACACACTGAGACAGGCTGCCTAAGTGTCGTTGTCCCCGGAAGAATGCGAGTCTGCTTTGGAGAAATGGCTGATCCCCGCCCCTGGGCACGACGTGTCCTGGGGAGCCTAGGCCATCTTGTGCCCAAAAGCAAGGAGGCGCCCAAGAGTGACTATAATGGATTTAATTACACCGAACATGTAAATATCTTTTAGTTTGGGAAAACGCCTTAAAAGAGATTCTCATGACAGAAGGCTGCTAGCTTGTCCACCCATTACTCTGAAGGGAAAGAAATTTTTTTTTTTTAATTTTTTTTTTTATTTTAAGGATAAAAAGGAGGGAAACATTAACAGACATACAACATTTTACAACATATCACAAGCACAATACAGACAATACAGAGTTACAAACAAAGTGGTAGGGAATT
>NW_004955522.1:3734912-3758239 GCF_000276665.1 Chinchilla lanigera | reverse complement strand
TCCTGTATATACATACATACAAAATTTCTCCTTCGGGAAAGAAATACTTATCCTGACTATATTTTCCTGTATGAACCATATTCCCAATGACCAAATAGTTGGCCAAAGAGAAGTTCTGTCAACACTTTTCTTGAGGTATAATTTGCATAACATACAATTCGTCCATTTAACTGAATGTTTTTATTATAGTTGTGAAGTTGTACAAGCACCAGCACAACCCAAGTCTAGAATGTTTTCTTTATCCCTCGAAGAAGCCCTGGAGCCCTTAGCAGTCCGTCCCCGTTCTCCTCCACCTCCCAGGCCCAGGACCCCACTAAGCTCTTTTCCGTCTCTATCCATTCGCCGGTTCTGAACATTTTATATAAACGGAGAAGAACAATATGTGATCTGTTGTGATTGACTTCTTTCACCTCACGTAATATTTTTGAGGTCCGTCTGTATTACAGCAGGTATCCGCACTTCGTTCCTTTTTATTGCTGAAAATGGGGAAGTTCTTTCTCGAAGAGTGCTAGCTAATAAACACAGAAAGGCTGATAGAAAAGAACTATTTTACAGCCCCAATACAACAGATCAGTGATGTTTAAAATCATGGGGTGTTTGAAACCATTAGATAGAGGAGAAAGGTTGACGGGCCAGTATAAAATGAATGAATTAACCCAGGCTAGATGGTGCATATCTGCAATTCCAGCATCCTGGGAGGCTGAGGCAGGAGGATCGAAAGTTTGAGCCCAGCCTAGGCAAGTTAGTGACTTAGTGAGATGCTGTCTCAAAAACAAACACAAAAAACAGAATGAGACCAATGAACCCCTGAACACACTGATGAAACTTAAATTTCATAAAGCACTACAAATGAGACTACTGCATATTGTATGCTTCTTTTTTTTTTTAAAAAAGAAATAACTGTCATATTTCCCTAAATCTAATTAAGCTGCTAACTTCCTGTTTACAAAAGTCTAACCGCTAGAGGAACAAGTCACACGGCCACTGCAGACATCCAAAATGCATGATGCCGTGTGGGACACGTGACCCAGTTGCCTTGGCAAATAACTGGCATAAAACAGGAGAGGGAGGGGCATGATTAGATGAAGAGGAACATGAATCTGTGTTCTGATGGGAAGAAACCACCAGGGCAAAGGTATTTTTGAGGCAGTTGGAGAGACCTGAACATGATTGGGTTTCAGGTGAGGTTAAGAAATTACTGTAATTTTGTTAAGTGTGATAATGACATTGTGATTATGTTTTAAAGAATGTCCTTATCATTTGAAGAGGCACTGAAGTGTTTACAGGGGAAATGATAGATGTGTGGGATTTTACTGCAGAATACATCCCAGCAAACAAAGTGGGCGTAGGGGGATTTGCTAAAACCAGATTGGCCGTGAGTTGATAACTGTTGAAACTGAATGATAGCTTGAGAAGAGTTTCATATATTTTTTCTCTTTAATAAATGCTTGAAAATTTCCATAATAATTAAAAGAAGAATCCTAGATTCTTAGAGTCAAGAAGCAATTTCATCTAGAAATATAACTTGTTAGAAATATGTACTTTTCTGAGAAAAAGATGCAGAACTGCTGGTTCTTTCTTCAATGCTTGAGATTTATTTTGGTCTTTTTGACTCTGAAGAGTTCTGAGTTTTTCTGCTGAAGACAAAGGGCAGCCTTTTAAAAATATGTTGGCAATGGAAATGCCAGGCATTGAAGAGGACTATGGTCAGATATGAAATACAGCCGGGTGTGGTGGCGCATGCCTGTAATCCCACCACTTGGGAGGCTCAGGCAGGAGGACTGCTGCAAGTTCAAGGCCAGCCTGGGCTACATAGTGAGTTCAAAGCCAGCCTGAACTACATAGTGAGATCCTGTCTAAAAAATAAAATAGAAAAAAAAAATATGCATGAAGAAGCTTGCTTGTAACTATCCTGAAGGGTTTTTTTCTCCCAAGGGCTTTATTTTTCATGAAAATTCCTATAAATCTATATTGTCTTTTTCTAACTTTTTTGAGAGACAGAACACCGCCATGGTTAGGAGTTTGGAATCAGATTATATTCAAATCTCAACTCTGTCGCTTAGGAGCTGAGGTGGTGGAGGGCATGTTTACTTAAACTCTCAGAACCTCAGTTTCTTCAGCTGTGAAATGGAAGTAATTATAGCACCTCTTTCATAGGCTTGTGGTGTGGATTCGATGAGTGTGTTTCCCGTATGATGTGAGGGGTAGAGTTCAAATTATTGTGCGAATGTCTTCGGGAAGCTCGTCGTGTGTGTGTGTGTGTGTGTGTGTGTGTGGGAGAGAGAGAGAGAGAGAGAGAGAGAGAGAGAGAGAGAGAGAGAGAGAGAGAGAGAGAGACAGAGACAGAGAGAGAGAAAACTGAAACCCCTGCATACGACCATATGAGGACAAATGCCTTTCGTCTGACTCCAACTCCGTCTCAAATGAGATGTATAACCTGTTTCAGCACAAGGAATCACTTCTCGGCAGTGAGTTAATTTGTACAAAATTCCTGTGTTTCTGGAGTTGACTACTTAAAGGTGATTCCAAAACATTTGTCTCATTTCTCTTTGGACCCGATTGATCTTCTCAGCCTCCCCCGGGAGAGAGTGAGATGTAAACACCGAGCTTAGGGACCTTTCGATTGACCGAGGCAGGCACCACAGGTGAGTGAGACCCAGCTGTGTGCCCAGGGAGAAGCTGGGTCACACAGGAAGGAGGAGGAAGAGGAGGGCACGAATGGCAAGCTTTGGAGCGATCATTTTTACCTGGGGTCTTGGCCTCCCTGCGTATCTCTGGCAAGTCAGATCACCTCACCCCTTAGAGCTTCAGTTTTCTCATCTACAATAGGGGAATCTCTGCCTTACCAGCTGTGTGGGTTAAAGGAGACCCTGGCCTTGCTTTTAAACTATAAGAGACAATAAAAATGTTAGTATTTTCTAGAAAAAGTAGCGGTCACGTGTGGTAGACTTCTCTTGGCATCCCTAGAGGACATCTCTTGAGACCAAGCTGGGAGTGGCCCAGTGTGCTAGAGCTCTGTAGACTCTCCTGAAGCATGCATCAGGTAGGGAGGGTTTCAAAAGAGTGCTAGCCTGTGATTCTGGTTTATTTCACTTAACATTATGGTCTCAAGGTGCATTCACTTTCCTACAGATGTCTCCAGTTTATCCTTTATGGGAGAGTAGTACCCTGTTTTTTGTTTTTTTTTTCTGGTATTAGGAATTGAACTCAAGACCTCGCCCTTGCCAGGCAAGTGCTGTGCCACTGAGCTAAATCCCCAGCCCCAATGACTTCTGGCATTTGTTTTTGTTTTTTTTCCTCCGGTACTGGGAATCGAACTGGCAACCTTGCTCTTGCCAGGCAGGTGCTGTGCCGCTGAACTAAATCCCTAGTACCCTGTTTTGTATAAAAACACATTTTCTGTATCCATTCGTCTGTAGACGGACACATAGGCTGCTTTAAAGATTTAGCTGTTATGAGTTGTGCTGCTGTAAACGTGGATATGCATGGATCACTGTGATACGATGCCGTAACTGTTTTAGGAAGCTACCTAGATGGAGAACAGCCAGGGTAAATGGAATTTCTAGTTTTAGTTTCTTAGGGAGTCTGCACACTGATTTCCATAGTGGTTGTACTAACCTACATTCCCACCGACAGCATAGAGGATCTTTTCCCCCTGCAACCTTTCCAGCATTTGTATCATCATTTCTTAATGATGGTCACTCTTCCTGAGGTAAGGTGGAATCTCACACTGCACGGTTGCTCTTATAGGAGAAACCCAAGGTATAGGTAGGGAGCAAAATAAAAGATGGATGATAGGAGGCAGAGGGTAGACTGTTCTCAAAGAGGAAAGGGATCGGGAGATGGAGGGAGGGAGAGGGCACAAAAAAGAAGTGGGGATGTATTCTGTACATGTGCCAGCTCTGCACAAGGGTTGTAAACAGTAGATACTGCGCAAGTGTACTAATTAAAAACAGTGACAGCTCGTTAAAAAAAAAAGAGCCCCCCCCTGTGTTCTTGTGCTCCTCCTCCCTGTGTTGCTTCTGGGCCCAGCCAAGAAAGCACGGATGCCACACTGCAGCAGTTCCCAGAGCATCCCGTAAACCTCACTCATCAAGGCGGAGCTGTGAGGGGCCGCACTCTCTGGTGCTTTCACCCAAGTCCCATGGATGCCCAAGCCATGCCAGCCAGGAGTCCAGGCACTGGGGAGACTTGCTAAACAAACTCCACATGGAGTTTATTGCTCTGGGGAGGGGTCTGGTGGGCCTGCCCTGTATCTAGTCCAGCCCTGTCTAGACCTTTGTTGTAGGTCTGCACCATGTAATCTCGTAGCTCTGTGTCACGTGGGAGTATTGGGCTGTTGAAAGGTGGTGTGGGTGGATGAGGAACTGAATTTTAAATTCTATTTACATTTAATGACTTTACACTTGAATAGTTAAATGGGGAAAGTGGCCACCATATTGCACAATCTCAGACAGCACTGGGCATGTCCTGGGAAGGTGGGAAGGGGACCCTTCAGGCCAGTCATTTGACTTCCCTTCCTTAAGAAAGAGCTGTGAGACTTATCCTACCTCTATCACTCACTGTGTGTAGGTTTATTATGCCATGTGGCCTCCCCTCTGGTTAGTTTCCTAATCTGTGAAACAGGGACAGAGGGAGGGCTACATTAAATTCTTCTCACTGCTAAATTCTTGGCTCCATTGTGATTTGTCTTTTGTTTATACATTATATTATTGTGGTGGATTGACAACTGGTGGTCAGCTTATAACCCCAGCTGAACAGAATCAGCATGGTTCTGAGTGTGGGAGGCCCACCTGAGGATTGTTGCCAGCAGCATAAGAGGCAGACCTGGAGAAGAAGAAGAGAGGCTGTTGGGGGCTGAGAGGGGCTGTTGGGGGCTGAGAGGGGCTGTTGGGAGCTGGTAGAAGCTGTTGGATGCTGTTAGAAGCTGTAAGAAGCTATTGATTCTGCTGGAGGAGCTTTTCATGCTGGCTTTCCTGATGAACTCGGCTGTTCCCATCATTGGAGGAGCTGGGGACCTTGTTGTTGCTGAGAATGGCTTCAGTTCACTTTGGGGGAGCTCTGATCCTCACTTTGAGTATCGCTTCCTGGATCCAGAGGGGGAGATGGTGCATTGCTTAGTCTCCTGGAGAAGCTTGTCATGTTGGCTTTCCTGATGGAAACTTGGCTTTCCTTGTCATCAGAGAAGCTTGGGACCTCACCTCACTGTTGCTGAGGATGGCTGTGGTACTTTTGGGGGAGCTCTGGTTCTTACTTTGAGCGTTGCTTCCTGGCTCCAGTGCAGATCTCTCAGCCTGCTAGCACAGGTCCTTCATCCTGCTGGCACAGACTTTCTAACTTCCACCTCTGACCTTTGGGCCTTCCCAGCACAGATCCATGAAATAGGCCTGCATGAGACATTGTCATGGGCCCTAGACCTCCAGTTGGATTTGTGGGAGGCATTGTTATGGGCTCTAGGTCTTCAGCTGGACTCATGCAGGACATTATCATGGGATCCACGCCCTCAGCTCAATTCTTTGGATGTTAGTGTGTGGACAGATTTCCTGCACTCTCTTGTATATGATTCTTTGGGTGACTATTATAAATAATCCTATAAAATATGTGTCCTGTATATTATTCCCCTTGCAAAACCCTAAACACAATTATTTTCTGGTACAACCAATGTACCAGGTTACCACAAATGTGCTTGGCCAAAACAAAAAACGAAACAAAGCAGACCTTCACTCTTCAGTTCTGGAGGCCAGAGGTCTGAAAATGATTTTAATGGGCTGATCCACAGTGTCAGCTGAGTTGTACTTCCACTAGAGGCTCCAGGGAAGAATCCATCCCTTGCCTCCTAGAAGGTGGTCACAATCAACAGCTTCCGGTGGCTGCTGTTGTCCTTGGCTTGTGGCGCATCTCTCTGACTGCTGCCTCTGCGGTCACATGGCATTCTCCTTTTCCACGGTTAATCTCCCTCTACGTCTGTCTTATAAGTTCACTTATAATGGCATTTAGGGCCCTGCAGATAACCCAGGATAATCCCTCCTCCCTAAGATCTTTAATTTAGTTGTAGCCACAAAGATCCATGTTTCTTATCAGGTAACACATACAGGTTCCTGGGACTAGGACCTGATATCTCTGGGAGTTGTTATTCAGCCCACTACACCTACGTAGTAAAGCTTAGTAGTAGTGGATTTGCTTTGGGTCAAATACTGTGGCTATTCCTTTGGGTATGTGACAGTTGCTGCCTGCCCACCAGATTTCCAAGGGAGGATTTTCTCAGCATTCTGAATGAAGATCTGAGTTTGATTAGAAAAACAAAAAAGTGAAACTACTTCCTGCCTACTTCCTACTGTGAAGTACCTTGATTTATCTAATGTCACATCATCTTCACTAAAGGGTTAACCCATTAATGTTTGGGTTATTCCCCCAAAATGTGTGGGAGGGAACCTCCGTGGGGATTCAAGTCAGGAAAACCCAAATGATACTGTCTGAGCTCGAGAGGCAGGAACGCGTGCCGGATGGGCTGGGTCAGTGGTCTCTGTATGTGCAGCTGCATACGCATACATTGGAAAGAAGGATCAAGCCCGACATGGCCAAGGAACAGCTCGCCGCTCTGATTTGGATGTTTGGATATCATGTTTCACCGTTGCTTAATCAAATCTAAGAGCAATGGTTAGGAAGTGGGTTTTGTAAATATTGCTCTGAAACACATTTTCAACAGAAAGCAGATGCCAAGTGTTTTATTATGTCAGTATTTGAAGTTATTGGAATAAAACCTGAAGCCAGTCCTTGGTCAAGCAAAACACCTGTGAAGGCCTGGGGTTCAGGGAGGGCATGCCGTTTTGGGGGTGGGGTGGGATGTGTTTATAAAGTCTGACGGGGAAGAAGCTGGCTGGAAGACCTTCATTTTTGAAAAATAAAAAAGGCCTGAAAATAAAATATTTATCATCATAGGGACAGAGAAGCACAATTATAATTTAAAGTGTGAGTCACAACATTGCCTTGTTCAGCCAGGGAACAAAATGACTTAGAGGCAGAATAAAATTACTTCATTTGTGTCTCCCAAGAACGTGGCGTTCTCCGGGTCTGCTGGCGTCCTTGGTTAAATGGCAAAGCAGCTCTCCTGTTCCCGCGGTGGTCAGCAGCTTCGTGACTATGTACTTGCCTGGGCTGCTTTTCAAACAATTAATAATGTGATAATAATAAAGGTTTACTGAGCACCGAGCAGTGTTTTGTGCTTTCTTTGCTGTATCTCATTTAATCCTCCTGTTACCTCTTAGGATAGCTATCATTACCCTCATTCGATAGATGGGAAGCCAAGACCTAGAGAAGTCTGACCACTCCAAGTCACTCGGCTGCTAGGAGTGGGACCGAGGTGTGGCCACATTACCCTGCACTGCGGAGCCCGGCTCTTGGTCACTTGTCCTCCCCTCTGGTCAGATGGGCTTGGGGCTAACTCTTGCATCCTCTTGAAAGCCCATGTCACCTGGTGCCCTGTGTTCAGTGGTGGTCACTGTCAACAGAGAGCCTCGGGGCGCACAGGTCTGGGTTGCCTCCCGGCGTCTGAGGGTGGATGTGTCTCTCAACCCCTCTCTGCCTCTCTCTGTGCAATGAGACAGCATCCGATAGCTTCCCAGGAAGAGAGGACAAAATACTCTCCCTTCATCTACGGAAACTTCCCCTCTCTTCCCCAGAGGAGGTCTTTTTTCCCTCCAGCTTCCTAGTCTGCTTTTTCCTGATGAGTGAATATCTGGTTTTCAGAGCATGCTTGCAGCAAGCATTTGCATTCTGAGCTGGTGCCTGGGATCTGTGTCTACCTGCATATTTTCCCTCAGCAGTGTATCGGCCCCACACTGCCAGGGCCTGGTCTGCTGCTGGGGCCACACTGGTGCACACCGTGGGCCTCCCCTGGCCTCCCAGAGTGACAGCGTGTCCAAGCAGGGCGCTGCTGGCTTTTCAGGCCAGCCAGTTGCTGTCCTGTATGCTAGAGGCAGCTTAGCATCCCTGGCCTTGCCCCACTAAGATCCAAACAAGGGAGACCACTGGAAATGTCACCATGTGCTTCCATGTGCCTCCAGGTGGCACTACGGCCCCTGACTGAGGACCACTGCGGAAGATTTGTCACCGTGAAGTTTGGATGGAGTCCCCTCTGATTCTGTCTTGGGTGAAGTGCATTCTTGTCTTTTTTCCTAGAATCTGGCCCATGCTTTGGATGGGAGAAGCAGGAATTTGAAAACAGCAGGGAGAAAATCAAATCTGTCCATCCGGGCCCAGTGCTGAGAAGTTGGTGCGTTTAGACGCCCCCTGAGGGGCTGCCTCCCTTCATTTCTTCTTTCCTTCCCCTTGCCCAGGTCTCTGCACCTCTTCCTGTCCCCTCAGCTCCGTCAAAGCGGAAACCGATACATCTGAATAGCCAAGAGCCCGAGGGTGAGGAGGACCCTGATCTGGAAGGAGCGTGGAGGGGTGAGCGGCCCAGGCACCCGGGGAGCGGGGAGCGGGAGGGAGCAAAGCTGCTCGAGTCCTGCTGTCTAGGAGGCAGAGAGAGCAGGGAGCTGCTGGCCAGGGGGAAGGGGGTGGGCTAAGCCCTTCCACTCACTTGCGGTGACCCCCGCCTCTTCCAGCCCCTCAGCAGCAGGTCAGCTCTAAGCCCTCACGATTCAGTCACCTTCCAAAAGCCTGCCCATAAGTAAACGTAGGAGGTCTTCGGGGACATCCGCCATCCAGACCGTAATACCTTCCCTGGCTTCTCCCTTTGTGGTCCTGGGGGTTGAATCCTCGGTGCGCTCCCACTGAGCCACATCCCCCATCCTTCTACGTTTTTATTGTGGGACAGGGTCTCACTAAGTTGCCCAGGCTGTCCTTGACCTGAGACACCACAAGAAAGAGGCTGGGCTTTGAAGATACCAAAGTATAGCACAACAACTCTTGATAATCTCCTACCTCTTTTGTCTCTAACTCACTATTATTTGTCTATTTGTTTTCCTGAGAAACTATTTTGTAGATAATAATATGTAAAATGATAACCATTGATAATTTCCTACCATTTTGTCTGTAATTTGCTAAGTCCCCCCTATTATTATGTTATCCTTCTTTTATTCTTTAAAATAAAAAAAAAATAAAAAGAAATAAAAAAAAAAAAAAGAAAGAAAGAGGCTGGGACGCTGCTCTCCTGGAACACATGGCGGACCCGTGCTTCCCTCAGGGAGCACGACGGTACGCAGCGCTGACTAGGGCCTGGGGTGAATGCGTCAGTGCAACCCGTGCCTAAGTGGAGTTGGGAGGCTCGAAAGAACCACAGATGATTTAAATAAGATTCACAAGATTAACCATTTTATTTTTTCAGATTAACAGGTTTTAAAGTTGGACTACGCATACGCCAGCAGGGATATGGAAGAGCAGAATTCTTATACATGGGTGGCGGAGATTTAAACTGGTACAGCCTCCATCGAGGACCACACAAGCTGAAGATATACAAACCTTTGTGTGATAGTGCCACTTCTATTTACATGTCTAGAAGCAGCTCTCACACACGTGCAGGTCTGATGTTGAGAATGTCCACAACAGATCTCCCTCCCTCCCTCCCTTCCTTTTTTCCTTCCTCTCTCCCTCTCTCCTTCCCTCCTTCTCTCTCTCTCTCTCTTTTTCTTTCTTTCGAGACAGGGTCTCAGTTAGTAGTACAGGCCGACTTTGAACTCACTTATGTAGCCAAGGCTGGTCTTGAACTCACTGCAATCCTCCTGCCTCAGCCTCCTGAGTGCTGGGATTACAAGCGTGCACTACCACGTCTAGCTCAGATTTCTTGGTAGAATTTAAAAAATAAATGAAAATGCTCAAGAACAGGAGACTGAATAAAGACATTGTGGTCCATGTGTACACTGCAATACATCAGTGAAAATGTGTGAACAGGAACTTCAAATATCCCTGTGGATGTAGCTTACAAATATGATAATGAATCATGAAAATAAGTTGCAGAATAGTATCCACAGTATGGTCCCATCTATCTTAAGTTTAAAAATATACAAAATAATGAGCACGTTGCTTAGGTATACAAACATATATTTTAAAAATAAAATGAGGGCTGGGGATGTAGCTCAGGGGCATAAGCACCTGCCTGGCAAGTGCAAGATCCTGAGTTTGATTCCTGGTACCCAAAAAATAAAATAAAATAAAATAAAATAAAATAAAATGAAACACAAAGGAGTGACAAAGCTAAAATTCAAGCGAAGGGAAGAAGAGGTATAATTGTCAGGGAGATGCAGGGCTCTTCATCAAGGGCTGTACGTATTGATATTTTAAGGTAAATGGGTGGGATGGGGCACAATGATCCTATTGTATTGTCATTTAGATGCAGTACCTACCCGTCACCTACCATCCTCTTTGTCCTTCATGGGAGGACCTCCGTTTCCTTGTCCCTTTGTGGGTCTCAGGGAAGCTGAGCACTCTCAGGTTGAAGGTGTGGTACACAATTGTTTTAAGGAGGACCCAGAAGACTTAAAAAGTGCCTGGTGTTCCCTACAACACCCTGACTCTGAAGCCCACCCCACTTTTGCTCTTCCAGAATGTGAGACAGTAAGTGTTCTCGGGGCTCCAGCGACTTTGGTTTAGGGTGTTCCAGTACCTTGCAGCTGAAAGCATTCTGCTATACCATGTAGGTTGCTACGGAAGCATACAGGAATAACTTACTAGGCAGGAAAATTAAGTGTTTCCTAATTCTCTCCTTTTAAACATTTTCTCCCATTTTTACTTAAACATTCGTACCTCCTCTGTATTAGTTTTCTAAGCAGAAGAAACACAAGGATGTATACTTTCCAAAGAGGTTTAATTAGCTCACAGTTTTGGTGGCAGAAAGTCCCAAATCTGCTACTCTCAGGTGATCAGCCCGTGGTGGTGGTGCCCTTGTGTGCCGCACACGTGGAGATGACGTCATGTGAGAGCGCATGCGGGAGGAGAGACCTGACAGCAGGACAGGAAGCCAGGGGAGGCGGGGCTGGGCTTGCTCTGTTATAACGAGTAGCTCTCTTGAGTACTAGCTCTCTCCACAAGAGGAGTACTAATCCCTTCTGAGAGCAATGCCCTCTATGAGCTAACCACTTCCCCCTCGGCAGCCTCACCCTCAACTTTTTTTTTTTTTTGGTACTGGGGATTAACTTGGGGTCTTAGCACTGAGCTACATCCCCAGCTCTTTTTTTTTTTTTTTTAAATTTTTGAGTCAGGGTCTCACTAAGTAACTAAATTGTCCAGATTGGTCTTGAACTTGTGATCCTTCTGCCTCTCTGCCTCCTAGAATTCTGGGTTATCAGGGGTGCACATCATTCCCTGCTTAGGCCTTATCTCTTACAGAATCTACTGTCTCTTAATACCACCAAATTAGGGACTAGTCCTCCAGCCTCTGAGCCTTTTGGGGACAAAACACATCCAAATAACAGTGTAGTCTGATGGCTGGCTTCAAGGTGTAGCAAAGGGGAACTCAACGGAAATCAAATGGTAAAGGAGAAGATCATGAGGAGTCCAGTGCGGCTAGTATGCCAGCCTGTCCTTTTCTGGGAACATGTGTATTAGTTTCCTTTGTATTAATCAGTGTCTGCTGTAATAAATTACCACAAGGGAAGTAGCTTAAAACAAGAGTGTTTGTTCTCCACAGTTACAGAGGACAGAAGTCTGACGTCCAGGAGCTGGGAGGGCGGTGCTCTTCCGTGGGCTCTGGGCAGGGTGGGGGTCCTTCCTTGGTTCTTCCGCCTTCTGGTGGCTGTTGGGATCACTCCAGTCTCTGCTTCCATTGTCACATGTTCTTGTCCGTGTTTTCCTGTGTCTCTCTTCTTCTGTCTCTCACATGGACATCTGTGAGCACATGGGGCCACGTGGGTAATCCAGGATGATCCATCTCAAGATCTTGAATTACATTGTTCAACGACTGGTTTCCCGAATAAGGTCATATTCACAGGTTCTGGGGATTTGGAAGTAGACACTTTTTTTTGCGGATACCACCAATTCAACCAACTGTAACATAACTAACTCTAACATAATATAGTGATTTTAGTAGTGCAAACTAGCTGGGTGTAGTGTGCACGCCTGTAATCCCAGCACTCGGGAGGCTGAGGCAGGAGGATCATGATGAGTTTGAGGCCAGCCTGGGCTACATAAGTGAGTTCAAGGCCAGCCTGCACTACACAGTGAAACCCTGTCTCAAAAACAAAAAAACAACAAAAAACAAAAGTAAAAAAGTGCAAACTGATAATATGGTTTTATTTTCAACCTAAAAAAGTAGTTCCCACTTGATAAAAATGGAAGTATCAGTATTCACTAGTACTTTATGGAAAGCATTAAGTTTTTTTATTTTTTGAGGCACTGGCCGTTGAACCCAGGGCCTTGCTGATGTGACGTAAGCTACATGTGAGGCCACTGAGCTACATCCCCAGGTCTTGTTTTATTTTGAGCCAGCATTTTATTATGTTATTCAGGATGGTCTTGAGGAAGTTACAGCTCTCCTGCCTCAGCCTCCCAAGTATCTAGGATTACAGGTGTTTGCTATAGTGCCCAGCTGCTTTGGCTTCTCTTACCCAAGTTATATAGCTGCTTAGTTAACATTTGAGAGCAAAAAAATTTTTTTTGGTCTTTTTGAGAGAGGATTTCACTATGTAGTTCAGGCTGGCCTTGAACTCACTTTGTAGCCCAGGCTGGCCTTGTGGTGATACTTCTGCCTCAGCCTCTGCAGTGCTGGGATTGCAGATGTGCACTACCATGCCTGGCTGAGAGAAGGCTTTTGAAAAAAAAAAATTAACAGAGAAAATAATGTTGTGTGATGTGAAGTTTGGAAATTGAATCCTATAAAATCAGAGGTGCTTCAAACACACTGGACTTTCCAGGGATCATTGCAACAGATCATAAAACTGAATATATACAAGTTCAAGATGATTAGCCAGTAGTTTGTACTGTGGAATCAATATGCCTTAGGAGAAGATAAAAAAAAAATACAGCGGTGTACCCAGTAGGATTCTACTACTATGCTTTAGCCACAAGACCTAGTTTCTAATCTAGAGGTGCTGGACATACAAGGAAGCAGAAACGTGATCATTAGTCACGGAAAAAGCAGACAGCAGAAAGTAAGCCCAAGATGTCACAGACATTGAAGTTGGAAAATGAAAGCATTAAAGCAGCTGTTCTAGTCAAAGAATTAAAGGAATAAACAGGCAATTTTAGCAAAGAAATAGAGACTACAAGAAAGAGCTAATGCAAACTCCAGAAGTCAAAAGTGAAGAATGAAGTGGTAACAGCTTGAGGTGTTTAACAGTAGCTCTGAGATGGCAGAAGACAGAGTCAGGGAACTGGATGGCAAAACAGTCAAAGTTATTCAGCCTGAAGAACTGAGGGATAAAATATTTTTTTAAAAATGAACAGAACCTCAGGAACATGTGTGAAAACAGCAAATATTCTTACATGTGTAAGTAGAATGCCAGAAGGAGAAGAAAGTGAAAAATCAAAAGTCTTGATAGCAGCTGGAGCAAAAGGATATATTACATTCTGGAGAAGAAGTAGGATCCCCCTTCCCTGCTTATCTCTCTCCCTCCTCCCTTTTCTCCCTCTTTCTTTTCTTCTTTCCTTCTCTCTTTCTCTCCTCTTCCTTTCTTCCTTTCTTCTTTCCTTCCTTTCCCTCTCCCCTTTTTTTCTCCCTCTCTCCCTCCCTCCTTTTCTTTCTCCCTTCCTCCCTCCTTCCCTTCTCTCTCTCTTTCTCTCTTTCTGTCTCTCTTTCAGGCAAAATACCACTGTAACAAAGGTTTACACTGTATATAGAAGTAAGTGATATGACAGTGATTGCATGAAAAATAAAGGAGAGTTGATACATAGGATTATATAGTTGTGTGTGTGTGAAGTGGAAAATCATACAGCAATAATTAAAAAATAATAGTTTTTGATAAGTTAAAGTTCATGTTGTTAGTTCTAGATAAATTACTAAATAAGTTAGTAGTTATTTAATGACAGCTCCAAAGAGTTATAGGTAAGAAGCTAATAGAGAAGATAAAATAGAATACTTAAAAATTACAGTTAACCCAAAAGAACTCAGGTAAAGAGAGCAAAGTAAACAGAAGAATCAGATGGAAAACAGATATTAAATCGTTATACTTAAACCCATCCATATTGGTAATTACATTAAATGTAAATGGACTAAGTACACTAAAAGGAAGAGATTGTTGTAAGACCCAACTATTTGCTGTGTACTTGAGATATATTTAAAATATTAAAACATATAGCTTGACACTAAAAAGGTAATGAAAAAAGGTAAGCATAATATATTCCAAAATAAAAAGTCCTTGAACCCTAATGGAAAGCTAAATAGTTTAAGAAAGAAAGAAAAATTTAAAATGCCTTAAGAATTATGCCAAGAGAGACTAATAATTTGATCCATAAGACAAAATCAAGAAGCTATGAGAAGTGGAAATAGGAAAATAAGAAAGAGCTTTTGGAAATTATATGTTATGTTTGAAATTAGAAATTCAATCAAATCCTTGGAAGATAAATTACAGGCACTCTGAGAAAGAAGAATACAAAGATAAACAGTGAAACATCATGAGGGAAAAACAGATGGGACTTCAAGAAGTAATCTAGAAGGCCTAACACCTTACCAATATGAGGTGCAGAAAAAGAAAAGAGAAAAGATGGGAGGGGAAATTACCAAAGAATCATAGTAAAGGATTTCCCAGAGCTGAAGAAACCAAATCTTGAGACTGAACAGAACCACCTAGTGACTAACCCAACAATAAAAAAGTTGCATATAATAATGGTGAAATTTCAGGACAGTGGAAATGCATTCATTCATTCATTCATTCATTCAGCATTTATTGAACTCTACTAAATGCCAGGTGTTCTTGAGATAAATGTAACACTGAGCTAGAAAAATTCCTTGTCTGTAAAGTTTCATCCTAGTAAAGCAGACAGCAAACAGCAAATAAAGCAATGAATTCACAACACAATGTCAGATAGTGAAAAGTGCAATGAAGAAATAAAGTAGGGTGGGGAATCCATACAGTAAATGATGGAGAGGGAGTGCTCATAAAAGAGTGCATTCTGGAAGAGTCTATGTGAAGAGTCATTAGAGATCTGAGTGACAAGAAGTAAATGTCACATGAAGAGTGGAGGGAAGGGGCTGGGGATTTAGCTCAGCGGCAAAAGTGCCTGCCTGGCAAGCGCAAGGTCGTGAGTTCGGTTCCCGGTACCGGAGAAAAACCAAAAAAAAAAAAAAAAAAAAAAAAAAGACTGGAGGGAAGAGGATTCTAGACAGCAGGAACAATATTTAAGGGCTGAGCGAGAAGGAGGTTGGCATGTTGAAAAAGAGTAAGAAGGCAAAAATGGCTGGAAAGGGCTGAGCAGAGGGAAGGGAACAAACACATTGTCTCCAACTTTAAAGCTTAATACCACAGTCCCTTTATCACCCACTGTGGGAAACTTTTCCTCCATTCTTTCTCTTTACATGGATGAGACCACTGCTTTCAAAGAAAGGATCCAGACATTTCCACCCTATTTCTAGTTCCCAAGTATCTTAAATCTTTCCTTCTATACATCATGTATAGCAATACTTACATTTATTATTAACATTATACAGATAAACCCATGGGCACAATATAAGCTTATCTAGTGACCATGTCATATCAAAGCAACAACAAAAGCCACTGTGTAGCCAAAAGTTAAAATAATTCTAAGCCTCACATATAGCCCCCTGATAATATGAGAGGAGTCAAATTCACAGCCCACACCAACACTCCCTAAGATCTTGGTAATAATTTTAAAATTTGTCCATAAGTTATTCACCACTCCCCACTTCACAAGGTGTAGATATTTCCCTTTCCTTCAGTGTGGGATGGACTTAATGACTTCTTCTAATGAAAGAATATGACAGAAGTGATGGTGTGAGTTCCAGGATGAGGACATGAAAGGCCATGCTGTCTCTTTGATGCCCCTTGGATCTCTCACATGTCGTGGAAGACATGACACCATGGGGAACCATGTAGTGAGGAAGAGGTGCTTCGTGCCAGCATCCGTGTGAGTGAGCTGTCTTTGGAGCTAGCCGACTTCCAGCACCAGTGTTTTGCACCAGTAGAGAACTCATGCAATCTCCTTTCCAGATTCACCCCAGCCACTGTCTCTCTCACATTATGCAACAACTCCCAGGTCTCTTACCCTGTTTCTTTTGAGACAGAGTCTCCTTATGTAGTGCAGGCTGGCCTTGAACTCACAGCCTCCCGAGTGCTGGGATTGCAGGCGTGCCCCACCATACCCAGTGTGCCTCCTCCTGTTGCTTATTCTTCACCCTTTTCCACAATTCCACAAATATTCCCACCCCACCATTCATCTGCTTCTCTCTCTCAATGTTTATGTGGGTTTTGTGGGTTCTACTTAATATATTCTTGGGCCAATCCCTATTTATGTTTCTCTGATTTCTACAATAAGACACACAGTGGCAGGTGCATGGGAGGAGGGGCAGAAGGAGGAATGCTGATCAGGTAACACCAGGTTTTCCCTGAGAGGAGAGGAGAGGGAAAAGCTACAAAGAGGCAGATAGCAATCATTTCTGTCCCTGGTATATTAGGGTTTAAAATTTGTTCACTATATGGTAAGTACTGTGCTAGAAGCTTTAGATATGGGTACTGTATTTAATACTGAAAGCACATCCTGATGAAGTAGATGTTATTATTATCCCATTTTTTCCAGGAGAAAATAGAGGCAAAGGAAATTACACAGTTTGCTCACAGTTGCAAAGCTGTTGAATACATGGCCAAGGTTTAAAGGGCTGTGTAACTCCAGAGCCCAGGGCTTAAGTCCCTGTGCCTTGTGCTGTACATTCAGTTAGGTTCAACTTGATTTAGACTCATGTTTAACTGTTACAAAACCATGGGGCTGGCTTCTAACTGTCCACTGCCAGCTAAGACATTTTTAAATCCCGAATTAGCTGCCTAATCTCCCTTCTGGGGCCAGAAAGAAATTCAGGATCGCCTGAATACGGAGCTCAAGGTGGCCTCACTCTTTTTTTTGACCTCACACAGAATCTACAAGTGGAAAATTACAGGAATGTCTGGATTTGGGAAATGAAGTCTAAGTTGTCTTTGAAAATGAAAAAGGCAAGCAAACCAAAAATAGCCAAGGAAAAGGTTATCCTAAGTATTGTTTTTCCATTTGTCAGTTATTGCAGAAGATGGCAGGACTATTTGTGCCAAGTGATTGAAATCACACAACTATTTGGGGCATCTGTCTGACACACAGGCTTGCCCTAACATTGCGAGGTTTGGCACTGTGGAGTGAGCCCCATGCTGCCTCGTGCAGTTTTGGTCTTCAGGAAGGACATGTGTTTTAAAAGATGCTTGCTTTTATATTTATAAAAGTAGCACAGTAATGCAAGAGAGCGCAGAAGGGGAAATTACTCATAACCCAGTGCCCCGGGACCATAATTATTCTTATGATACACTCATCAGACATCCCTGGGGGCCACTGTATTCTGATCTTTTGTTAGATCTCTGTTTGGGCTCCAGATGTGGAAAGTGCTGGCTCTGAGGACTTTCTGTGTTTACCACTGGAACCTGGAGGGTCTGCAGCTGAGACTCAGCTCAGAGTTTGGGAGCTCTTGGTTCTCCTTCTTTCCATCAGCCCTGCTGGAGGGCTTCCTGTGATGAAAGCTACATTTGTCGTAAGTCCCATTGTTCTAGCACTCTTTCAGTTCTTGATACAGTCGGTTGTGTTATTGTTTGCAGCTATCTTCTCCCTCCTTCTCAGGATATTATATATCTACCCCTTCTGCCATGCGACTTCCTAGAGTGATAGCAGTAAGTGGAATACATTTATTTCAGGAGTTCTTTCTAGAGGCGGAATATATTGGTAGGGTAGGCCAGGTGGTACGTGAGTAGACATGATTTATGTCACACTTGAGTGGAAGTGTTCAATACAATCACATAGTTTGGCTCCACCTCTTGACTTCTGCCGTAAGATCTGCAAGTCTTAGGTGCTAGATGTTCCTTCAGCCTCAGTGCTGGAGTGAGAAGATGTGGTGCAGTGATGGAGTCCACTGTGGAGCAGCCCCAAGCAGGACTTAAATTAACCAATTGGCTTTTTATGTTTACTTGTGAATCTGTCCAAAGCCTAGGCTCCTTGTCTGGAAGTGGGCGACAGACTCATAGTAAGTGAACCTCTGTGAGTCACTAATCCCTACTAAAACCTGTAGTGGCAGATGAAGCCTGAAAGCCTCAGAGGGTAAGATAAGATTACAGCCAAGGACACCTGGATTTGATTGCAACTAGATAAAGACTATAGCCTCAGGCATCTCTCTCCTGGGTGGATTAATTCAATGCTTATTAAGAATTAACTTAATACCTTACTTGCAAAAGTCCTTACGTAGTTCTGCCCTTCTTGAGTGCTTCCCTCCCTTCTTCTGATAACCAAATAATACGGGCCACCCAGAGAAGGTTTTGGTTTTAGCCTTGACAGAATCTCAAATTCTGTGAGAAGGCTTTGATCCTCCTGGAGCCCTGAAATTGTTCCATTTGCCTCTTTTTATTTAACCTTTGTGTTTTCATTCAGGAGATTGCAGCCCTGATCAGTCCAAAATAACTGAGGGATATTATTAACTTGATAGTGCAGAGCTAAGCAGAGATGCAAGAAATAAATGTTTTGGGGAGGTCGAGGTAGGAAGATTATGAGTTTAAGGCCACCTGGGTCCACATAGTGAGATGCTGTCTAAAAGAGACAGACAGACAGTCAGACAGAAAAACAAACAATAAACCTTTGTACTGTAACCATGGAGTTGTTTGGAGTGATTATAGCACACACTAATGCAGTAGTTGACTAGGTAAGCTAGGAGCAGCCCCTACATCTTCTGGGGCAAACACATCTCATTGGAGACATCTAAACTGTTTTCAGCTCTTTCCCTAAGACATAACTCTCCTTTGCTTTCAGTGACAGGATCTAACTACTGACATGCATGCCCATCATGTTGATGGACAGCTGTCTAAACTGAATTGGAGCTTTGCCTCCTCAGTTCTCTGCCGCTCACTTCTATGTGACCTGGGGCAATTTGCTTTATGATTTTGTTCCCTATTTCCTCCATTTTGCCAATAGAGTAGACTAGAAGTGAATAATATTGAAAGTACCTGGAGCGTATGCTCAACACATATTGGTTATTATTCCCAGGTTCTCTTGTCCTTGTACCTGGGGCTGCTTAGACATAATGTGTTCCCCTTTCCCTGTGTCTTACTTTGCAATGACAGATAGCTCTCGTATGTGCCCAAGTGCCCCCAACAGTAGCTCACAGCCTTCTCTTCCCAGAGACAAGCCAGATGGGAGATCAGATTACCAGAGTGGAATACCCTGCTGGAAATCCTGGAATAAACAAAAGGACTTGGTTGGTTTTAGAGGGTTTCTCAGCCAGGAAGCCTACCTACTTTAAAAATTTTTTTTCCAAATTAGCAATTTTCAACCTACTTGGCATAATTACCCGCTCTGAGAATCCAAGTGAAGCCACAGACACCCTCCTTAGAAAGGTGCACAATCCCACAGTTCCAGAAGATTTCCAGAACTCCAAGGAGCCAGCCGTGGGACCTGTGACTGTTTATTCTGATTGGTCAACTTTATTTTATTTATTTATTTTGGTACCGTTAACAGAACTCAAGACCTTGTGCTTACCAGCTAGGCGCTGTGCCCCTGAGCTGTATCTCCAGTCCCAGATTTGTCCACTTTATTGGATTAAGAAACACCTAATAGATTAGTAAAACGTGCTGCTGCCTGTGTTTGGGGGGGGGTGTTGCGAGGGTGTGACTTTGAATATTATACATGGTCCTTAGGCAGATCCTCTTCAGCACGGTTCCTGTCTTACTTCCCAGCTGTCCTGAACTAAGCCGTTTTGTTCTGCCATGCCCTTCCGCCGTGATATCCGTTTTGGAGCTTGCCCTTCAAGACTGAACCCTCTGAAGCCATGAGCCACATGCAGCCTCATCTCCTTTAGGTGACGGGTGTCAGGTGCTGTGTCCCAGTGAACGGAACGCTCACTAATACGGACTCCCCAGCTCAGACTTCCCACACCAGATAGGCCGTCTTGCTAAGGGAACTCTGCAGCCGTTGCCCATTCAGTCTGGAAGCTGCTGCCATGGGTGATTCTGGCTCTTCCTCACAATGCTTCTCTGCCTACCACTCACGTCTGACCAACTTTCCTTCTCAGTCTGTCGGATGACTTGAGGACTGGGATAAGTCCTTGTTCACATGGGCTGCAGTCAGGGCTCCTCACTGGCAGGACCATTCTACCCCTTGAAGTTGATTCGTATCTCTGTTTTTTTTTTTTTTTTTTTTTTTTTGGTTTTTCTCCGGTACCGGGAACCGAACTCACGCCCTTGCGCTTGCCAGGCAAGCGCTTTTGCCGCTGAGCTAAATCCCCAGCCCCTCAAAAGAGAATCTTAAAGCAACAGGCAGTGCAGTAACTATTGTTATCCTCCTATTATTGTGTTATGAAATTTTGTTCTACCTTTTTTCATAAAAAAAGATGACAATTAAAAACGAATCTTGTTTCAGTGTTATTTAGAGGCACCGATATTCTCTTACTAGCAGGAGACGGAAAATCCTCATTCCAAGTGGTTCAGGCCAAGAGAAGGAATGGCTTCCAGCTGAAAAGCTCGGCTCATGGCTGACCACAGGCATGGCTGCCTCTGCACACTTAAATCTCACCCTGGAAACATTTCCTCACCGTCTTGGTAGACTCAGGTTTCCCTGTTTCAGCTCCGTTCCCGGGCAGTGTTTTCTTCATGGGGTGGAGAAGCCGCCAGCCATTCCAGGCTTGTGTCTAATGCGCTCTCAGAAATGTCAAGAAGCCCATGTCAAACCAGCTTCCCAGGACCTGCCTGGGCCAAAGCAAATCTAGGACTGTGCCCTGTCCCCGCCTCCAACCAGCGTGTCCTCAGGCACTGACCCCTCGAGGTCCTTTCACAGCACCCATTCTGCGGGAGGGAGGTGTGTGGTGAGGGTTGGGAGGACAGCTTGAGACGGAACCTTTAACGTCCAGGTGACGCAGAAGGATCTGAGCTGTGGTGGAGAGGAGGGAGAGGAGGGACGGAAATGCAGGAACTCAGGAGGCGGATGGTGAGCTTTGCGGGGGTCGAGCAGAGAAAGCCTGTCTGGACAGAGGTATTTGCATTTGGACTTCAAGCATGAGGACGTTTTCTAGGCAAATGAGAGGGTAAAGGGCCTTCTCAGAAGAGGAAATAGCAGCACACACAAAGGCTTAGGGATGTACAGAGGCAAGGAGCGCTGAGGGGACAGCGGAGAGTTTCACGTAGCTGGAGGAGGGAATGTGGGTGGGAGCACTGGGAGAGGCAAGGAAGGGGGCACAGGGTGAGCGTGGAAGACTGGTGAGCATGCTACCGAGCCTGGGCTTTGCTGAGCGTCAAGTGATGCTGACGAGTTCTACACTGAGGTTGCGGGGAGGCGGCATTTAGAAAGATCACCGCCTTCACAACAGGGAAGGCGGCTTAGGGGAAAAAGCCTCGGAGGCAGGGGGCATCTAAAAAGCTACTGCCACCTTCCAGGAGACAGGGAATGCAGGACTGACCTGAGGTGGACCAAGAAGGAAGGGGATGTGAGCTCTTTGGGAATGGAATCCGCAGACCTGGAGTTGCAGCTGAGAAAGCCGGGTGTGGGATAATCCCACTCTCCCCACCCGGGTGCTGGGTGAAGGGGACAGCCCTCTGCCCAGCGGGGCGTACGGGAAAGGACAGGTGCAGCAGCGAGGGGTGGATCACAAGTTGGGCCCGGAACCTGTCACTGCCCTTGGGACGTCAGAGATCAGCGTGGCTCCTGAGTGTGGGGCCCTGGAGCGAGGGGGCCGCGGAAACGCCAGCGACCTGGGAAGTCAGCGCCGCTGGAAAGGAAGCGGCCGCTGCTGTCGGTGCCGCTGTTTGCTTCTGTCCTGAAGGCTTCGGACGCTGGGGAGAGAAGGCTCCGCGTGGCCAGCCGGGTCATGGGTCCTCTCCCGGCTCGGGGAGAGCCAGAGGCTGATTTTCAGCCGGCTAAGATGCCACAGCAGGGCCAAGGATCTTCCCCCAGCAGACATTAAAATACTAACCTTGCAAAGAGAGAACGCATGCCAAGCGGCCCTCGGTTCACGAAGCTCCTGTCCTGACCCTGCTGTTTATCTCAGCCTCAGCTGACTCACGGTGAGCACACCCGTCGCTAGCCCTGCTGCGAGGCCGGCACTCCCACGGCGCTGGTGCCTCCATCTGCATCTCAGCAACTGTTTTAAAAGTTTATTATTTTTATTCATACGAACAGCCCATAACACAGTTCTGTAGGTAGTGGGCGGCGGGGTACGCAGGTTGTTCGACAGGAAACATTTCGGAAAGGAGGTATTTGTAGGCACTCCTGGCCAGGTCTGGACCAGCGCTGCCCAGAGCCTGGAGCCGTCAGCGAGGCCCCTACAGCAGTTTTCTCCCCAAGGGATACAGGGACATTTCCATCAGCACACACCACGTGCCAGCTGCTGCCCCAAGGCGCTGGTAAAGTTATTGTATTTCTGATCCTTACCCTGACCCTGAGACGTGAATGGAAGTTTCTCTACCTGAAAATGAAAAAAAAAAAAAAAAAAAAAACATAGATTTTACTGAGAAGAAAACACATAATTTTCCCAGTTTGGTCCATTTGTATCAAAAAAAAAAAAAAGCCCAATTCACGATAGCTAAGTCCACAGATGAACGGATAAAGAAAGTGTGATTTTTAGACACAGAAGAGTACTACTCTGCCATAAAAAAGGGTAAGCTTAGGTCATTCGTAGGAAAACGGATGTACCTCGAGACCATCATATTAAGTAAAGTCAATCAGACACACAAGCTTACATATCACATGGTTTTTCTTATATGAGAAACCCAAAGTATGAATCAAGAGCAAATAAAATAGATAATGGTTAAGTAAAGAAAAATATAATACATCTTTTTCAGATGGGAAGGGGATCAAGAGTTGGAGGGAGGAGAGGGAAGGGGATGGAAAAGGGAATTAGACGTGCTAGGTCCGTGGCCCAAGTCCACGCAAAGGAAAAAGAGGGAGGGGCTCTCCGGTGCAGAGTGACTCGGCCGCTCAGGTGACACCCTGAGCCCTTTGGAACCTTCAGATCCCGGGCTCCGTGCGCCGGGCCAGGACGGAGGCCAGGGCCCCGCCGGGGAGGGGACAGCCACGCGAGGCCAGGGTTTCCCTCCAGGGGGCGCGCTGCTCGCGGGAGAAGGGGCTCCCTCGCTGGCCCCGGCCCCGCGGCTCGGTTCACCAGCGCCCTTCCCGGAAGCGGGCGGCGTCTGCGCAGCGGCTCCCCTCCGCGGAGCGAGCCGAGCGCCGAG
>NW_004955522.1:3708973-3734510 GCF_000276665.1 Chinchilla lanigera | reverse complement strand
CTGTATCTATCTTTTTTTTTTTTCTTTTGGTACCAGGAACCGAACTCATGACCTCAGGCTTGCCAGGCGAGTGCTTATGCCATTGAGCTATATCCCAGGCCCTACTGTATCTATCTGTTATTTTGCTCTTTATTTATATTTTGGGTTTCGTGTGTAGGAGAGACCATACAGTGTTTAAGCTGTGTGTCTGATTTATTTCACTTAACATTATCGTCTCGGGGTGCATCCATTCTCCTGCGAATGACCCGAGTTTACCCTTCTTTGCAGCAGAGCAGTACTCCATGGGGCGTAAACACCACACTGCCTTTGTCCGTTGATCTGTGATGGACACAGCCTGGTTCCAAGATTCAGCTATTATGAATTGTGCTGCTACAAACATGAGTATGAACGGGTCAGTGTAATCTGATGTCCTTAACGCTTTGGGACGATACCTAGAAGGGGGCTAGCTGGGTCAAGTGGGATTTCTACGCTAAGTTTTTGAGGAGTATCCATACTGATTTCTGCTATGCTTGTATAGCAATGTAGAGGAGTTCCTCCCCATCCCTGGAGCCTGTCAGACGTTTGTTGTTATTTGATTTCCTGATGAGGGCATTCTTGGATGGAGTTTCACTGTTGTTCTTATCAAAAGAGTCCCCCCCCCCAAAAGCCATTCAAGAGGAAACCAAAAATATCTCACCACCCAGAAGCAGCCATCGCTAATACTGATGAGCACACTCAGATCTGTCTTGATGTAGGTGTGCAGATAGAAGATAGCTATAAGTATTCTATTAAGGTGAGACTATAAAATGAGTGCTTTTTGGTGAGAAGTATTCATTTTAGTAATTTTATTTTGGATTCAGTGCAAGAAAAAGCTATAGTGAAACGGAAGGAATTGTTGGATTTTAAGCAGATGTGTTTTAGTATGAGAGACGTAATTAAATACTACTTTTAGAAGGGAGTAAAGTATGGGAGAGGAAGGGTGCATGGGGTTAGGCTGGAGGAAGAGGGAGGGGGAGGAAATGACAAGTGATGGGGTATTTTAAAAAGTGACACGTTTCACTTTTAACTAGTGTAATTAATTACTGCTGGGAGACATGAGAGCATTAACATACATTTATTCTTATCATTTCTTTCCCTGATTTTTAAAAGGTATACTATGATTATTTTTAATTTTCCAGGTTTAGAACATCGAAATTTATTGACATAAATACACTTCCCCTACTTCTCTACTGTTCATTTTATAATCAAATAGAGTCAACATGCATCATCTGCCCTTTCACCGTGTCTTTTGCATCCCTGAATTATTTATATTAGATCATCTCCTCGTACCTGGATTTCTTTTTCTTTTCTTTTATTTGGGGGGTGGTGGTGGTACTGGGGACTGAACCCAGGACTTGGTGCATACTAGCAAGCACTGTACCACAGAGCTACATCCCAGCCCTGGATTTCATTTTGAAGTCATTGTTTCAATAGTGATTGATGTGTCCTCTATTCCTTGGGGAAAAATGTTCAGCTGGGTATAATAGTCTCAGAATATACTTTCTTTCATTTGGAATTTTGTGGTCATTATTATCATTTCTATCTTCATTTCAGGAAACTAATTTGTATTTTGTCTATTTTTTTTTGTTTGTTTATTTTTCTGGTACCAGGAATTGAACTCATGACCTTGCGCTTGCCAGGCAGGTGCTGTGCCACTGAGCTAAATTCCCAGCCCCTGTATTTTGTCTTTAAGTATAGCCTTTGCTCCATTTGTTGGATTATCTACTTAAGGAATGGCATCCATTTGTTAGATGAACTTTTTGTCTTCCATTTCTATTAGGTTCTCTCTAACAGTTCTGAGATAGCTGTCGTTTTAATTGTACTGCAAGCCTTTTATTTTAGTAACTCAGCTTTCTGTTCTGAATGATTTATTAGTTTCATGATGCTGGTTTTGGGTGCTTGACTTGTTTCCTCAGTTCTTCAGTAACCATTTTTAAGAACTCTCATTCTGTTGTTTTATCATCTTATTTGGTAAGCTTGTTTTACTGAGATTCATGTTCTTTTCATTGTATCCTCTGAATTCAATGTAAGGTGCTTTCTTCTCTTTTTGGTCAAGATTTCTTCTTGGTTGAATTCTTTGTTTTATATTTGTGCGACATTTTCCTCCCTCTCTCCCTCCTCTTTCTCTCCTTCTTCCCCTTTTCCCTTCCTTCCTTCTGTCCTTCCTTTTTTGGTAATAAATCTGTACTGTTTCTATAACCTTTCTTTTCATCTTGTTGTGTTTTGGAAGCTCTGACCAGACACTCTCTTGTAATTTATAATGTAGGTGACTTCTGGACTCTTTTCTTACTTTGAGACCTGATTATTTCCTCTTTAAGCTGTGTTCTGGGGATTAGGTATTTGGTGTTCCAGGAATTTATCTGTGGCCTCGGGGAACGGCAAGTGGAGGGAGAGAGGGAAAAATGCTGTAAGAGCGGGCTGAACTTTAATCTTCCTTCTAACATTTTGCTAACCGCTGGGGATGTGGCTCAGGGGTAGAGCACTTGTCTAAGGCTACGCCAACCATCTTGGGTCCGGATGCACTCCGTTCTGTTGGGAGATACACACTCATTCCTGTCGGGGTGGGAGATCTTCATGGTTTGCTTTCCAATCAGCGTGTAGGTTTGGGGCCTTCTTTTCTTCTACTCACTTTTCCCTGTTGTTTCTTGCTTTCTTCTCACTTCTTTCCAGCAACCATTTCCTCTGTTTCTGTATCAGAAGAGAAAAAGATAAGATTTGGGGTGAGAAGTAAAAGACCTGTGATCTTGTTGGTTTATAGGTATGACTTTGCAGGGAACGGGGCCTGGTTTTTAGGTATGAATTGTGGGGAGAGGATAAGTTGAGGGTGTTGCCATGTTCTACTTTTTGCTCTACTCCGGAATTTTTTGCTTATTTATCTTTCATTCGTTTACACCTGGGGGCCCCATTGCTCTTTTGTTCTGCTGATTTAAGTCACTTTTGTTTGTTCTGACAGGTTTTGGGGTTGGGAAATTTGGGAATGTGACTTCAATTACCTTCTTACCCTCTCGGTCTGGAACTTCAGAAGTTTCATTTTTTACACGATAGTCTTATTGCCTATAGGCCCACCACTTTGTTTTATTTTTTTGTTTTTTTCCCGGTACCGGGAATTGAACTCATGACCTTGCGCTTGCCAGGCAGGCGCTGTGCCGCTGAGCTAAATCCCCAGCGCCAGGCCTACCACTTTGATTTAAGAAAAATCCTTGGGCTACAATATAGCTTAGTGGTAGAACACTTATGTATGAAGTCCTTGGTTTGATCCTGAAAACTTCAAAAGAAGTCCTTACTGGCCCTTGCCTGCATCTATCCACTTGAATGTGCATTTGCTCATTTGTTCAGCAATTATTTTTATTCAAGACACTGTGATAGGACCGGGGCGTGCCACAGTGATACAGTACTAGTGTAGCATGCCTGAGGCCCTGGGTTTGAGCCTCAGTATTCCCTCCCTCAAAAGGCACTGTGATAATTAAACTTTTTCTATAGCGTTGCTTCCAGATTGCACATACTTATATCCCATATCCAAGTGGTCCAAAGAGTTCAAGTACTAGCACATCATATACAAACCTACCAACAAAATGGAAAATTTAAGATATTTTTTTCCAAGTTGTTGAGAGGTACCTTGAGGAATAAATTAAATGGTAAACTTATTCTTTCAATTAAAAAGTTTTTGAAAGCATTGTTCACTTTAGACCTACCTGAACACACACACACACACACACACACAAAGCCTGAATTATTTAAAACCTTTAGTCATCAGCCCTGCTATTAATCTTCTACCTTCTTTTTTTTTTTTGGTTTTTCTCCGGTACCAGGAACTGAACTCACGACCTTGCGCTTGCCAGGCAGGCACTTTGCCGCTGAGCTAAATCCCCAGCCCCTCTTCTACCTTCTTGGTGAACTCTTCTCTTAAATTTTTCTATTTCTTTGTAATTGCAGCATTGGTATTGTATAAAACATTATGTTTTAGGAACTATTTTCTATTATTTTTGTTCTCCACACTTGCTTATCTCAGTTTACAAATATTTAGGGGATATGAATTTCCTACATAAGTGGCAGGGGCAGAAGCAGGAGAAAAATGGAACTCAGCATAATTCCTATACCTGTTTCCCAAATGTTATGTGCTGCTGTTGTCTTGGAATATATAGGACATTTTTGTTTACAGAGAATAAAATTTAGTTCTTGTTTATGGTGAAAAATTACTGTGTGTAAAATTTTGTATCATTTTTTAACCCCATGATACATCATTAGCCTTTTTCAAACAATTTCTTCAGGCTCTCAGATATCATTTTTATTGGATATGTCATAATTTATAGTACCATTTCCCCAGTGTTAGACATTTAGTTTCTAGTTGTTATTTTTTGTAATAGCTGACAATGTAATAAACACATTTGTGACATACAGCTTTTTGCTTTTGTTGAATTATTGCCTTAGGATACTTTTCCAGGGGTGAAATTACTGGAAATGTTTTATAGCATTGCTTTCCAAAGAGGTCATTTTAATTTATAATGGTACCTGTAATGTGGGAGCATTTTCATTCCATTGCATTCCAACTTGGCCCACATGTACCGTATATTCTTAATTTTGAGAAATTTTGCCCAATTAGGAAGTTTTAAAATGTCTCTCTAGTTTGCTTTAGTCTGCATTAGAATTTAACAGCATGGATATTTCCCCCCGTGGTTTGGTTAAACATTTGTTTTGCTCCATGTAAGCTACCTTTTTGAGACAGGGTCTCACTATGTAGCCCAGGCTGGCCTCAAACCTGTGGTGATTCTCCTGCCTCAGTCTTCCAAGTTCAGGGATTGTACATGTGTGCCACCATGCCTGGTCATTTAAATTGTTTCTTTCCTTTCTTTATCTATGCTTGGATCTTGTGTTACGGCAAAAATTCGGGCTGTATTCCGAGAGACCAAAGAGAACAGACAAAGTTTTAATTTAGACTGGTCCCCTCTCATCCCCACTTGCAAGTCAGGGAACTGGGCATGGACCTGTCTTTGTTCCCAGGTTATATACATTTTTGGTTTCCATGGTAACAGAAAGGAATGTTGTAGCCCTGGCCACATGTTGTTTTCCTTGTGCCATGTAACTGGGTCAGGCTCCTGTCATGAACCCAAGCACAATGATATGTATTTTCTGTACTCTGTTCTATATGTCCCCCTTTAGATAACCATACATTTCCTTTATGCTTACAATCCGTATCTAGGGCCATGGAAGGGATGAAACAAGCCAGGCAGGGTCATAGGTGGTTATCTGGGCCCTGGTGTTCTTTATCTTTGGAGAAGCATTCCAGGGCTAAGTCAGGACTGCAAATTTAACTCTTTACAACCCTCCGGGATGTTTCTCAAGACATTTTGAGGCTTGCATTAAGACTAGAATTATTCTATCTTAAAATGATATGCTAAGAGTCATTGTCCCCTACACTTGAAGTGTCTGTATAACTATGGATTACCTCAAAGTGTGATACGTTTAATGTAAATATAGTACTTTCCTGGTCTTTTTTCCACCCTCAAGTGCATTTTTATTACTTATTTTATTTTTTCTCTCTTTTTAAAAACTGGTACATTTTAAATACACATAATGATCACATTCATCTTAGGGAATTTGTACCTGTACACGATATATCTTTGTGTGTGTGTGTGTGTGTGTGTGTGTGTGTGTGTGTAAAGATAACATGATGTGGAATTTATTGTTCCTGGGTACAGGCAGACAGAGAGCCAAAAGGCTGTCTGCAGGGAACAAAGAGAAGTGGGCTTTTTTTTATAGGGCTTGAAAGAAGGCAAGGGACATTAGGTGGGAAGACGTTAGTAAACATCAGTGGTCAGAGTTCTCTGGATGTTTTGTGCCTCAGTGGGCAAAGTCCTTGAGGTGTCTGGTGTAAGTGTTTTGGTGTCTTCAGATGTCCGAGTGTTTGGAAGGTCCCCTGCTCCATCTCACCTCTTTTATGGCATCCTGTGGTCGCTGAGGGCAGCCCTGGTGCCGTGCTGTGAACAAATGCCTCTGCTGGCAGACAATTGGGTCCTGTTACATCATATATCTCGATTCTTTTCTTTTCCCATTCCTCTCTCCTCCTTTCAACCCCTATTGCCCTCTTTATTCATAAAAGCTTTGTTTCCATTTTCTCCTTCTCTTTTTTTTCCTTGTCCCTTCCTTCTCCCCTCTCCCTCTCCTGTTTCTCTTCTTACTTGAAATTTTTTTTCCCATTTCCCAATATCTATTATACATTCTGGTCCTTGTTTACACTTTTGGTTTCTGGATAGCAGAGAAACTATGCAGTATTTACACATATGTGTTTGATTTATTTCACTTAAGAGTATGGTCTGAAGGTTCATCCATGTAGCAATAAATATCTTAAGTTTATCCTTCTTTATGGCAAAGCAATACTCCATTGTGTAAGAAAACCACATCTTCTTTATTTATTCATCTGTTGATGGGCATTTGGGCTGTTTCCAAGATTTAGCTATTACAAACTGTGTCACTATAAACATGGGTGTACCTATATCACTGTGGTATGATGGTTTTAATTATTTTGGGAAGATACCAAGAAGGGGAATAACTGGGTCAAATGGAACTTTATAGCCCAGTCTGGCCCTCGAACTCACAGCAATCCTCCTGCCTCAGCCTCCCGAGTGCTGGGTTTACATGCGTGTGCCACCACGCCTGGCCTAGGAGAATTCTAATGTGCACAATCCCTATGTGTTTGTCCATTAGCCTTTCATAGAGTGGTGATATTTTGGGTTTCCTTTCTTACTGTCAAACTCTGGGTCAGATTCCTGCTCAGGCCTGCATACGGTCGTGCTAATTTTGAGGAGTAGCTGAGCTACAAGGTTCATTAGTCCAAAACTTACCTAATCTGTCTCATTCCCTTTCAAGGCTGAGGACACTGACTAAGATAAGGGTAGCCAAACTAATTTTCAGGAACTCTCAATGGCCAGATGTTACAAGATCCCTTTCTAGAACTCCCTAGATTGATGCCCAGAAGTCTCCAAACCTATAATCACTTTGGATTCAAGAGCAGCAAAGCTTCACAGACCATCCCATGAAGAGACCACCTACACCCAAGAACAAGCAGTTGCTACCTACCCAGTCCTCCTCCTGAGTAAGGACAGTTGTCTCATGGGAGCCCAACTGACCCATGAGTGATAGGGTTCCTCTGGAACTGTGGAAACCAGAACTGAGGAACCCAACTCAGCTAATCTTTAAGGCTCACCTTGTGCTTTTGTGAGCGGGCCAGATTGAACCTGTGCACCGCCCTGCTTCGTCCCTCCAGTTACCCTATCTGGAGTCTTCTCCTACTCTTCCTTAACTCTGCCTAAACCTATCTATGCCTTACACTGAGGCACCCTGAAGTTATTATTTTTTCATGATGTGAGTCAAGAACCTACAGGGACTTCCCACAGCAGTGGGAGTAGGTTTTCTTTTGCAGTGAGTGCTCTGTTCCTTGAGAGAGTGATATCACTGGTATGAAGTGGAGAAAATGGACACATTTGTTTTCTTCACTTGAGTTACTTCCAGTGCTACTTGAAATTTATTTTGGATAATATTTGGATCATCCAACATCTGCATTCTAAACTGTTAGTCTTTGGGAAAATGTAGGAGCTCTGTGAGAAGCAGATTCTTCGGGGTTGTTGCTTGATCCTGCACAGAATTAACCAGGAGGGTAAGGCGGTTCAAGCCGGCCTTACCCAGGACTTTTTAGGGAGGGATGAGGGTGTCCCATGAGGAAGAAACCTGTCTCTCCTCACCCATAACTTACAGGGATGGGAAACTGCATTGCTTGTTTTGGTTTCCACTCAGCTATGGAACTGAACGTGGCTCAGCACTTTGGGTCCTCACAGGAAGGTTGGGAAGTCTCAACCTTATTCAAACAAACATTCCTGCAGCAGAGCCTTCCCTGGTGACTTGTTATGTGTCATGATTTTTTTTTAATTACTGTCCCCTAGAACAAATTCCTTTAATTCTAACCACCTATCTCAGTTTATAATTCTACGCTCATCTGTATGGTTTTTGATTAATTCCTGTTAGCAACAGTAGACTATAACCTTCATGAGGGCAAACTCCACGTGTTTTGCTAATATGGTATCCTAAGAGCACAGTGCTTGATAGTCACTTATTACATGCATGGATGGATAAACAAATGGATGGGTAGGTGGATGGATGGATGAATAGATAAACTCATGAACTGAAAACCACTTGGTTGATTCTCTGATGCTACAAGGGATATGCCATAGAAATGCATTCAGGAAGCAGATTGTGTTCCGCGCATAGCTGTGGGGTAAGAATTAGGAAGCAGTTCCTAAGGTGGAGGCCACAGAGCCACCTGAAAATCTCCTGATGGCAGCTTCCAGGATAAAAAATGAAGTCAGACAAATCCGGGTGGTGGGGGTTTAGGAATGTCCACAGATTGTATGTGGAATTAACCCTGCAGGTTACAGAATGTCTGCCTGTGATCTATGTGGACAGTCAAGGCTAGAAAAGCTGGGCTTAGCTCATGTGGGGTCCTCTCTCCAATAGAGGAGGTGGGAGAGGCACAGAGATCCAGAAAGATGGACATAGGCAATTCTTTGGCACAAGAAGGTGCCATATATGGGGCTGTTATTTGAGTAAAAGACAGTGGTCTAATCTCCAGATGTGTTCCTTGATCCCTTGTTCCCTGTCTTTGGTCTTTTCCATAGAAGAAGTCTCACAGTTGACATCAACAGCTGGGTTTTAGGCCAGCTGTGGACTGTGGGGGTTGTCCTCATGAGTCACCTAACCTCAGTGACACTAATTCAGCACTGTGCCTTCCTGAGCTTCTTCAGGATGGAGACTTTGTGGTACATGTACTTTGGTGTGTGGGACAGGGGAAGTGGGGGTGGTGACACATGACCTTGTGTTGGCAGATGCTGTAAAACATATACAGGCCCAAACTTGCATGAAAATCCACAACTTAGTTTTTAAAAATACTGACACTAAAAAAAAAAAAAAAAAAAAAAAAAAAATACTGACACTGTATAGACAAAACAACAAAGTTGGCTACCCATTTCTCTTTGTAACCATTGCTTCTAAGTTAGGTAAGGTCCAGTGGTATGGTTTGGTTCTGGGTGTCCTCCCAAAGCCTCATACAGTCATGGGGCAGGATTCTAGAGTTCACAATTGACTCATGGGTGTGAGTGTTACACCTGCCCTGGGGCAGATAGTTTGCATATGTAAGGGAGAGAAAGAGGCTGCTTGCAGCCACTCCTCCCTTTTGCTCTTGCTGCTTTTGCTATCTTCTGTCCCATGAACTGTTGCCCTATGCCATGTGCCACCCTGCCTTGGAGCCAGCTGAGTATGGACTGAAACCTCCATGAACTGTAAGCTAAAATAAACGTTTCCTTCCTTAAATTTGGGTGTTGGGTATTTTGTCTCAGCAACGAGAGAAAAAGTAAGTGAGACACCCAGAATCCAGATTATAAAGCCCAACACGCAAACAGAAAAGTGTCTCATTACCAAGGTGGAGAAGTATGATAGGGACAAAGACGGTGCAGGGAACCTGGAAGCCAGACACAACAACAGAAGCAGAGCTTCATTCACCTCCCCACTGGTCAGCTCCAGCTGGGCATCCATCCCATAGAAACCCGGGCTCACTGTGTCAAACACTGAACACATCCCATTCCCTGGTGTCCCCCTTCTGAATAAGCAATACCACTGTTTACACGTCTGTGTTGGAAAACAAGGAGGCACCTACTACTTCCCTTTGTCTTCCCTTCCTATGCAGCTGTGCGTCAAATCTGGTTGATTCTGTCTCCTACCGTTGCCCCACCCTGCCTGTCTCTCCTTCTGGTCTCCACCACCTTCCAGCATCTCTAGCCAGGCACAGTGAAAGCAGGCTTCTCCAAAACTAGTCTCCCTGCCTTTGTTTTTCTTCCTCTCCAAATCTGATCCTAGCACAGGCCACAGATGGTCTGCATTCTTGTGGGAGAAAGAGCCTTCACGGTCCCACTTCTGTGAGTTATCCCAGCTTTATCTCCTCAGCTTCTCATCTTTACGGTCTAGGCTCCAGCTAGGATGAGCCTCCTTCAGTTCTAGCGGTATGCGGGTCACTCTGCTTTTTGCTTCCAATTGCCCTCTAGCCCCATACCTGTTTCCTGCCTAATTCCTACCCATCCCTTCAGTCTAGTTAGACATCACTCCTTGGACTCCAGTGCCAGCAGGGTAGGGGATCTCCTGTCTACTCCTGCAGTGTCCTCAGAGCTGGTGTCAGTCGGTTGGAATTGCCTGTTCATTGTTTATGAGTGCTTAAGGAATGTTTGTACATTGAGTGAATGAACAAAAACAACAGACAGATTGGCTTGCAACAAAAAGGAGCTTATTAAGACGAGATAGATTGTTCAGGGCATGAGTCGTAACTATCACTTTCTGGGTAATGAGACAGTGGGTAATTCTCATTCTCTCCTCCGGCTTCTTCCCTCCCCTCCTTTTCTCCCTCCCTCTCCTTTGGCCTGGGTACTTTCTAAGTTGTCTATTACCAATGCATGTTTGTTCTACACTAATATAAGAAAAATGACTCGTTCATTTCATTGCTGTAAAGCATGAAGATTGCATTCTGGGTTGTGAATTTTGCACCACAAAGATCTGACACTGAACTCTGGTTGTTGTTCTTGAAGGCCAGTAACAGCTTTCTATTCTGGATCTTTCCTTGAGCTCCATTTCAGCATTTCAAGGATTTTTAGCCGGTTACATTAGATGTATGCAATGAAGTGGCTAAAAAAGTCTGTAGAAGGCTACACGTAGGCAAAATAGCAAATGACATTTAAAAAGAATCAAAAACACTCTGAGGGACTGAATGCTACATGTCACAGAAAAATGAGTTCTGACAAATATTTGTTACATATATGAAATTAAGGTGGACGTGTCCTTGGGTGTGTACACTGAAAGTCTCAGTAGTATAAATTCCTCCTTATGTGCCCTGTGGGTGCCACGTGGCTGAGTGTGCTGCTTCCTGTTTATTCCTTATGGTCTTTTTAACGCAAGACCCCCAACTCCACTCCCACCCCAGCCTGTGGATAGGCACCTCTTGCCTGAAGGAAAACCTTCCTAGGCCAGTCATCTGGGTGTGAGGTGGGTCCTCAGGCAGGAAGAGCAGGGTGGAAGTTTTATCTCAGGTCAGAGACAGTGCCTTTCAAATCTCAAACTCTTGTTCCTATGGATCTAGACTCCCAGGAATGAACTGTCTAGGAAACTTCACCCACTCTGCTTCCATCTCTGGCCAGCTCATTCTCCACAGTGCCTAAGGCTACACAACATCTCCCAAGATGTAGCTTGCCACCCAAGCATTCTCCAAATGTATGGATTTGTGGGGGAGGAATTGCAATAGGACAAACTAGAGATGTCTAAGCTCTGTCCCCGAAAGTGTGGAGCCTCTGCTGTGATGGTTGTGCAAGGTTAGGGGTTGGGGTCACCTGAGGGTTGCTTGACTCATCTGCCTGTGCTGCTGTTGGCTCTTAGCTGAGGCCTGCAGTCCTCTCCACAGGGTTTTCCTGCCAGAGTTCACTTGGTCTTTCTCACAGGATGACTGGTTTCTCTTGAGCAGGCGTCCACACAGGAGCCTGTGTCATTTTGATGGCCTGTCCCTGGGAGTCACACAGCACACTTCCATGCCTTGACTCAAAGGGGGTGGGAAGACGCTTTCCCTTTCTGAGGGAAAAGAGTACGTGTCACCCTGGGAAAGCACGAGGGCTGGGAGACATGTGGTCAGTTAGGAACTCGCCTGCTCAGAGACTCCAGTGACATTCCATTGCATGCTTGAGATAAAATCCCAAAGCCATGACCTCCCTTTCCCTTACCCACTGAGCAGCTTATCTGGGTTTCTGACACATCCACTTGCTGCTCCACCCAGGCCCTTCACACGGGCTCCTCCCAACCTGGCGCCATGTCATTCCTTCTTTGCAAGGACACCTCCTCCTCTGTGAATCTCAGATTACAGGGTCACCTTCAAAGAGGCCTTCTCGGACCACCTAAATAGGCTCAGATATTCTCTGTTACTACATCGTCCTCATTTTCTTTATTGGGCTAATCCCTTTGGGATAGTGGATTGGTGTCTTTGTTAAGTATGAGACCTATGCCTATTTTATTGAGCCCCACAGCCTAGCATTGTACCTTTCACATGCTACCCTGTAGAGATGGATTAGATGAACAGATGAGTGGAACACATAAGTGTAACAAAGTGCTTACCTCAGAGAGCCTGACTGAGAGCTGATTCCAGGTCCACTCTCTGCTCTTCCACAAGGTCTTTGTGCTGAGTTTCTATTACGATTTAGATCTAGAATGTGCCCCAAGGACTTTTTGGAAGGTGATTGGATTGTAGGAGCTCTACACTCGACAGTAGACTCGTCATTGCTAACTGTGCTGTTGGGAGGCGAGGCCGGGTTGGAAGAGGTGTCACTGAGGATGCCTTTGGAGGGTGCATCTCCCTCCCTCACTCCTCCCCTTTTCTCTCTGATTCCTGCCTGCCATGTAGTGAGCAGCTTTCCTTCACCATGCCCTTCGGTCATGCAACTTCTACTATGTCGTCAGCAACCATGGACTGAATCCCCCAAAACCGTGAGCCAAATTAAAACTCTCGCTCTTTAAATTGTGGGTATTGGCTGGGTGTTTGTCCCAGCAATGGGACAGCTAACTAATACAGTTCTCTTCTGCTTTCCCTTAGTACTTGCAAGCTTGATCTTCTGCTCCACCCTTGCCCCCACTGTGTTCAGGGGCATTAAAAAAGGATGGCATCAAGTGGAAACAGTGTCCTCCCATCACTAGCATGCTGGTGGCTACTTCAGACTTCAGAAGGAAGACATACCTGGGAACAAGAGTTTGGAGATCCAGCTGCCCTTCCTAGCATGGAGGTTCAATGGGGTTCATTTTACATTTCTGCCTCGACAAATCTGGGTTTTACTGATATTAATGAAGGTCACACTTTTATTACAGTTGTCAATGTAGTGAAAAACACTGCCACACAAATATTCTTACAAAGAGCTGGTATGTCATGTAGAAAATGTCTCAAATGTTAAAAAGATGAATTTTTAGGTTGCTGTCATCAGGCAAATTGACTGCAGGTCACAGTGACTTATCTTTGGCTCGTAACTTCCATTAACAAACCCACTTAATAATTATAATCATCTTTCCTTTTCTCACTCTGTACTGGCTCTGTGACCTCCTTGTTAATCTTCAAAGTTGTGCAGAATATCCCACCTCAGGACCTTGGTAGTCACCGTTGCCTCTGCCCCAAGTACTCTTGTCCTGCGGGGTTCACAGCTCACTTCCTCCTCGAGTTTTTGCTTGGTGAACATCTCCACAAGGTCCTCTCCTCTCTGACCATCCTTTTTAAAGTTGCCACCTTCCTGCCACGGCAGGCCTCATGTCCCCTCCAAAGACTTAGCTCCTTTTAATATTCCATATAGTAGATTTTATTTTCCATTAGTTGCCTGACTGCTGTCACTAGATGTTGCACTCTAGGATGGCAGAAATTTGTGTCTGCTTTCTTCATTGCTCTACCCCCAGCTCCTACAGACAAGTAGCTACTCAACAAATACTTGTTACATGAATGAATGAGTAATTCCATTCATACATAGCCTTCATTCTGGGCATATTACAGTTTTTTTCTGTTATTATAATACTGGAGATATATTAAATTTTGTGCTATATTTATTTTTTGTACAGGTAATAGTATAAAATCTTAAACAGTACTTAGGATGCTGACTTGGATTTTCTAGCACATATATTCTTCTCTAAAATTAAAATAAATATCTGATTATGTTGTTAAATCTCTCTCAAGCTATTTTATTTATTTATTTATTTTTATTTTAAAGAGTAAAAGAAGGACAACATAGCAATAGGGGGGTTCACTGAATTACAGACAAAGTGGTAGGACATTATCATATTACAGTTTTGATAATCACCAATAGAAGCCTATAAGATATTTTGTATTGTCTCTGTTTTATTGAAAAGGAAACAGAGGCTCAGAGAGATCAAGTAACTTACCTGCAGGCACACAGCTACTATCTGACTCATTTGGGCAAATAATTCCTTGAGTCTGTTTCCAAAATCGCTGTGCTGTTTAGTTCTGCATTCTCGCCTATTGGTATAAACACCTCGGAGAAACTCAGCCCTGTTTCATTTTGGGTGAAGACAAATGAGGTCAAAGAGGAGCAGAAATGCAGTTTCAGGGTTGGGAGATACAGAGAGTGCACGGAGCATAGACTGTCCAGCCTGAAGGTCCCTGGGTCAGCTTTGGGTGAGGTGCAGATGGCCTGTTCTCCATGCCATCTCACAGAGGTACTGTCTTCGTTACTTTCTCATTGCTGGAACAAAATACCTGACACCCACAAGTTAAAGGAGGAAAGGTTTACTTTTGCTCACAGTGTGTAGAGGTTTCAGTCCATAGCTGGCTGGCTCCAAGGCAGGGCGGCATGGCAGAAATGCATGGCAGAGGAGAAACAGTCCATGGCAGGGCAGGCAGGAAGCAGCAAGCAAGGAGCCTCCCTTTCCTTTTAATTCCGTTCAGGCTGTAAACCTATTGGTTGGTGCCACCCACACCCAGGATGGGGCTTCTGTCTTCAGTAAATCCATTCAGCCACACCCAGAACTATACTAAGTGAATTAGTGGATTCACTTAGTTACCACACACTCTCAATTGCAGTATCACACACCTATGATCCAGCCACCTCCCCAAAGCCCCACCTATGAGCATGTGAGGCTTTGTGGGAAAGCATAATACTAGACATTGAATTTAAGACGTACTCTCTTCTGGCATGGCTTCATCTCGACTCACTTCATTGGCAAAGACCCTGTTTTCCAGTATGGTTGCATTCTGAAGTTCTGTTAGATATAAATTTGAGGGACATTATTCAACTCAGCACACACTCTCTAAGCTCATGCCCTGCTACTCTACCCTCCTTCCTCCAGCTTCATCCACAAAAGCCTACTTACTGCTTTTTGTGCACGCTGGCCATTGTGTCCCTCAGAGCCTTCATGCGAATGTGCCACCCGTAGGCACTGACACAACTCACTCAGGCTTTTCTGAAGTGAGAGCTTCCCTGGCCTTCCTATCTAAAATGTTAACACCTTCCCTCAAATTTCATGTTCTCCCTTGTCTAGTGTTTCTTCTTTATACGAATTGGTTTCTAACATCTTATTTATTGCCTTTTTTTTGTTATCTATATATGACAATAGAATATAAACTCCAGGATGACAGGGATTTTTGTATCTGTTTGGTTCTTTATTCTAGTCTCCATACCAAGCACATAGTAGGTGCTCAATAAAAATTTACTGAAAAAAGTTTGAATTACTGAACTCAATTGTCTTGGAGCAGGGCTAATTCAGTTACTGAAATTATGCCATCTAATTCAAACACTGTTCATTTCCATCTTTTGGCTTTGCTTTTCTTTCTGTTGGCTTCATTTTCAGGCATACTCTTATTTTGGTGGACTGGCCAACGACAAGTCTACATTTACATCTTACTAGCTTGACAAGAATCTTAATCGTCTACTGCCACAATAATGCTGTGTAACCAAATATTCCAAAACCCAGTGGCTTACAGCAGCCAACATTTATTTTTGTAGCTCACAGTTCTTCTGGTTGGCTGAATCACCTCTGCTCCCGGAGATGGACTCTTTCACTCTGTGCTTCTGTTTGGATTATTCAGGTCTACTATATACATCTCCATCTTTTCCCCAGATTAGCATCTTTGCACGGACTTTCCTCCTCCTGGCATCTGGTTGGTGTCAGTAGAAACATGAGCTGCCTCTCAAGAGGTAGACAGGTTGTTGACAAGCTGGAGTCAACAAGCTGTCACTTCTGACTACCACCCATGGACTAAAACAACTCCCCTGGTGTGGGGAGCCAAACTCCAATCACTCTCTTGCACTGCAAAGTAACAGGCAGGAGAGAGTGAGGGCCTTAGGACAGTCCTCTAATACCCCCTAGGAAGCTCAGCAGCAAGAAAGAGACTCCTGTCCACTACTTCACAAATTTTTTGAAGGGGGGATACCAGAATCGAACTCAGTAGCTTGCACTTGCCTGGCCGGTGCTATATCCCCAGCCCTTTGTCCACTACTTCAGTTGAAGGTATTGGGCTGACTTATATATTGACTTGTGATGATGACCGCTTCTCGGCCTTTTGGCTAAGATCAGGTGTATATTGACTTGTGATTACACCCATCCTCATTATCCCTCAGTTAGGGAGGCCTGGGGCAGAGATATGATTGGTCAGAATGGGCACCATGTGCTCACTCATGGAAATGAGTAGTGGGGTGGAGGAGGAGGATGTCATCCTCTTTTGAGTCCTTAGGCTGAGAATCAGAAAGAGACAGCTGTTGAAGGACAATTTGACAATTTGGTGTTGTCATTACTGTTACGTTTTGGCACGAGTAAAAAACCAAAAATGCCTTTTTTGTGGGCAAGGGAAGGCTGTGAGGGGGTAGAGGGTGGGAGGGTGGAAGAGAGGAACAGAGGGGGGAGGGAAAGACACACACACACACACACACACACACACACACACACAAGGGCCAGGCCAGGAGAATAATGGCTATACAGGACCAGGCTGGGGGTGGGATTTAGTGGCTGTTTGAGGGATGTGGCAAATGGTGATTGGCCAGGGGCTGGGAAAAAGGAAACAGGGTGTTGTAAAAAGGAAGTAGGAAGTTGTAACCAAGCCAGGAAGGTGAAAGATGGGGCTTGGCACATGGCTATACCTGGGCTGCATCATGTTGGCTCATCGCCATGGTGACCAGGTAGAATTTTAATTTGGGCAGAAACCCATCAATTACCACAAGGGTAAATGGGTGCTGAGAAAACAAAATCTCAAGTTTTTAACACTTCCCACATAACAGTCTTGGGAAGCAAGGTACAGAAGATGTGACACTTGTTTTGGAATCTGATAGAAGCAGCTTTCCTGGGAGTAAGCCAATGAGGAAATCCCACCTCAGAGGGATATCTCCTGCTCTTTGCATGGGGTGTGGGCCACCATCACAGGATGGCTTTTCCAGAGTCTCTAGGGTAGCATTTGCTTCCTTGCTTTTTCCAGCTTCCAGGGGCCTCCAATATTCCTTGGCTCATGGCCTCCTTTCATCTTCAAAGCAGCAATGAAGCATTTCTCTGATCCTACTGCTGGCTTCACACCTCTTTCTCTGACTGCCCCTCTTCCATTTCTAACAACATTTAAGATTGCATTGGGACCAGCCTGATAATGTAGAAGACTCCCCATCTTAATGCTGTGACTAGCAGCCTATTTCATCTGCCATAGATAATTCTCCTTTGCCCTATAAGGTAGCATATCCACAGGTTCCAGGGATTAGGACATGGACATTTTTGAGTGGCCATTGTTTTGTCTACTCCAGGTTGAAAGTATAATTGGCCCAACCAAGGCATATGTGGTACCTTCAGTGGGTTCTTTGGGCAGAGTTCCATGGCTGACATATCCACAAGACCCTCATGGGATGGGGTGGAACAGTTTCCCAAAGGAATGGCTGGCTGGGCAGGCAGGAGGAGCACAGGCCTCCTTCACGTGGTTTCTGAGAGCTTGACCAGCTCTCCTGTGCATCTGTAGTGCTGAAGGAGCCTTTCTTGTGCCCCACCAAAGCTGCTTTAAGTAAACATGTTTCTGATTCCAAGTGCAAGGGGGCAGAAAGCTCCAGGGTCATGGTTAATTTCATGCGTTGTCTGTTCCTCTGAAGAATCCTGATTTATACACCAATGGCAAGAGCACTGGGCTGAGAGTCAGGAGCATTGGTCCTGTCTCTGTCCCTTACTGGAAAAGATTTGGAAGGCTCTGTCTAACACTGGCATTCTAGAACTTTTTAGCTTTACTTGGCTAGTACTGGAAAGAAACACTAGAGAGAGGAGCCATCATGAGAAAGTGATGGTCTTTTCACTTCAGGCTTTCCTGAGTTAGAGGTGATTCTCTCTTGGAAAAGAGAGATATGTCAGAATCTACTGGAGTAGTGCTTTATGCTCACTGCATGCAAAAGGCAATGAACTGACCCAGAAGTTGGCTGGGAGCCCAGCATTGTCCAAGGATTTGCAGAGGAGGTGGACACTCCAGCATTCCCAGAATCCTTTTCTGGTCTGCTCTGCACTGGAGCAGAGTGTGGGGGTCGGGGGGCATCCAGCTCCATGCAGATCTATATCGTGCCTCCTTTGGCAAAGGTGTCTTGATCTCATGTTACTGCTTTGATGTGGGGACCGGGCTGGATGGGGAATTCCAGGCTCAGGGAGCCTTCAGGTCATAGGGAGACAAAGGCCTTGATGGTCCAGAGCCCAGGGTACCACTTTGGTTCACATTGCTTAAATGTGGAGTTGGACAGAGCTGTAAAACAGAGATTGTAGGTAGATCTTTAAGATTACTACTTGTCGGGCTGGGGATTTAGCTCAGCGGCACAGTGCCTGCCTTGCAAGCATGACGTCATGAGTTCAATTCCCCGTACTAGAAAAAAAAACCAGAAAAAAAAAAAGATTACCACTTCTCTTTAGTCTGAGCCCTGCAGAAAGAATAACTAGACATCAGAAAGGAAAATGGAATTTTTCTTTCAGAGATGCTGAAAGCATGTACCAAAGGCCACTTGAGTTATTCACAAAGAGAGGAATTTGGAAAAAGAGTGCTTTGAAAAGTGGTTGGTGGAATATCATCTCCAAGGTGTTGAGAACATTCTCAAGCTTTCGAGTGGCTCAGGAAGGGAAATGATGTCTGGTAAATCCCAGGAAAACAAAAACAAAAATAGACTTAAAAGACTGAGGGCCATAAAAGGCTGGTTGCAAAAGTACCTGACCAACTTGTCCATGTATCTTGAAAACTTGCCCTTAATTTTGTTTATCTTAGTGTAATTTTTGTTTGTTTTGGTAACAGTTTAGGAGCTTAGCATTCTAACTTATTGATATCTTCCCATTTCTTCATTTCTCTTTCCCTTCTGATCCCCATCATCCCCCTTTTGTATTTACTGTGGCCTTCAACTTGCTGGCCTTGAACTTGTAGCCTGGTGGGTCAGTCAGAAAGCTGTGGTAGTTTACTTGCTTGGATGTCCATCTAAAGTATGTGAATCTTTGCCTCTTCAGGAAAATACCACCTCCAATAAAGATAGTGAATATCACCTAAAATTAAGAGCTATTTTTCTTTGATGCTTTATTTCATGTATTAAAATAAAATTGAACATAATAGAAAATGTTGGATAAAAGAATACTAAAAATTATCTTTGTAGGTCATTTAAATGAAGAGTTCTTAAGTAGATCAATGTATAGATCAGTAGAGAGCTTGGCGGAAATGCAGAAGCATGGATTTTACCCCTGAGATCCTGATTGGACAGCACCTGGGCAAGGCCTGGGCATCTGTGGATGTTGCAGCACATCCACCAGAGGGCAGTGCACACCCCAGCAGGAAGCGGAGCCATGAGAGAAGCTGCAGCGCCCTGGACTTTACCTCTGTGGAACATATTCATGAAATGTCAGGAGTGTCCCAGATGGAAACTAGCAACGTGTGAAAGGTAAATAGGCAGATGAATAGCGGATTCTATGGTGGTAGGTTTCTGTGATGGAGACTGAGCTAGGGGGTGACCAGAAAGCTGGTGAAGCAGTATATCTGGGGGTTAGATAAGGGGGTTGTACTGATTTACATCAGTAGACTGAAGAAAGAAGATCAAGCCTCACCAGCATGGTAATGCATTGTCCACTCCATTGAGGGCCTGAACAGAGCAGAAGGGTGGAGGAAGGGCAAAAGCTCTCCCTTCTGGAATTGGGGAACCCATCTTCTGCCCTGAGACATCGGAGACTCTGGTTCTCAGATCTTCAGACCCCAGCACTTCGGAGCAGTACTCATCTCTCCACTGGGTCTAATTTTCAGATGTAATTATAATATCAGCTTTCCTGGGGCTCCAGCTTGTGAGCTTTTCTCATAATAAATCTCCATGCAATTACCTATATATTCTATTGATGTGCAAGGCCCTTGGTTCAGTTTCCAGTATCACACACACAGAGTGGCTGAAAGAGATCCTCTTACTTCTCTGAAGGAATCCTGGAAAGGCTGTGGAGAACCCTGAGAACACAGGTTCCATGTGGGAGGTGTTGAGGGGCCTGTGGTTTGTCCAGGTGGAAATGACCATTAGGCAGGTAGAAACAAGAGTCTGGAGCTTTGAGCTTTGAGCCTTGAGCTCACAGATGATGATGAGGAGCTCATGATGGAGTGCAAGGCACAGTAGGATCAGCCATGAGGGGCTTAAGGTGTAAGGAACAGGGGCAAAGGGCAGAGGCAGGTGAAATTCCACATCTCAGAACTTTTGAGGAGAAAAAAATTCAAACAGACAAAGAGGTTCAAAGTGACCTGCACTGTAGTATTTTCAGGGGATGGAAAGAAGGTTGCATTAGGTTTGGGGAAAGCTGACCTAGTTTACAGGCAGAGGGGCAGTACAGGAAGATATCATGGATGTGGATGACAGATCATAATTGAGGAACAATGTTATAAAGAAGTCAGAGTTCTAGCAAGAAGTAATCTAATTCAAATAGGTTTTGACATCTTAATACAGGGAATATTCTTAGAGAAGTTAGAGGAGCAACAAGGCACCCAGAGACTAGCAGTAGCTGGAAGTTTGTGCCATCATGGGGTTAAAAGGCCAGAGGAAGGAGTGAGGAGCTTGGAACCCCACTCAAGCCGAGGCAGACTGAGAAGAGTTGGGGTTCTCAACATTATCCCTCTGCACTTATCCCTGATTTTCGTTCGGGCATCATCTCTTTCTTCCACTCTCAGACGAGATGTTTGGCTGGGCCCCCATCTCTCTTCATTCAGGGGTGAGTCTGAGACCCAAACCCTATCAGCAGCCCTCTATCTCTCTGGCCAAAGGATTGGTTGAAGAATGAGCATGTGACTCAAGTTGGTCCAATCAGAGTGAAACCCAGGACTTGCCCAGGAACTACCAGGAAGAGAATTGCTCTCTTTTTCTGCAGGTCTTGAACCTGGGGGCTTGTGAGGGGAAAACCCATCCGAGATGCAGCCAACTCAGCAGAGGGGAAGGTTGGAGAGAAGCCGGTGACATTTATCAAGTCCTAGAATTTGCCACGTTTGTCTCCCATAGAGCTGGGCTTTTGTGTTTCCGGTCTCTTTTTGCTTAATGAATTTGGGTAAGATCTTTGCTTGGGATCAACCCAGCTCCTTGCTTGGCCTCTTTTGATCCCAGTATGTGTCGAACATTTGTTTGCCTGTGGCTTTGACACCTGTGCAATTTATCAAAGAGGACTGTCGACACAGGTGACAGGTCATTGATGACAGGGTTTCTGAGTGCCAAAAATATGTACCCAAAATAGGATACCTTGTATTTTTCCATTTGAAATTCTTCACTGTCAAGTCTCACGGAGAGGTTTTGGCCCTTGCATCTGTAGGAGCATGACATTGCAACAAAGACCCATGAAGCAATTTCTCTTTTGGGGGGCAAATAAATATAGAATAAATCATTGTGAGAAGCCAATATGCTAGATAATGTTCTCTCATAGGAGAGTGATTTGACTTATAATTATAGAAAACTGACCGGCATTTTATTGAGCTTTACCCCTTGCCGAGGTTTTCATAGGTATCCTCTGATTGAACCAACCCAGGCAAAAGCCACCCCTAAGAGGTGGGTATCGTAAGCCCCATCTTACGGATCTAGAAACCAAAGCTCTGTGAGATTAAAATAGGTCACTCAGACTCTATTTAATAAGGGTCAGCCATGGGATTGAAAACTGGGTCTCTGTGATTTCAAAATCCCCCACACTGGCAGAATGAGAACATTTGAGGCAGTGTAGGGGGATTTTGACTGGCAGTTCCTTTTGTACTTTCGCTGCCATGGCCATCTGCATGACTTCCTTGGACCACTGAATGAGAGCCATAGAGAAGCCAGAGTGTCTTTAGTGGACAGTAGTGTCAGGAGATAAGAAATCACCAACCTGGCCATCTTCCCTTGTCTCTTATCAAGTCCGGTTGATTCTGCTTTCACCTCCAGATCTGTCTGTTTGGCTTCATCTTCAAACTCCCTCCCCTGTTTTCCTGGACCACAGCTATCACCTCCTCACAGATCTTTCTCTCCACTCTTGTCAATTCTAACCCATTTTTTTATAGTAGATGAAAGTGAAAGAAACTTAAGGTCGAATGTGTCCATTCTCTACCCAAGATCTCTCATGATTACAACTTCTTTTAGGACAAAAAGTAAACAACTTACAAAGTGTTTTTGTATTGTGAATGGTCTGTGCCTCTGGCTTCTCTTCTCTGCCTCACATCTCCTCCTTTTTTCTTTGACCTCTGTCCATACTGGTCCTTTCTCAGCTGTCTGTGGGATCATTTTCTCTTCAGTCCCAGAACCTGTTCCGTCGCCTGGGAGGCTCTAACCATCTTTTTCCTCTGTCCCTAACATATAACCCCTTGTACCTAACTTATCCTGCCTGGCTTTCCAGATAAGTCATGCTTATTCATCAGAGGCGATAGCCAATTATCTGTTCTAGTAACAGCCTCTTTCTTTCTTTTCTGTGTAGGATTTACCAGTTTGTAATCATATGTTTGTGTAGTCATTGACTTCTCTCCATGAGCACATGAAATGTGCATGCTTGCCCTGAATACTGGTTACATGATCTCATTTCTCTCACCCCATTTCCCTTCCTAAGAGCACCCGTGTTTTCCTTTGTGGGGTGAACCCTGCTCTGATGTGTAACAGGTGTGAGATTTGAGGGGTGCTAACAGTGTAGTCTTGCCCTTATTGGAACTGTGGTGGAGAGGTGCACAGCCCTGAGCTAGCTGTACACATCATTTGCCCAGCCACACATGGTTTGTCTTTTCAGGAGGCAATGTTAGGCCTTTATTAGATGGTTTAGGCACTGTGTTCTGATCTGTCTCAGCCATTTTGCAACCATGAAGGCAGTTGGCATGAGGACAAAGTTGATGTTCAGAGAAGACATTGTTGTGTGTGTTGCAGAGAAATAACAGTACGGGAGTCTTACCCCTGAAGGAAACTATATTACTGATAGTGGCGTAATTAAAATTCTTCAAAGTGAGAGGGTAAAAATGTTTCCTGTACATACATGAGTAAATCACTCTTGTTCATTCTTTTTGGCTAACTCTTCATGTGATCCTCATCTGCCTTTATTGCTGGTGTTCCACTGGGAGATTCTTCATTCTTTCCACGTCCACATACAGTGGAATCAAATTCTCCCATAAGGTCAACATTGAACTAACCACTGAATTTAATTTGGTTCTCATCCAAGTTGGTTTGTGACCAGAATCGTGGAAAGAATGAAGTTTGTGAGCCAAGATACTACTGTATTTGTACCACCCTCACTATGGATGGAGGGTAATTCTCCAACCCTCAAGCATGTGACTTGCTTTGAAATGTGTGGGGTCTGATACAGTTCTTTTAGCTCTCTTGTTCCTCTGCCATAGCTATGAGGGACAGCTGGTCTGGATATTCAGCTATTCCAAGGAAAGAGGTGAGAGATATCTGAAGCAGAGGTGCCTCAGCAGAGCTCAGTCAGGATCAGTCAAAGTCCAGATAATCTGTAGACACGTGAATGATAATAAAAGATATTATTATAAGCTACTGAGTTTGGGGTTTACTGGAGAAATTTGTTATGCAGCAGTAGCTGACTGATACAGTCTTCAAGAAGATAATTTCTACTGGGAATAATTGCTTCTGCTGGGGCACTTTGATTTGTGGTCAACTGTGAGCATGAGTATCCTTTTTCTTAATTCTGCATTGCACTTGGTCTGTGTATTCCCAGCTTCCTAGGCAGTCTTTCTTGAATGCAACTCCTTCAGCTCCTGGCTACTATCCCTTCTCTCATAGAAGCTGAAAACTGGCTCTGAGAGCTGGTCAAGGAGTCACCATGGCAACACCTCCATCCACCTACTCTCCTGACTAAGGGACTACCCAAACTCTAAATTCCATCATTCTCTTTCACCAAAAGAAGGGAAAATAAAACATAAAATAATAAAAACCAAGAAGATTAAAGCCTCCTTGCACTGCTAGGCATGCAAACTCACACAAACACCTGACTGTAGTCAGCAACAGCCTGTCCAATTTGTCAAATAGCCAGTCTCTGTGTGCCAGTTCAGGTCTCCAAGAAGCAGACACCAAGACAGGATTAGAGAAGCCAAAGATTTATTGGAGGACTTGACAGAGGAAGGCAGGCAAAGGCAGAGGAAGCAGGAAGAGACAGGACAGGGCTTCAAACTGGCTGCATGTGTGAGACCTGTGAAAGAGAGCAGGAAGATGGAAGGATTGAACAGTGGAGCCTTGACCACCACATAGGTTCGTGAGGAGTCCTCAGGCTAACCTCACCCTCTGTGGAGGCCCTATGCTGTGGGAAGGAACCTGTGCCGTGCCCGGCTGTGCCAGCGGGTGGCTGAGGTAGTCTGGGAGCAGCACAGCCTCAGTGTGAACAGAGCTCACCTATGTCCTCACCAGAGAGGGCTGAGCAATGTGCTTCTGCAGCTGCCATACTCTAAATCCAGACCGACCCTCACCCAATAAGCCCTGCATAGAGCAATTTGCTGAAATAAAGTGCTGGAAGGATGGGTGGTGGGAGAGGAGAAGAAATACGATATCTCCCAAGAGAGAGTTTGGCATTTTTAGAACATACTCATATAGAGCTGACATATGGAATACCTGACTTAGAGACAGGTGCGCAAGACACGGTATCTTTCTTTGTCTAAATCTGGAATGCTAACCAGATGGCTTTGGAGCAGGCCATAGGTTCTTGGTTGTTCACTAAAATGGTGTTGATTATCAAGGATTGCACGATAGCGAGACAGGGAGTACGGGAAGCATTTCTGTACTTTGTCCTTGAAGTGGAAGAAAGTACACAAAGTCTTCAAGACCTGCTTTTATGGCCAACAAGGCTGCAGGCAGGGGAGAGAAGGTTCTGGCCCAGAATAACCATTCACTCACTCACTCATTCCTTCAGCAAATAGTGACTGCAGCATTGTGCTCAGACCGCATGAGGGGCCAGCGGAATGCTCCAGGTGTCACCCACCTGCCCTTCTGTGCTACACAGTGCCAGCTAATGACTGAGATGAGCCCTACTTTGCTCTCTACGCTTCTCCATCTGCTCTGGTCCCAGAAAGGCTGATGTGTGTGGACAGCACCAGGCCCCAGTGATTTGTGCCTTCTGGATGGGTGTGGTCAGAAAGAAGGTCGCAGCAGGAGATGTGAAGTAGGCACAGCGAAGTCCAGCATTTGCTCCTCTGACTTGCTCTCTGCGTGGTCTCCTTTATTTCCCTGGCTGGCAACCAGGAATCCTCCCATGAGGGCCGATTCTGTACAACTCTCTCCTTTGAGGCTTCCCTAACTGACTCCTCCCTGCCTCCCTCCTTTTGTGCAAATAAACCCTCCTCTGCTTTTCTGAATCAGGTGGCCCATCAGTCTCACCTGGGAGTGACGTAGAATAACAAGACAGACTTGGCCTCCAGGGGGCCAGTGAACATTGCCTTTGTCAGCTCAGGTTGCCCTAACAAACACCATAGACTGGGTGGATTAACCAACAGAGATTTATTTCTCACAGTTCTGAAGGCTGG